>NW_022589750.1:1174632-1332368 GCF_004348235.1 Phoca vitulina
CGAAACGGGCCCCCGCGGGGGGTGGGTGTATGTGAGCGGGGGAGAGGGAAGGAGAGAGAGGTGGGGGGGGGAAGAGGGAGAGGGAGGGGAGGGGAGAGAGGAGGGGAGATGGAGAGAGAGGGCGGTGGGGGAGAGGGAGAGAGGGAGAGCAGGGAGGGGCAGGGAGAGCAAGGGAGACAAACAGAGACAAAGATCTGGAGGCAGCCGAAGACAGAGAAAGGACAGAGACAGACAAACAGGTAGGGTCATCACAGCAGACCAACAGACATACACAGGGAAGGAGAGAGACAGAGGTGGTGGAGACTCTGTCCCCAGATCGTCACACACAGAGCTTCTTCCCGGCGTTCGGATTGCGCCCACATCACTGGCCCCCTCTCGGAGTGCGTGTATGTAACCATTCCACATCCCCTAGCCAGGATGCACCTGTTTACTGCGTCCTGTCTCCCCGGTGAGAATGTAGCCCCTCAGGGATGGAGATGTGTTCATACTTGTGCATCCAACTCCTGGAGGGAGACATTCAACTAATATCATGTGCATGGACGTTGAAGGGATAAACTCTCCTTTCTGGAACCAGTGTCTGCTGCTGCCCCGGATCCAAGAGCTCAAAGCTAGAAGTTAAGCCAACAGTACCTGTGGCTCATCTAGGACCCATGCTGGGGGCCCCGTGGGGATTAAAGGGGGTCTTCTGTAGACCCTATATTTTATTGTACAACGTGAGCACCGGAAGGGTCATTGGAAGTCACGTGATGGAGAGGTCACAGCATCTCCATCAAGCCGTCATCCCCAGCAGGTGCATGGGGTGCTGCCCAAGTCCGCCTTCAGGCTCATTCTCCCAGCACCCAGGCTCCCTGACAGCCGACGGCTCTCGACTGAGCTGCTCTCTTCGACTGCCCTTAGCCCAAGAGAGCAGGCTTGTCCAAGGTCAACCCCCCTCCCCAGGGAAAACGGCATCCAGTGACTGATCAGTGTGAGGTCCCTTACTTCAAATCAGGATGGCGTTAATGGGCATCCCCGCTCCAGGGCGCCCTGTGGGGTCAAGTGAGGCTGAACATGGCTCACCTCCTGCATCCTCCCAGCTGGGCTACTGAGGACAAGGGCACGCCCTTACGGACCTGTGCATTTGCGAATACATCTCAGAGTCCTGTCCCGGGGAACCCGGCCCAGGGCACCCTAACCACCCCCGAGTGCCATCCCCTTCCCAGGCAGCAATGACAGGGAGGGAGCTCTGCCTCGGACTGATGGAGCGATGCCTCCATTTGGTGTCCTCCATCCACGGGGACCAATCCTCTCCCTCGGGGCCACACAAAACAAGGCAGATTCCCCCTGCCCCCAGACGGCCTCTCAGATATTTGAAATTAGCCGTCATCCTCAGGGAGCTAGAGGAAAGGGAGCCTCTCACACTGTGTATGTATATCAAGCCACACAGTGGGCACTTTAAATATCTTGCAAGTTTATTTATCAATCATATCTCAGTAAAGCTTAACAAAAGAGAAGGGAGGGGTGCCTGGGTGGCTCAGGCAGTTGAGCATCCGACTCTTGATTTCGGCTCAGGTCATGATCTCGGTGTCATGGTATGAACCCCTGCATCAGGCTCTGCACTCAGCAGGGGGTCCACTTGGGATTCTCTATCTCCTCTGCCCCTCCCTCTGTAAAAAAAGGGGGGGGAGAGAGAGAGAAGAGAGACAAAATTGGCTATCGTGCCTCCTGAACACCTCCAGCCGCCCCCTCCAAGCCAACCAACCCCCTGCCTTCAACCATCCTGACACTGGGCACCCACATCTTGCTGCCCAGTCTCACGGGTTCCGCACCCCCATGGGCTGCCAGTCTCAGAAAGAGGAGCCGTGCCCCGAGCTGGGTAACAGCCCCCCCCAGCACAACCACACAGCCGGGCAGGGACACCTCACGCCCGCACGCACGTGGAATGTCTCCACGTGAGTTACTTCTCCTAAGCCCTGAGCTCTCACCTTTGGAAAACGGCAGACATGGGCAGACCACCTCCCAAGCTGCATGTAGTCCCTGCTGGTGATTCTTTCCATCAGAGACGTGCGCCTTTTGTTCTAAACAGCAGTTTTTGGCCAAAAGGTATTTGGCCGTCACATCACCCCATGGCGGCGGCAGCCAAAACTCTCACCAGCAGCAAAGACAAGCCTTTTTTTTTTCTGTTTCTGATTCTGGCCGGGTTGCAAATCCAGCAGATATTGCACCAGTGGGGGGATAAGAACACGTTATAAAATAGGCTGTTGTTTTGAGAGGGGGAGAAAAAAAATCTCATCTTAACGGGCAAAACATGTGTTACTATGACTACAGTTTTCAAAAGATTATGAGCAAGCCAAATGTCTCCCATTATTCATACAGAGAAGACAATGTTTTGCCATCAGCGGACGATGTGCCCACATCAAGACGCACAGCCTTCCGTCCGGGTGTGCGTGTGCGTCCTCTCCCGCCGACCCCTGGCGGCACCATCGGGTGCCCTGGGGAGGGCGCGGAGCACGGGGGGGGGACGGGGCATCCGGAACGCCACAGACATATTCCTCCGAAGCGCGAGTTTTCTCAGCGTTGTGCAGTCTGCCTCGGGGATCCACGCTGCACGTCGGCACCCCGGCCGAGCCGTCATCAGCAGCAAGCGTCCTGCTTCGGCTAAGACAACAGGCTTGCAGCAGATTTACACGGGCAGCCAGAGGGCTGTGGAGGAGCTCAGGCTCCCGTGGAGAGCTGCTCCCCAGGAGGAAACCACAGGGCGATCTAGCCAGAGAGGAGGCGGCCCAGAGCCTGCATGGGCAACGCTGGGGGGACACAGCGTCTGAATCCTCCTTCCAGAGACGAGGGGACTGACCAACCAATGGCCCCCTCGGCCCCTACGCATCCTGCCCCGTGCACAGCCCACGGTCCAGACAGGGTGAGCGTGGGGTCAGCCCTGCCCTCGAGGGGTTCACAGCACGTGCTCAGTACTAGAGAAGTGTTGCCACAGAGTCTGGAAACGCCGTGGGATGAGCCCCGGTGGGAGGTGGCTAATTGCAAACTAGCAGCCCTTAGGCCAGAGGCAACTTGGCTTGTTGAAGATCCTAAAACCAGGAGACTTTACGTAAACTCTCAGACTTGTCACGGCAAATCAAGTCCGGCCGCATTGAGTCCACAATCCAAAGGGGCAAGAAAGATCTGGACCCAGACAACAGCTGTCCGGCACACGGACCCGGGGCCTCCAGCACACATCACACCCCGGCTCTGCCTTCGCTCCCCGGGCATGAGTCCGGAGCCTCCTGGAGCCTTCCTCACCAGGAAGGAGCTGCTGGATTAGTCCCCTGAGGGGGAGCAGGAGTTCTCCAGGCTGAGAGGTTAAACGGGCTACAGTGAGGGAAGAAAATCCCAGCCCGATGAGGAGAGCCGTGTGTGCAGACACACGTGGGCATGGGACAGCCTGGCGCTGGAGTCCGGCTCCCCGGGGGCTGGCCTGGCCCCTCCGGCGGCCTGAATGAGGGGTCGGAGGAGGAGGAGGAGGTGGGTCACTCCAGGAACTCGCAACAAGGGCTGTCATGTCTGAAGGAAGCCCAAGAAAGGAGGCTGCCGAGGAGGGGGCAGGCCTGGCGGGTCGTCGTCATCCCGGTCCCGAGGGGGGCTTGGGGCTCCAGCTGCCGCGGCTGCATGACAAAACCCCCTGGGGCTCGGTGGGTCAGGAGCTTGGAGGGGGCACAGCGGGGACCATCTGTCGGGGCCTCAGCTGCGGGTTTCACCATGGCGGACTTGGAATCCTCTGTGGGCACCTTTATTCACATGCCCAGTGGCTGATGTGGACTGTCGGCTGCACCTCGGCTGGGCTGTTGGCCAGGACACTCCATGTGGCCTCCCCACACTCTCCGCATGGGCTCATGTGGGCTCCCTGTCAGCCCCACAGCTGGCGTCCAAGAGCATCTCTGGAGAGCGGGGCCAAAGCACGCGGCACGGTGATGCTCACGCTCTGGAAATCACACAGCATGGCCTCGGCCACGCTCCATCAGTCAAGACCGTCCCCAAGGTCTGCCGGGGACAAGGACGTGGGGTCCACGTGGGAAGTGAGATGTGAGGCGTGGCAGATACGGCTGCGCATGTCCTCGGGGAATGCCATCTGCCACCTTTGGCTCTTTGGAAACGTCAACACAATGGACGGCGTTCCCCCAGCTCGTGTGTTCACCCGAGGATGTGGGCTGTGCCGCCCAGGATCGGGGGAGAGTGATCAGCCCGTGACCCCTGCGGCCAACAGGGAGCACGGGAGTGTAGTCTGCGCTGTGCTTTAGGAAGAAATCTGGGAGTGGAGCAGAGGGCGCTTTGGAGACAAGAGGAAAGGGGGAGCAATTCTCTGATGATGGGATATAAACCCGTAACCTGGTCCCGAGGAGATTTAAGGGCCACAGAGCCCCCCTCCGAGAGTTGGATCTGCAGCTGGAAATGCAAGGCGGAGCCGAGCACAGATCGCAAGTGGGGGCAGGTCCCTGCAGAGGGAGCGGCTCAGAGCCTTGCACCTGACCCCATGCCAACACCAACACCCAGGGGCCCCCGACTGGCCACAACCCCACCGGCGAGGACAGGAGCTACCAGGGGAATAGTGGGGACGGAGGAACCCACACGCCACGGCTGCAGGAACAGTCCCCTCCTGCGTGCGCTCCGGGGGAGGGTGCCGAGGAGCAGAGCTCTGTGTCATCAATAAAAACAGGTTTTCAAAAGGAGCCCAGCAACTTCTTTACTGCCTCTATTTGGCCCCAGTTTGTTCTTGATGAAGATTCTCCGCTCTCCTCTGCACGTTTGTCGAAAGCCTTTAAAAACCTTTAAAACACAGTAAATGGTAAAAAGCCAACGGGCAGACCTCTGAGCTGATAAATGCTCCCGAGGACCCTCCTCGCTCTTTGAACCCTTCTCTTTCTCCTTGTAATTGGTCTGGTTCTCACACCGTTTGCTCTTGACCTGTAAGGGAAACACGGACTCCTGGACGTCAGACCCGGGGTTTTGCGGCCGCGTGTCCCCCGGAAATGCAGTCGGAAGCCGTCGTTACTGCCAGGGCGATGTCTGTGCGCTCCAGGGCGTCCGTGGGCTGTTGTCTGTGTCAGCAGATGTCAGACCCCCATCTGGGGGTTTGGCATTGCAACGGGCTGCATGTTTGTGCCCCGCCCTGCACCCCAGATTCATATGTGGAGATCCTGGCCCCCGAGGTGATGGTACGAGGAGGTGGGGCCCTTGGCAGGTGCTTAGATCACGAGGTGGGGCCTCATGATGAGATGGGCGTCCACACAAGTCGGTCGTGAGTGAGGAGCAATCCCACGCTCTTTCCGGGACGTGAGGTCGTGAGAAGCTGGCCACCAGGAGCCCAAGAGGGGGAATCCTCGCCAGACCCTGCCATGCCGGCGCCCGGATCTTGGCTTCCAGAACCATGAGAAATAAATGTTGCCATTTGGAAGCTACGGAATCGATGGTGCTTTGTTGTGACAGCCCAGAGGGATGGAGGCCGGCATCTCAGAGGTCTTCGGGGAGGTTTGAACGCTGAAGATCCCACATCCCAATGCTTCTTAGCAGCTTGTTTATGTGTTCACTTACTTATTTCCTCTCTAATCGGTTGACTTTAACTAAAAACAGATTATTCTGGATACTCCGGGTGGGCCTGATTGGATCAGGTGGAGGCCGTGGCGCAGGACGGAGGCTTCCCTGAGGAGGAAGGCTTTCCGCCTGAGCACGGACGCTGCGGCTCGGGCAGAGCTCCGGCCCGTCACTCCCGACGGCCTGGCCTGCCCACAGCTCGTCGCAGTAGAACACACACGTATCTGCCCGCATCCCACCGCCTTCCGTTTGTCTGTTGGAGCCTGACTGATGCGGGGAAGGAGGGGCCTGGCGGCCCCAGGGGTCCCAGGAGGGAGGCTGGGAGCAGAAGCAGGGGACACCCCACTCCCTGGCGATCAGGACACCCGTAAGGAGGGCATGCGTGGCCTGGGGCGCTGCTCAGCCCAGAGTCCCCACGTCTCCCTAGAATGGCTTGCAAGAGATATCCAAGAGATACCAAGGGCCTTTGCACAATGGCAGGGCCGGGCCCTCCTCTAGAAGACCGTGGGGCCTCCCTGACCCCCAGGGACCCCTCGCCCACCCGCTGGGGGGCTGAACCCCAGCCCGGCCTGCACCGGGGGTCATACTCCTCCTCGAGGCTGCTTGCTTTCCCCAGAGGCCCGGCAGTGACCGCCTCCGGGCCACTCACAGGGCAGCCGTGGACACAGAGGGTAAACCAGGAAGATGTCGGAGGGGAGCAGCAGCCAAGGAGTCCGAGAAGGGGGTGCGTGCTCCAGAACGTTCCGAGGCGGCTCCTGGGGCCGCGCTGGCTCTCGAGGGCAAGCAGGAATGCCCTGGAGACAATAGCAGCCGGCTTTCTGTCCTTTTGGGAACTAACTCTGCACCTCCCGTTTTCCTAAGTGCCTTCACTGGCACGATGGCCCGAAACGGGAGCCCCATCATCGTGATGTCTGTCCTGTAGACGCAGGAAGGAGGTGCCGAGAAGGTAAATCCCTGCCCCCAAATCATGCAGCTAGCCAGTGGTGGGACCACGGCGCAGACCGGGGCAGCCCAGGTTCAGAACCGCTCCCTGAGACTGCCTGGGCTGGACAGGGGCGTCCCGGCGCCAGGCGAGCGCCATGGAGCCTGGCGCAAAACCTCCTTCCCCACAGCTGGATTCGGGGAGCATCGCTGGGCGTTTGCCTCCACGAAAGCGGAGAGAGTGAAGTTATAATAAACTCTGGTTTGAGTAAAAATAAAATATTTAAACTTCAAATAACGCTGTGAGTGTTAATGCACCCCCTCTTCTATTTTTCAATATTTAAGTGAACCCTTTGGGGGGGGAACCACATCAAGCCACACACACAAGAACTCCCATTTTCCCGCTGCCTAAGCACCACACCCGCGGAGCTGGTCTCCGCGTAAAATGCTAATACTTTTCTCATTGTGAATGTGTTTTGCATTCATTTTGATTTTTTTTTTAAGATTACTTATCTCGGTTCCTGAGTGAGAGGACTCTGACACTCCCCTCCTGAAATCGAACGCATAGTCCTACAAACTGTGCAGGACCCTGGAGGGGGCTGATCAGGAACCAGAGGGCATCTGACACGGGTTAACAGCAGACCCTTTGCTTTCAGTTTCCCGTCACCGACGTCCAGTGACGTACGTTTGGTTCCCAAGGACCCCAGGAAGCTGAGGTCCCCCCCCTTGCCTGAGCCAAAGCCCACGATTTCACACTGACACCCCAACAGATAAACAATGTCGCCAAAAGCAACTTGCCGGCCATCTACCCATCCTTATACTCCCATCCTCCCCGCCTGTTCCCGAAGGACAGGCTCAGCTAAGCATTTGCCTTCAGGTCCAGACCCAGGACAACCCAGGCCATGGCAGGACGGCGTCTGAGCCAGAAAAACCGCTCAAGGAGGGAGGGACCTACAACAAAAAGGCAAGAACAAATTCTCACAGTGTCCAAGCACGGGCGAACAGACGAACAGGTTGGGGTACTTTCGCGCGGCGGATCGTGGCCCCGTTGCAAGGGAGTACAAACCACACGCACTCAGCATGAATTACCGTGCGCACCGCGTGCTTCCAGCTCGGAGTTCGAGGATGGGCAAACCCGACCTGCGGTGAGAGAGTTCAGAGCGGTGGTCTCCCAGCAGAGGCTGAAGAGCCAATGGGGGACACCGACCGTGAGGAGGCTTCAGGGAGCTCTCTGGGGGGATGGAGGAGTCCACAGAGTGATGGCAGGACACCTCGTAGCATTCACGCCACAGGACTCCAAGTCCCCAGGAAATGCCGGAAAGCGAAGGATCCTCCCCCGGGCCCCAGCCACACCCGCGAGTCCCCAATTCTTGGAGGACACTTTGTATCGTTTCGTAGGCAACACTATCTGGTGTGTCCTGGAAGGAAATTCCAGACCATCATCCGGTCTATACCTGCGGAAAGAGAACTGTCCCAGGCGAGGCCGGCCAGAGCGCCGCCACCGCCATCTGGGCCCGAGGCCTGTCCGGCTCCGGGAGCTCACCCTGCACCCCCAGCCCCCCGCGTGTGTCCCCCTGCCTGGGTCCACTTCAGCCACCGGCCGTCTTCGTGCGCTCGCTGCCGCCCAGAAACCTGTTACAGCCTCTCATCCACTGCGTACTCGCCATCTTCCCTGTCTTGGGAGAGGAAGTGACGCGTGTGCACGGTTCCCGCATCCCCGACCAGAAGTCCTGCAGGGATATCTTAAGCTCTCGCAGACTCAGGAAGGTTTCCGGCCTTCACTGCCTCGTAGTGCCCAGGCCTCCTCCCTGCTCCTGAGCTCGGGACTGAGAGGGGCCAGACTTCCACGTTCAGCCCCGGGGGGCTCCTGAAGAGACCCCACCCCCAGCCACGCTAGGAACCGGGCAGTGGGGGCCTCTGGACCCACCCGTGGCCTGGCTCCAGGCTGTCGAGAGCTCCCAGTAACCAGCCCAAAGCGGGGAGATCTCGGTCTGGGCACGCAGGAAGCCAGGCATCGTGGAAGGGAGGCTGGGAGCCGTGAACTCTACGAGCATGCCGTGCCTCAGTGGGCCGCGCGTGGCCAGGTAGCTGCAAGGGAGGGAGCAGACGGGCGGAGGCCCAGGGCTGGCACTGGTTCCAGCCAAGGGGACATCTGTATCGGCAGGCAGAGCGCCACGTGAAAGACACGACCCTGTTCAGAAGGGAGCGGTCTGTGTTTGAAGAGAAAGGGCTCGGCCCTTGTACCACGGAGAGAAAGGTGGCTCCCGCTCAGAGCATATCTGTACTGATCAAAGGACAGCCACCGAGGGAATTAAGGAAAAACGAAAGAAAGAGCCAGAATTCTCTATTGGCAGGAGGGCGTCCGTGGCCCCTCAGTGCACACACTCCGGGATTTTGGAGAGTTGCACGAACATAGACTCACTCATTTCCATGCTCACACAGCGTGGACTCTGGTGGGTGCGTGGTTCTGCGGTGGACCCAGGGTGAAGTAGGTCATCATCAAGGGAGGCTGTCGGGTTTAAAAGCCTCTCGCTGGGCAAGCGCGGCATTCGAAAGAGTTAGTTGGCATGGCATGGCCAGTCACCATTCGGAATGAATGCAGCCTCAACAGCGCGTCCAGGCAAACAGGTGCTGGCCACCAGCTGGGGGAGGCGGAGAGGGGGATCCGCTGGGCTCTGCCCCTGGCGGCGTGGCCCCAGCTGGGCCCTACTTTCCTCTGGAGACCTACATTGAGGGGGTCTCTGGGGGCCTGGGCTCCCTGCTTTATTACCTATTTCTCCCCTTGCTCACCTGACTATCCCCAATTTTGGGAGAGGCTCATAAGCCTTAAATTAAGAGTGGGCCAGTGCAACATTATGATGAACCCGTCTAACTTCAGATCCAGCGCTCCGCTAGAAATCAAAGGGCACGTTCGGGTGCTAGTAATTAGATTTTAAAAGATTCAGTAGATAACGTGTGTGTGGAACCACCCAGCCCCTAAATACCTGGCTCTTCTGGGAAGAATCACAACTACATAGCCTTACACATTGGGCATTGCCTTCGGAACCTAGTAAGCAGAAGCTGGAAATGACAGTTTATTTCTTTCTCATCTAAGAGAAGGCCAAAGATAGGCAGTGGAAAGTTTTCCACCATAATGAGGAGCTGGATCTTCAATCTTTCTGCTCCAACCTCCATGGAACACGGCCCCCATCCTCAAGACCCCTCGTGGCCCAAGATGACTGCTGGAGACCCAGCCATTACGTCTGCGTTCCAGGCAGAAACCGAGCAGAGGAGAAGAAACAGGGAAAAGTCACAGGCCACTGAAGCATTTCTGTCCCCAACACCTGGAATAAAGTCAGGGTCCCGCATGGAGGGCAAAGAGGAGGATGGATATTGGGGAGGCAGGCAGCGTCCTTGCTTCCCCCAACATGGGAAGTCCCATGGCCCCTGGGGGTCCCCCTATAGTGACAGGCGGGGCCCCCCACCCCAGCCGCTGCTGTACCAGCCGGGACATCCTGGAAGAGCTTCTGACCTTCCCCAGAGCGCACGCAGCAGACTCAGTTCCTCGGGGCCTGGAAAGAAGCCTACCCCTCTGGGGGCCACAAAACCCTGGAACCCCGTCTCCCGTCAGGCCTCACTTTCCCTTCTCCTCACTGGGTGGCGGGAGGCTGCACCCAAGCTTGGGAACCTCAGCTCCCCGTGACGAGGGAGGCTCCTGGCGGGAGGCTGCACCCAAGCTTGGGAACCTCAGCTTCCCGTGACAAGGGAGGCTCCACGTGGAGAAGGGATATTGGTCTTGAATCACGCGAAGACCTCAGGGAGGCAGATCGGTGCACGGTGTCTGGATAGTCAGCCTCATGGGGAGTGGGGGCCGCCGTTCCCCGCCCAGGCGCCTCTCTGGGGTGGGGGGTGAGCATGTGTAGGAGGTGAGATTCAATGTCTCCCCTAGGGAGGAGGGAGGTGGTGAGTCAGGTGTGGCTCTTGCCCTCAAAGAAATTACGTCATGGAAACCCAGCTCGGAACGGAGAAAAGGGGGAGAAAAGGGGTCCGATGCTGACCTGTGAGGGAGGGGGTCCGCGAAGCAGGACTTCTCTCTGGAGTCGGGGAGGGGTGGATGGGAAGATGGGCAGCATCCTTTGACAGGTCAGCGCAGGGCGAGCAAACCTGGGAGATGGGACCCGCTGGGCTGGTGCTCATCCCACCCTCTTCCTCTTCCTCCTCCTTTCCCCTCTGCCCTGAATTTCCTTCCTGCCCCCGCCCCCCAGGAGGATGCAGGGAGGCCTCCTCCAGGCTCACACATCAGCCCCAGACTGACGGCTCCAGAAGCAAGGGCCTGCCGGTGCCCGTGACCTCAGCCGGCGCCCACCCACTGGATTCCGTCTGCACGTCACCGGCACTTAACACAATTTTTTGGACAAATTCACAGGTGAACAAATGAACCACAGAAAAGGGCCACTGGAGCAGCTGAGCTCGCTCTTTGAGGGATAATCTCCACACAGGGAAGCACAAATCTACAAAATGGGCCAGTTTCGGTTCCACCCAGGACTGTGTCTCAAAGGGAAAAGCAATCCGTAAAATGTTTGTGCAGTAAAAACGAACGATCTGGGTGTCAATTTGCCCAGAAATAAGCCTTGAATGTGAACAATCAGAAGTGAGGAAAAATCGATACGCTGCTTCTCATTGGGTAGAAATGGACAACAAGCTTCATTTTCCTCCAGCCCCAGGGACAAAAGAGCAAATGAATGGTTCCTGTCGGGGGCCCCATGCTTCCTCTCTTCCTCCCGCAGAGCCCGGCTGGGGAAGGTGCCCTCTGCATGGGTCAGCAGGGCCCCCGAGGGAACGCACGTGCATCCCCACGCCTCACGTATCCATCCACCCGAGCACACGTGCACGTGAGCACCTGAACACAGATGCCCGCGCCGCTCACGGACACGGGCCCGCACCCCCTGCAAGCCCCCGGCACCTCGAGCTTGTGGAATTCAGCCGCAGGGTGCGCTGTGCGGTCAAGTAGTCTGCAGCGTCCCGAGGACTCTGCCAGTGTCTGCACCCCTGTCCGGTCACCCGGGGGGCTCCCGTCCCTCGAGGACGCTTGGACATCTGGGGACACACACACGCTTAGGAAACCCCCTCTACCCACCCACGGGAAGCGCACACCCGGGAATATTCACTGTATTCCCACTTCTATGGCAAAAAATGGCCACAAACTTCGTGGCTTCGAAAGACACAAATGTATCACGTCACAGTTCTGGGGGTGGGAAGTCCAAAACGGGTTTAAATGGGCTAAAATCCAGGTGCCGGCAGGGCCGCGTTCCCCGCATCCCCCGGCCCCCCACGCCAGCCGCTGGAGGCTGCCCGGCTCCGAGGCAGGGAAGCCGCAATATGGCATCTCCCGGTCGGTCCCCGCGGTTCTGCAGCATCCCTTCCTCTTGCAGTGCCGAGAACCCTGTGCAGACGCCGGGCCGTCCCACGCAAAGCGGGACCATCCCCCATCTCAAGGTCCACGGATGCACAACCTCTCCAGACAACCTGGCGCAGTCCGGGCTTCCGGGGATTAGGACCCCGCGTCTCTGAGGGGCTACCACTCTGTCTCACACACACATATTCACAGCCCAGTGACAGAGGTGTGTGCGGGGTGAGAGACAGACCGCTTTCTGATCAAGATTGTGGGTTTTCGAGGCAGGTCTCGCACCGACTTCCAGACCTGGCCCTGCCTCCTGGGGCTGTGTGACCTGGGGCACCTTTCAAGCCCCGTCTCAGCCTCGTTTTCATTATCTGGAAAATGCAAACGAGGACACCCTACTGCATTAAGCATATCTTTTTATTCCGTCGCTTGACATCTGGGGCCTCCGGCGACCAGCCAGTTCCCAGGGACGGTCAAGCACTTGCCTGTGATGGAGGCTTTCATGGGCAAACTGACCCCCCCAGAGCCCGTGCACCCCTCCCCCTGCTCACTGCGCCCCCACACCCAGGGCTAAGCCCCCCTGCCCCTGCCCCCCAGAGCCTGCTGAAATTATTCAAACTAGCCGATCCCAGACCTGATCACTGCCTCACCTGTTCCTCCCCAGGGAAAGCACAGCGAAGGACCTTGTGCACGTGTCCCCCTCGCCCCCTCTGCCTCCCGACCAACCCCGGTGCTTCCCGGTGTGGCCCTGCATGGCAGGGCATGGCCCCCCCTCTTCAGAACCATGAGCAACACTATCTTTTCAATACTAATCATCTCCTGGTCTGTTGGTTGGTCTGACCTGAATAATAACAAAGCTACGTTTTATGGGAGGATTGTATTAGGGGACTAGTGACAAGGTTTCAGTGGGATTGTGCAGGCCAAGTGATTGGTCGAATGCCCAACCATCAGTCAGCTGTTGCTGGGGGGAAGCAGCCCACAAAATCTTAGGTGCGAAGCCTTGAACTTGGTCTTCTCCCCAAGGCTGCGTTGCAATGGCCACACCTTCCATTGGTGAGGAAGCGTTTGATTTTCCAACCCGGCAACTTCTGGGCTCGACACTCCGCCTGCAAACTGGCCCGACTCCTTCTGGAGTTTATGTCTTTCGAATGCAATTAGCAGCATCCAGCCCATGTTTTCAACCCCTTGCCTCAAAATCTCTTCACCCAACGTGACAGGTGTTTAGGTACATTTTTCTACCTTCCAGGTTATTGCAGGCGACGGCTTCACCGCGTGTCTCCCGCCCGGCGGTCAGGACGCCACGGCATCTGGTACATCAGGGAGAAGCTGCTGGGCCCGAAGTTTCCGAGGTTTTCCATCCGTGTGTGTGTGTGTGTGTGTCTCATTTAGAGCGACGGTGACAGATGAGGGGCGCGTGCATGAGCTGGAGAAAGGTGGCACATTCTTGCTTCGGGTGGAGGGAAGGACTATTGTCTGCGGCGGCCGCGGGCGGAAACACGGCTTGCTTTCGAGTCGGTGGTAATTAACTCAACCCGGGATGAATAATGTGGTGCGTATGAAAATGTTATACTGCCCGTGTAATAATAAATCGTTAGCAGATGCTGCAGGGATGCAGGTTATTATTGATGACTTTGGAGAGACAAAGGTGTGTGTGGGAAATGTCAGATTCGGGGGAGCTCAGCTCCTGCCTCCCGCTGGCTGCGCCCGGGGCCCCAGCGTTGGCGTCAGAAGCAGGGAAGTGCCATGCGCATGCGGACCTGGCCTGGTTCGTACACACTTGTAGCCACTGTGCTCCCGGGATGGGGAGGTGGATGCCTCCCCACCACCCCCCCCAGGGCCCCTCCTGCAGGGACGCTGCTCCTGGACTTCTCACACGGTCAAGTCCCGAGTGCACACGGGCACGGCCCCTCTGGGCTCGGTGTCCTCACCCTGCCGGGTGCCGGAGGACAGAACTCTGTGCAGGTGGGAAGCGTCTTCATGTGGGCCCCACACCGAGGGGAGCTGATGCTATAAATCCCTGCACATCACCCCCTTTACCCCGTGGTCCGCCCCCCACCCCGCCCCGCTCCTTCCCTGCCGTCCTGTCTCTGCCGAATCCTGGGCTCCTTCAGGCCAGAGAGAACAGAGCTCACATCCATGCTTACTTACTGTGTGACTTTGCGCAAATTGCTTAACCTCTCTGAGCCTGTTTAACCACCTACAACTGTAGATTAAGACAATGCATGCAACATGCCTAGTCCAGAGCCTGGCGCCGTGGTAGCGTTGCCCAGATAGGAAGTTCCCTCATTTGCCGTCCTCTATGCAAACCCCTTTCTCCCGCCTGACGGGCTCCGTTAGCCCTTCTGCTCTCCCGACCGAGCCTTTCCTCCAACATGCCCTCCTCAGCCCCTGGTGTAATGAAATCAAAGTGTCCCATGTCCGGCACTTTCTCTAGAAGCGCCCTTCCCATGCACGCCCACGGTGGAAATGGCCCACTCTCCTCATTGATGGCTCCGAATTAGTTCACGGCTCCCGGTAGCTGCTGGGCTGTGTTCCCTTCCCCCGCTGCCCGTGTGACTTCTGGCCCCTGGGACCGCAGCACAGGCAAGGCAGGAAGACACTCGGAAAGCGGTGTGCGCTGGGACTCGTCCCCTCTTTCTGCTCTTGGGACCCCGGGACATTCGGGGGAGCTCAGAGGCTGGCGCCGCTGCAGAGAGCCGCCCTCCACGCCACCAGACCTCACGTTCTGTGAGCCGGTACGTCTCCTTACTGTTTAAGCCACTCTGAGCCCAATTGTTTCAACCCTGCGGCCAAAAATCATCCTCAATGATGCGTCCCCTCTGATACGATGAAGAACGAACATCCCCCAGATCACGAGAACCAAGCTTCTCCGCTCCGAGAGCCCTCCTCCCAGCCCACCCGAGAGCCAGTCGGGGACCCTGGTCAAGGGGTGAGCGCCTCGCTCCCGAGCTGGTGGATCTCTTCCCCAGGAATGCTTTAATTTGTGTGGCACAGAGACCGTCTCTTTGGTGTTTAAAGCGGTGAGAAGTAAGACTCAACGGTGTCCCGTCACGTGAAGAAAGTTATCCATCACAGAACAGCAGGCGGAGCAGATATGCCCGAGAGGCAAGGCTTGGAGAATGATGGGGACAGAGCAGGAGAATGTCCTTGGTTCCCTGCGTTCTTGGGACCCAGCCTCTACTCTGCAGTCCTCCAGCCCCAGCACCCAGACACGGCCCCACAGTCCCACCCTGCGCAGTCCAGGACCTTGCCCGCTGACCCACGTCTCCTTGCAGACCACTGAGCTTTGCTGGAAGTGACCGCCGTGTGGCACCATTCCCCCGTCACTCAGTCCACTCACAGGCACTTACAGGGTGCTCCAGTCGATCGGCGACTCGTCAAGCCCGGCTCCCACCTCTACCAAGCTCTAGATCTAGCAGGAGCCACACCGTAAGCAAGTAACATCAGCACAGTACAGTAAGTCCTGTGTTTAAAACCAGCGTGTCGTTAACAGCCCCTCGGAGAAGCACCCACCAGAGAACGTGCTCCAGAGCGGCTGACCCCAGAGTTCAGGCTTGAAGAATTAACAAGAACCTGGAGGCAAAAGATGTTCTAAGCAGAAGGTAAATGCAAAGTCACTAGAGTGTCGCTCATAATTCAACCGATGCTTGTCGAGCACCCGCTGTTTTTCAGGTGTCATTATGAGCCCAGAGGACGGTGTGAACGAAATTCTGCACATTCGTGTCCCTTTCCGGAGAAGGCTGTGAGCTCCCCCTCCACTGGGGGCATGAGAACCACTTTAACACCTTAGCGACCCGTGAATCGTCCTTGTCCCTCGCCCCAGCCACAGACAGCCACTGATCCACTGAACGGTATGTCGGTAACACTTCAAATTTATCCATGCTCGCCGTCATCTTGTTCATCTCAGGAGATCTGCCGACCTACCGAGATCTTCCCTTGGCTCTTTCCCCCCTCCAATTCCTTGTTCAGTGAGAGTCGTGTTGTCTTCTCAAAGTGAAGCTGTAACACTATTTCCCGCCGCAGGGGAAGCCTGTGCATGGTCCCATGCAGCCCGCACACCTGCCCTCCAGCCCCAACACCTCTGACTCCACCACAGTTTCCAGGAGGATCTCTGTCTTCCGCCATCCTGCAAGGAGCATGGGAACGCTGCCGCGGTCAGCCTTGGGTCCACCCAGCCAGCCCCTGGTTCCAACGGGGTCCCCCAAGGGACCTTGTTACCGGTCCACCACGGGGATGGCCGAGTGACGGACTCACTCCACTTAATCATCCCACCCCGATCGATTATAGGGTTCAGCCGGGTGTCTCGGGAAGGGTTTTCTGTTTCTTATTGGCACCAGCTCTTGGTATAATGAATTCCTGAAGCTTGCTACCCCTGAATATGCTTCACACATTGTTCTTCTGAGCGTCAAGGCATAGAAGTCGCCCAGCATCCTGGACGCAGTGGTCCTGCACCACCACCCCGACCTTGCTCTGCCAGGATCCAAGACCCTCCCTCACAGGGCAGGGGAGGATCGGTTCAGCCAAGGATGCAGATCGCCAAAATCACCCAAAGGGAATTGTAAGGCACATGACGTCAGGGGACAACTCTGGCTCTTAAGTGGGCTACCAGTGGGTGGCTTGCAGGAACAGTGTGCTCAAGGCAAAGGGCCCCTGGGAGCAGAAGCCAAGACAGAGGTTGGTCCAAGACTGGACCTTCCGCGGGTCTAAGCACTAGACGGACGGTCGAGGGCCTGCTGGGAAAACAAAGCACTCTTGTATTCAAAACTCAGGGAAGTTAATACAGAGGATGAGCCAGTCAGGATGAAAAGGCTAAGAAGCCAAACAAGGATGCAGAAGCCCCCCAAAAGTTAGCAATAGCAGGACCATTATCCCTGCAGGGCTGCAGGACACAGAGAGGCGATGGTTTATTACCAGGGCCATCCAGCCCGAGCTGGAGCCGCCGCAGAGGCCACCGGGCAGGAGGAGAGACCACAGGCAGAGGCAGGTCCCGCAGGAATCCAGAGCCAGCTATGCAGGTGCCGCCGAGGCCAGAAAGTGCCCAGAGCAGAGAGGAGGAAATGCCCCGACTTCCCCTCCCTCCCTCCCATGCTCTAGTCTCCTGCCAGACCCAGACGGAGACCAGCGGCAAGAGGCCGGGGGAACACAGCTCGCGGGAGAAGGATGGAGTGACACTGGCCAGTCCAGGGACCAAGGGACACACTCGCCCCAGGAGTTCGTGTCCCCCTGCTCTGCTCTCCTTAGAGTTTCAGAGCCTCTGGCGTGACCTTTCCCTGCCTCTGTCCTCCTAGCATCAGTCCCCCCGGGGCAGTCTCTGTGTCTGTCCATCCTCGGGGCTCAGTTAATTCTACCATCCTCTAAGTACGTCTTATGCACCCAGCACACGCCAGGCACTCAGCAGGGCAGGGCAAGGAGGGGAACAGGGAAAGAAATAAGAAATAAGATCCCACCCTTGTTCTCAAGGAGCTCACGGTCTGACGGGCCGGGAAGCAGAGTGTCTAACACAAGACATACGCAGGAGCTTGGCGGGTGGGAGAAGGCTTCCCAGGCATCCGAACTTTCTCCAGGACCCGTCTGCCAGACCGCACTCTCCGGTCTGAGGTTTGCCCCCCAGATGCACATTTTGCTCCGAGTCCGAGCCTCCTCCCTCCCTCCCTGTGTTCACCTTGTATCATACGAGGGTCCCCGATGGTGGAAGCAAAATCGGAGGAACCAAGGTGGGCTCCTCTCGTCAATGCAGACGTAAGCACAGAAGGGTCCCTCCCCTCCTGCTCCCTGGGGAGCCCTCGCTGAGCCATCCCCGGGGGCTGAGAACTGCATCTGCATTCCCACGTCCTCTGCACAGTCCTGCACAACCGGAAATAATGCCCCTTGGACGGAGCACCTCCTCCGTGCCTGGAACCGTGTGGGCCACCGTGAGCCCTCAGGGGCCTGCAAAGCACGCTCGCCGCCCCCCAGTTCTCGCCTCGAGCCCCCACGAGCTGCCCGGCTCACTTCTCCAGGCCGTCTCCACCGCACGCCCTGCACCGCAGGGACTGCAGGGCCTGGAAGTGAGAATTCAAAACTTCACAGATGTAGACAAGCTCTGCACATTTAACCCATTCGGCTGCAGGCGGACCTGACCCAGCAGGGTCCCCCGGGGGCCACCAGGGCACAGTCACGCTGTCAAGAGAGGACATAATTCAGCAAAGGCATCCTAGCAGCAAGTCCTGTGGCAAAAGCCCGGGAAGAAAGCACGAAGGCAAAGGTCCGATTGTGGCCGAAGGCAGCCGGGTGCCAGTGAGGAGCCCAGGCAGCTCCGTGAGGCCGGCTTCTCGTCCTACTATTCATTCATCCTTTGGTTCAACAAATACGTAGTGAACCTCTAGTCCTTGCAACCACCCCTCTGCAGCAGGTGCCGGGGCAGGGCTGTGGGCAAGGGAGACAGAAACCCGGCCCTGGGCGAAGTTACAGCCCGGGAAGCAGACAGGCAAGACGGGGAGGGAGAAACTGCAGCCGTGTCAGGAGAAACTGGATCAAAGGGCCTTGGCCTGATGGCTCCGGGCCATGCCTCCTTGAGAAGGCGGGACCCTCCTCATCCGCAGGAGCCACCAGGCGGCAGGCCCTGTCCTTGCGGCCTCACCCAAAGTGGCCAGCATGGGGGCCCAGGAGACGCTTGAGGGGCGAGAGCTGCTTCCTCCGCTCTCTGGGACCGAGACAGGAGTCAGGAGAGGAGAGACCTCATCCTCCCAGCCCATCCCCTGGGCCAGCTCTGGGCTCACAGAACGCCCCTTGGTCCCAGGCGGCTCAGAGGAGCCCGCAGTCTTATTTCTGCTGATCTATCACCACCCGGTGGCGAAAGAAGATGTCGTCAGGAAAAGAGAGCCCGAGCGATGGAGTTTAATGACCAGTTGGCACACGGATTTGTCGTGTTGTAAGGAGGCTTAGTGGGGCCGCCACGAGGGGCTTCATTAATTCTCCACGCTGAGCCCCAGACGGCTGAGGATTTGGCCTGTTCTCGCAGGCTCCTTAACTCCCGGAACTATTTCTGCACTCAGCACCTCTTAAGAGGCAGAAGTCCACCCCCAGAGCTAATCCCAGATCCTCCTACTGCCGTTAGAGAACCTCTGTTCTGAGGGACAGCAACGGAGCTGGACACTCTCAGAGGTCACCGTGTCACCTCTGTATTTTCCAGCTCAAAGCTCCGCTTGAGTGGGGGGTAGAGGCAGGGAGGGGGACACTTAGTGCAAGGGACTCAGGTGCATTTCGGGAAGGCTGGCCTCCCCCGGAGTGAGGGCCAGAGCAAGCTGCAGGTGCATCCAGGCTCAGGCAGCCGCCTTGGGAGCGACGAGAGGACAATAAGCCTGTTGGAGGCGGACACGGCTCGTCACCCGAGGGCACACCGTGCAGCACCCGGAGGCGACGGGAGGCACAGCGGGGGACACATGGGGCTTCAGACTCTCTGGTCTCGGCTGCAAAATCAGCACGAGGATCTCCCGACTTAGAAAAATGTTGGGAAGATAAAGTGAGCAGCTCAGCAAAGTTCTGCCTGAGGTGGGTCCCTTACCATAGATGCCCCCACGCACCCCTCCCACCCCGCAGGACCACCGCCAGAAACGTCAGCTCGACCATTTCCCATCCTCACGGCCCGTCTTGTTCCGGAAGGACCCAGGATGCCCACGTGCACCCTTATGAAGATGTCAAGTAAAATTAAAACTGTATTACGTGGCTGCGTGGATCACAAGGAGGGTGGGGACGAGCTGTAGGCGCAAACTAAAAGTCAGGAAGTACGTGAGGCATGTGCCTGATGACGGCGTGTTGTATGCGTTTCTAAGAAATGGGCCAAATGCGTGACTTTAAAACTTCCTAGAGGACAAACCAAAGATGCACAACGTTGCGTGATGAGGTGCTTGAAAGGGAACCATAAGTGCGTTCCCAAGAATCGCACATTTCTGAACCAAAATTTTAAATGTGTGTTCTCTTCGATCCGGAAGTTTCTCCTCCTGGGGGTGCTCACAAGCATGCTTGAGGACACCCGTACGCACAACAGCGTTCATTCATTCACAGCAGAATGCGAAGGAAAACTAGCTAAATCTCCACCCAAGTGGACTGATTACATAAATTACAGTACAGCTCATGGCTGGGATTCCTTGCTGGGTCCACAGGATGGACCACACGCCCACAAAGATGATTCCAGAAGGAGGTGGACGCCGGGCCTGTGTTGGGGGCTGGGAGGACGTGAGGGAAGCCTGTTCTCTTCCTGGGAGTCTGGGGTCATACTGCCCCGCCTCATAGATGGGGAGGGGGCTGGGGAATCCTGGGGCTGGGGGTGATAGGACCGGTCAGAAGGACACCAGCCACGTTAATTTTTAATAGGAACTAGCATTATTTAATAAAATAAAAAAATAAAATGTTTAATTGCTCCTAAAAGGCCCCAAAACATCAGGCCGGGAGCAAAGACCCAAGGCACCAGAACCAGGGAACTAAACACCCAGACCCAGAGGGAGCACACCCTCGGGTCCTCCGGCCACCGAGGCAGGACTTGGCTTCGAGGCACAGAAAGGACTCCAGTGCCATCCAGTGGCCACAGTGAGCACTGTTCAGATGGACAAGGAGGAAGCCGGCAGTTCAGCGTGGACGGCACTGATCCATGGCCGGTGCTCCCGCTAAGCAAAGTGGTCTCAGCCCCCCCACACCCCACCCCGTGTTCAGGAAGTTAACGTCCTACTGGCAGGTGAGGGTAACCCAAAGCCGACAAGCACACCTCTGAGGCCAGACGGTGCAGAAACAGAAAGCAGGTCAGGGGTGTCAGGGAGGGAGGGGGGCGGCTCTACAGGAGGCGAGGAAACAAGCCTTCTGCTATGGGGGTGGGGGTCATCCCAAGAGGATGGGAGGGCCTGTACAAAGGCCCTGGGGTGAGAGCATTCTTTGTGTGTTCAAGGAACAAAAAGGAGACCAGAGGGGATGGAGGTAGGAGAGAAAATCAGAGAGACATCAGAGGCCAGATCATACAGGGCTCGTGCGGCACTGCTGGGACTTTGACTTTTACTCCAAGAGAAAGGGGGAGTATTGCAAGATTTTGAGCGGAGAAGTGACCTGGCCTGGTTTATGTTTTAAGTGGGTAATTCTGGCTGCCAGATGGACAGTAGACAGCCAAGGGGGCAGTTAGAGCTCGGGGGCAGTTAGGAGGCTACTGCAATGGTCCAGGTACAGTTAGGAGGCTATTGCAATGGTCCGGGTACAGTTAGGAGGCTACTGCAATGGTCCAGGTACAGCTAGGAGGCCACTGCAATGGTCCGGATACAGCTAGGAGGCTACTGCAATGGTCCGGGTACAGCTAGGAGGCCACTGCAATGCTCCGGGTACAGCTAGGAGTCTACTGCAATGGTCCAGGTACAGCTAGGAGACCACTGCAATGGTCCGGGTACAACTAGGAGTCTACGGCAATGGTCCGGATACAGCTAGGAGGCTACTGCAATGGTCCGGGTACAGCTAGGAGGCTACTGCAATGGTCCAGGTACAGCTAGGAGGCTACTGCAATGCTCCGGATACAAGATGATGGGGGTCTGCACCAGGGTGGGACCCATGGGCACAGTGAGAAGTCAGGCTCTGGATGTGGGGTTTGAGGGAAAGAGAGGTGGCAAGGGTACAAGGGTGACCCCAGCGTCTGGGGCCCTGAGCAGTTACTGGCTGAGATGAAAAGCCTGGGAGCGGCAGGGTCCTTCTGTAGGCACGTGTATCAAGTACAACACAGTAACGAAGATGAGCATGTCATACAATAAACACATTGTGTAGCCCAGCAAAGCTGAGTATTTCATATAGTTGCATGTGTGCATCTGCATCTGTCTGTCAGTCTGGAAGGACATGGAGAGTAGTAGGGACACTGGTAGCCTCTGCGGCGCATGAAGTTGTCCCCGTGAAGTGAAAATTAAAATAATATCTCAAACCACTTCTTCATTACACGTATGATCTGAACGTGCAAAGGCCGTGCAAAGCAGGGAGCTCCTTTCCTAAGTGAAAAACAGACGAGGCTCGGTTACCTGCCTCCAAGGAACCCATGAGCTTGAAAAGGAGAAGGTAAATGGCGTTTCTGGACCCTCTGCTCTGTCCGTGCCCCACGCGAGGCTGACGTGACCCGGAGTCACAGTGAGCTAGTGGCAGAGGCATCCGAAGACCCCAGACCCACCAGGAGCAAAGCCCCTGTGCTTTCCCTGGCACCAGCCGCCTCCAGGCACAGACGGTGGAAACACAAGGCAACAGTGGGACGGAAAGTGAAAGCAGGAGAGGCTTCCTGGAAGAGGTGCCACTTGGGTTGGCCATTCAAAACTGAGTAGGATTATTGGCAGGCGAAATTTTAAAAAGGGGAGAGAGGGTGAATAGGTCAACTCATTTTAAGCACCTGTTAAGTCTCCAGCAGTTCTGTTCGCTGCCTTCGTGTGCATTATTCGGTTTTCCACCTTCTGAAGGAGACATGACCTCCCCATTTACAGACGTCCGTGCTGAGGGCCAGCAAGGTAAGTGATGTGGCCACGATTTCAGAACTGCTAAGGGCAGAGCCGGGCCCTGTGGATGCAAAGCCTGGGTCCTTCCCTCCGAATCCTGCTGACCTAGAAGTTAATGAGCCAGAAGAGGAAAAGTCCTTGACCGGGGCATCCACGCACCTGGCCCCCAGCCCCAGCTGAGCCACTGACCTGCTGTGTGATCTGAGCAAGTCCCCTTGCCTCTCTGGGCCTCCACACCCCCCTCAGATGCCTGAAATGAAAGGTTTAGTCCGGGACTCATGCACTCCATGTCTGATAGCCTAGGGGTGCCACAGCTAAGAAGCTCACAGCCCAGGTCAGACGCCCAAGAAAAGTGGGGACAGGCGAGTGGGCAGCCATGGAGGTCACTGGGCTGGGGGGAGGGGTGCATGTCTCTGCTCCTGTTCTGCTCTGTCAGCCTCTCTCTGCCTGGCCTTGGCCTCCAAGACCCTCATTATCCAGAATCCTAGGACACCCCCACCTTGTGATGTATTAAAAGGTAAGTATTTGGGTTTTGTCCCTAGTTCCTGGCACACAACTCCTAAAACCCTCAGGCTCTTAGCCTGCACGCTAACAAGATGGCAGGTGGCTGGGCCCCCCAGAGCTGCAGGGCGGGGGCTGCTCACCCAAAGACCAAGGCAGGATGTCCAGGCAGAGGGGCTGGAGGGTTAGTTAATCCCCAAGGCCAATGTCTTAACCAACTGAGCCACCCAGGCGCCCCCCAAGGCCAATGTCTTAATCTCACCTACGAAATGGAACCTCCATAAAGCCCCTAAATGACAGGGTTCAGAGAGTTTCCGTGCTGTGAGCACATGGGGGTGCTGGACTGCCCCCTCCCCACACCCTGCCCTCTGCACCCCTTCCTGCTCACTCCTGACTTGTATCCTTGATAATAAGCCGCTAAGGACAACATTGTCCTATGTCCTCTGGGTCCTTCTAGCAAATAATCACAAATAACAAATCTGAAAAAGGGTCGGAGGGGGGGAACCTCTGAATTTGTCACCGAATCAGGCAGACGGGCGGGTGACCTGGGCACCCCGTGTGCAGCTGACAGCCGGAGGGGGGCAGTCTTGTGGGGCTGAGCCCTAAGCCCGCGGAGACTGCGCCAACCCGGGCTTACCTCCCACCGTCCAGGGCTGTGGGGTCCCTCGTGGAGGGCTCAGATCCCCCCGACGCAGGAGCAAACCGAGGCTCAGAGGAAGGAACCGGCCGCAGGAGGAGGCTGCGTGCAGACCAGCGGACGCTTTGTCAAATCAAGGTGTCTCCAAAAACTGTTAGGCAACAGGGATCTGTTGCTCACGTCTCTCCGTTCAACAAAAGAGGAAGAAAGCCTGCGCGGTGTCCGCAGAGGCCTGGCTCTGTGGCCATGGGGTGGGGGCCGTTCCGCTTTCTGGTCATGCCCCTCGGCCTCTGTTCGGACTATGCGGGTGAGCAGATGCCCCCGGGGCCGGGAATGCACACGTGACGTGGCAGGATGGGCAGTGGGGCTCGGGAAGGCTCGCCACCCAGGAGAGGCTGGGGGCGGCTCCCTGGCCCAGCTGGAGCGGTTCAGTAAGGAGCTGCCCTACTGACTCACGGGACCCCACCCTTCCGGAGCGCCCTGCCCGCCCGACGCCCACCTGCACGGAGAGTCCACACCCGGGCTGGAAAGGCACTGGGTGTCGTGGGTCTGCGCCCCGCCCCCGCCCACCTGTGGAGGTGCCCCCTCCCCTGTCCCCAGCATACCCAGCCTGGAGTCCTCTGCATGACAGGCTCTTCTCCGTGGACTGTGTCCCGAGGCCGAGAGGCGCCTGATGGGGCCTGGGAGTGCTTGGCTCTGAGCTCAGCCCACTTCCCAGCACCATCGAGGCTCAGGCTGGGACCCTGAGGAGCAGAGAAGGGTGAGTGTCTCTGGCTGGCTGCACCCCACTCCAGTGCCCCCATAGAGCCTGGGCTTGTCTGTGTCTCCCGGCCCCTCTGGGCTCCTCCCGCCCGCGGCCCTCCCTCCCTCTCCTGCCCCTCCCTTCTCCTAACCGCAGAGGCCCTGGGGTCTACACCAGGGAAGAGGAATCTACCAGGTGCAGAGGAATGATCCCGGTGGGGTCTCGCCCTGGGCCAGGGGAGGGGCAAAGGTGAAGGGAGACCGCTGTCCTCTGCCTGTTTGATGCCCCTCTGCACTCACCTCCAGCCTGGCCCCCATGCACATCCCCAAGGTCCCTCAGCGGGCAGGGATGCCCGGCGGAGCCCAGTGGCGGCTGGCCTCGTACCTAGACGTGCGTGATAGGCAAGGATGACCTGAAGGAGTTCCAGCTTCGGCTGCCTGAGAAGCCACTCTGCGGGCCCTCTCCCGGCGCCACCCTGGCTCAGCTGCAGAAGGCAGATGGCGTGGAGGTGGCCTCAGGCCTGGTGGCTCAGTATCGGGAGCAGCGGGCCTGGGATCTGGCCCTCCGCACCTGGGAGCAGATGGGCCTGAGCGGGCTGTGCGCCCAGGCCCGCGCAGAGGCAGCCTTCATGCCAGGTGAGCGCAAAACCCCCTCTCTCCACTGGCCATCGCCTGGCCCCCGACCACCTGGGGACCCCCACCCGAAGCCCCCCCACAGGCCTTCCTCTGGGCAGCGACTCGGGACCCCTCTCCTCGCCCAGTGCGTTTCCAGGCCGCCCTGTGGTTCCCACGGCGCCTGGGGGGAGGGGCTGACATCCGGACGGGCGGGGCGGGGGGAGGCCCACGCAGGTGCGGGCGCCCAGCTCCAGGTGTGCCTGCCTGGTGTGCGTGGGGGGCGCGGACTCGGGAGCCGGGCAGCTGCAGGCACCGCGTCGTTGGACGAGCCCCTTCGTGCCTCTCGGCCTCTGTTCGGACTATGCGAGCTTCAACGAAATAATCCGTGGGAAACATTCAGCGCAGAGCCCGACACCTAGTGAGTGCTCCATAAACCCGGTCTCCGCGGCGCGGGTCCTTGGCCTCTCCTGGCGGAGACAGCAGAGCCGCTTCATGCGCAGAACCGCGGCCTCGGTCCCCAGGTCCTGCCGCCCCCGGCCACAAGCCCCACCTCTGTGTCCGCCTCCCGCAGGCAATTGCCCCCCACTCCCCTGCTCCCCGAGTGCAGCCGGCCTGCAGTCCCCCAGCGGGCCCACCTCCACCGAGGTGCTGAGGTTCGTCCAGGACACAGAGACTGGGTGTTGGAGACAGCCACCGGACACATCTGGACACACGCGGAACCGTAAGGCTGGCCGTGGGCCCCCAGGGCCCCCGCGGGTTCCACCCAGGTGAGCCTGGGGCTGCATGGGGCTCTGGGTGGAGGAAAGGGGAAGGAAGAGGGATGGAGGAGCCAGGCTGGGGTGGTGGAGGCAGGCGGCCTGGAAGTGATCTTCTGGAAGGTTCCATCACTGCGGTGACACCCCGTCCGAAGTGAGAGATGGGGACAGGAGAGCCAGGCGGGACGGGCGGCAGGTCTTACCACGCCGGGTGCCACATGGAACACCGCCCTTGCCCTGGCAGAGCTCAGCGGGTTATCTTGGTGGGCTCCGAAGAGCCTCAGGGCCAGGGCGGTCCAGAAAGTTCCAAGGTGGACTCTGTTCTCCAGATGAGCCCCAAGAGGAGGGCAGGCTCATTCCTCAGCCCCACATAGTTCCCTCTCCTGACTTCTCTTATTTCAGTCTTCACCATCCTGAGTCACCCAGGCCGAAGATCTTTTTTAAGATTTATTTTGAGAAGGAGGCAGGGAGCAGAGGGAAAGAATCTCGAGCAGACTCTGCGCTGAGCACAGAGCCCAACGCGGGGCTCAATCTAACAACCCTGAGATCATGACCTGAGCTGAAATCAAGAGTCAGATGCTCAACCGACTGCACCACCTAGGAGCCCCTACCCAGGCCGCAGATCTTAATGACAGCCTGCCTCTTCCCGTTGTCATCCAGGCTCTGCGTGGCCGCCTCGGGCCAGTGTGGAAGCGCTGGTCCATGCTCAGGCAGCGCTTGCAGACAGAGCCAGGGCTGGAACCTGGAACCAGCCGTTCCTGCTGCCGCTCTGTGGAAGTCCCCACTGCTGATCTCACAGCCCCTCTGCTTTCCCTCCACCTGGTGCCCAGCACCCCTCTTCGCTCCCGAGCTCGAGCTCCACTGCCCTCATTCCCCTGACCTCACCTGCTTTCTGTGTGACTGAAGCAAGTCACTTCATCCCCCGGCCCCGCCGTGTCCCCGCTTCCCCAGCTGAGCCGTCACGCTCTGCAGTCTCCCCTCCAGCCCCACCCCTCAGTACAGAAGGAGTACGTCTGTGACCCACACCAAAGAGTCCGTTTGCACAGAAGTGTGAGTGTGCAGTGCAGTTCTGACATACTATGGGGGATAGGGTTAGACCGGTCACATGTCCCCCCACAAGGCCCCTGGTGCCCCCGCCTGCATCTGTCTCCCTGGCGACCCCCCTCCATGCAGCATCTGGTCCCACTGCTTCTCCCCCATGATGACCATGATGCAGAGCGATGCTGCCCTGTCCCAACTTGCTGGCCCCGGGTTTAGATGCCGCCTGGTAACTACTTGTCCTAGAAAGGAGGCACCTGACCCGGCCAAGTGGCTTCTCAGCATCTTCTACCTAATAGACGTTCTTGCCGGAAGGAAGTTCCAGGCCAGCCACTAAGAGAATAAAACTGGGCCTCTATCTTTATGATCCTTTTTGGCGATAGTTTCATCGAGATAGAATTCACTCACTTAAAGCATCCAACTCAGTGATTTGCCGCCATCAATGTTAGAAGATTTTCATTATCCTTTAAAAAAAACAACACCTTACCCACTCCTGAGAGAAACGAAAACATACCTTCACACAAAAACGTGTGCATGAATTTTCATGATGAAAATTCATCGTACCGTTACTCATAAAAGGCAAAAAGTATCCACAACCCAAATGTACATCAACTAATGGATCAACAATATATAGTCTCTACGTACACAGAAATCATTTTCCAGTGAAAGAATGAAGTACTGATATAAGCCACAACATGGATAACCCTTGAACACATGATAAGTCAAAGAAACCAGTAAAAAAATGACCATATAGCATGAAATTCAATTCATAGGGGATGTCCAGGACGGGCAAATCTAGAGAGGTAGAATGTAGGTTCGTGGTTGGCTATAGTACGAAATAGTAGGTGACCTCGAAAGGGTAAGGGGGGTTCTTTTTAATCTTCATGGCTTTAAATCTGGGATTGGCAACACACGTCCCAAAGGATTGTAGTGAGAGCTCAGAACAGAGGGGCCTGACATACAAGGGATGCTCAGTATTTGGCAGTTTCTTTCCTGTCTTTCCCCTCAGGAGACCCTTCCTTGCCCTTTTACCAAGCCCTTCCAAGGTCCCCAGACCAAGAGTCGCCACTCCAGGAGTCACCCAGTGCTCCCACGTCCACGGCGGTCCTGGGGGACTGTGAGTTCCCACCACAGCCCAGCCCCGAGCCCAGAAAGCAGGAGGCTCCCAGGCTGGGTGGCCTCCGGTCGAAACATCTGGAAACCACAGCACAGGTGATGTCCCTGCAGAGCTCCTGGAGAGGGGTGGATGGGGCTGAGGGACAGGTGGGGGCCAGATGGGCAGGCTGAACACAGAGGGTATCAAGTGCATCGGAAACCCCTCTCCAGAACGCCCCTGCTGGCTGGCTCCCTCCATCGGGCTAAGCCACCATTTCTAGGCGGCCCCTAGATATTACAATGCAGGTGCATTACCCAGTGCAGGAAACACATCAGGCTCTGTGCCCAGTGCCTCCCTTGCACGATATCCTTATCACCCCACCGTGGAGATGAGAGAAGCAGGGCTCAAAGAGGTAAGATTGCACAGTTCCTGGAGGCAGGGGTGGATTTCAGCCTCTGTGCTCTCCCTGATGCCAGAATCCACACCTTTAACCCCCAAATCGCGCTCCCTCTGCCGTGTGGGCGACAAGAACAGTCACAGGCTCACGGGCTCCCCATGCCACCCAGGGTCTTAGCCACTGACAAGCCATCCCCTTAGAACTGACCCTAATGCTCAGAGATGCGCCCTTGAAATCTGAGAGATGTTAAATGGGAAGGATTCTTTCCGCACCCAGGTAGGAATAAACTTGTGGAATTCATGGTCCTGAAATGTGTGTGGCCCAGGCTCAAAGCGTATTGTTTGACTTAATAAGTTACAGTGCTTTGAAGGAAGGAGGGAGGGAGGGAGGGAGGGAAGGAAGGAAGGAAGGAAGGAAGGAAGGAAGGAAGGAAGGAAGGAAGGAAGGAAGGAAAGGAAAGGAAAGGAAGGAAGGGGAGAAAGAAAGGAGGGATGAGAGAAAGTTTTACAGAAACATACAAATGCAATAACCTTAAAATGAAGCAAGGATGAAAGCCACGAGGACTAATTACTTGCAAGTAATTAATTATTAATTGATTTTGAGCATCCTAGCAACCAAGGCAAAAAGGGAAATATAATAGGGTTACATAATACCTGTTACTCAAGAAAAGATCAAATCAAAAGAAACACTTTTTTTCCTGATTCTAAATCTTTGTTTTTTCCAGCTTTATTAGGGTATAATTGGCAAATAGAATTGAATTTAAAGTGTGCAAAGGTTTGATAAACCTATGCATTGTGAAATGATCACCACAATCAAGTTAGTTAACACATTCATCACCTCACATACCTGTGTGTGTGTGTGTGTGTGTGTGTGTGTGTGTGTGTGTGGTGAGAACCCTTGAGATCTACTCTCTCCACAAATTTCCAATATGCCCTACACTAGTATTAACTATAGTCACCATGCTGTACTAATATTAGACCCTCAGAACTTAGTCATTTTATAACTGAAAGCTTGTACCCATTGACCAACCTCTCCCCATTTCCCACACCCCCAGCCCCTGGCCACCAGCATTCCACTCTCTGCTTCTATGCGTTTGACTTTTGTTTTTTTTGTGTGTGTGTGGTTTGTTTTTGTTTTTGTTTTTTACATTCTATATCTAAGTGATACTATATGTTTGTCTTTCTCTCTCTGGCTTATGTCACTTAGCATAATACCCTCCAAGCTCATCCATGTTGTCACCAATGGCAGGATTTCCTTCTTTTTTATGGCTGAATAATATTCCATTGTACATATGTGCCACATTTTCTTTATCCATTTATCAGCCAGAGGACACCTAGGCTGTTTCCATGTCTTGGCTGTTGTGAATAATGCTGCAGTGAACATGGGGGTGACGTAGCTCTTCAAGATACTGATTTTGTTTCCTTTGGATAAATACCCAGATGTGGAATTCCTGGATCATATGGTAGTTCTATTTTCAATTTTTTGAGGAAGCTCTGTACTGTTTCCCATAGTGGCTGCACCAGCTTACAGTCCTATCAACAGTGCACAAGGGTTCCCTTTCTCCACATCCTCACCAGTACCTGTCATATCCTGTCTATTTGACAATAGCCTTTCCAGACAGATGTGAGGTGCTATTTGTTGTGCATTTCCCTAATGATCAGTGATGTTGAGCACCTCTTCATGTACCCATTGGTCATTTTTACATCCTCTTTGGGAAAAAATGTCTATTCAGGTCCTTTGCTCGTTGTTTGTGTTTGTTTTTTGGGGGGTGTTGTTGTTGTTGTTTTTGCTGTTGAGTTGTACGAGTTCTTTATGTTTTATATTAACCCCTTACCTGATATATGGTTTACAAATATATTCCCCCCTCCCATAGGTTGCCTTTTCATTTTATTGATCATTTCATTTGCTGTGCAGAAGCATTCTAGTTTGATGTAGTCCCACTTTCATATTTTTGCTTTTGTTTCTTGTGCTTTCGGTGTCATATCCAAAAAATTATTGTCGAGATCAACATCAGGGACTTTTCCCCCATATTTTCTTCTATGAGTTTTATGGCTTCAGATCTTACACTTAAGTTTTTAATCCGTTTTGCGTTAATTTCTATGAGTGTTGTAAGGTACGATCCACTTTCATTCTCTTGCACATTGATATCCAGTTTTCCAACATCATTTATTTATTTTTTTTTTTTTTGAAGAGATGATCTTCTCATTGAGTATCTCGGCTCCCTTGTCAAATATCATTGACCATATATGCATGGGTTTATTCCTGGGCTTTCACTTCTGTTGTAATGATCTATGTGTCGGTTTTTAGGCCAGTACCATACTGTTTTGATTACTATAGCTTTGTAATGTTTGAAATCAGGAAGTGTGATGCCTCGGGCTTTGTTCTTTTTTTCTCAAGATTGCTTTGGCTATGAGGTTTTTGTGATTTCGTAAGAATTTTAGGATTGCATTTTTTCATGTGCATGAAAAATGCCATTGGAATTTTGACAGAGATTGCACTGAATCTGTAGATTGCTTTGGGTCATGTGGACATTTTTACAAAATAAATTCCTCTAATCCAGGAACACAGAATATCTTTCCATTTATTTGTGTCTTCTTCTTTCTTTTTACCTTTTTAAAGAACTTTTTTTTATTTTTTATTATGTTACGTTAGTCACCATACAATACATCATTAGTTTTTGATGTAGTGATCCACGATTCATTGTTTTCATATAACACCCAGTGCTCCATGCAGAACATGCCCTCCTTAATACCCATCACCGGGCTAACCCATCCCCCTACCCCCCTCTCCTCTAGAACCCTCAGTTTGTTTCTCAGAGTCCATAGTCTCTCATGGTTCGTCTCCCCCTCCAATTTCCCCCCCTTCATTTTTCCCTTCCTTCTCCTAATGTACTCCATGCTATTCCTTATGTTCCACAAATAAATGAAACCGTATGATAATTGACTTTCTCTGCTTGACTTATTTCACTTAGCATAATCTCCTCCAGTCCCACCCATGTTGATGCAAATGTTAGGTATTCATCCTTTCTGATGGCTGAGTAATCTTCCATTGTATATATGGACCACATCTTCTTTTCCAGTCATCTGTTGAAGGGCATCTCGGCTCCTTCAATTTCCTTTCTCAGTATGTTATAGTTTTCTGTGTACAAGCTTTTCACCTCCTTGGTTAAATTTATCCCTAAGTGTTTTGTTGTTTTTGATGCAAAATAAATGTCTCTTTCAGATAATTCATTGTTCGTATATAGAAATGCAATTGATGTTTCTATGTTGATTATGTATCCTGCAAGTTTACTGAATCCTTTTATCAATTCTAGCAGGTTTTGGTGGAGTCCTTACCGGGGGATAAGCACTCTCAGGATGTGTAGGGTTGAGTTAGATCATGAAGGGGGGTGTGGTTTTCGTGGTCCATTTATCTGTTGGCTGGTAGATTCGTTCATAGTGATGTCCCAATAGTTAAATATATTTAGGTAAAGGTATGGATTTACTTTAGACCTTAAGTACACACATTAAAATATTAGGATCATCAATCAAAGAACATACGTGTAAGAAGAATCATTGACAAACTAGTAGCAAGAAAAAGATGGAAAGGAAAATGAGAAGCAAGGAACTTGGCCAGTTCTGGGGATCTGGGCGGCTCCTTTGGCAAGACCGCTCAGGCTCCGTGTGAACCACTGAAGCCGCGGGAAGACGGTGTGGGGGCCAGGGCCAAGGGAGAGACTTGGGGATCCTGGGGGTGCCTGGCTGGACGGACAGGGTCACTAGGGTGGAGTGTGGGTGGGGCGGGTGCGAGATAGCTCTGGGATGCAGAGACGCGTCCATGTGGGGAAGTGGGGGGGCACCCACAGCAACCATCCTGCCCCTCCCACAGAGTGGGACCTTGGCCCAGGGGGTCTCCAGGTGCCCTGTCAGGGGCGGAGCGCTTGGCCAGTGGAGTGCGGGCTCAGCTCTGCCCAGCAATGAGAGACCACGGCCTCTGCCCTCAGCCCCGATGCTCCGGGGCCGCACCGCCACTCCCCCGCTCGAGGCCAAGATATTCTGGGGAAAGCCTCCCGCGTCTGAGGCCTGGGCCAGAGCGCACCAGCAGGGCCCGCGGGAGGGCGGCCTGCCTCTTGCTCGGGGCTCGTGCCCTTCGGATTCTGTCCACAGAGCAAGAAGCAAATGCACAAAAGCTGTTTGTAGCTCACTGTGCCCAGCCAGGAAGCCGGGCCCCTCGCAAGAATCCACGCACCTGCTGTGGGGACTGCAGCTGGATCCTGTCCTGGAAACCATGACCTCACTGCCCAGGACAGGCCTGATTTAGGACCTGGGTCCTGGCTGCCTCCTCACTGTCCTCTGTGAGGTCCTACGTCCAGTTATGGCTTTCCCCGGTGAGCCTTCTCCCGCCGTGGGTAGAGCCTCGAGCTTCAGCCCCTCGGCCTCTCAGCCCCACCCCAGAGCCTCACAGACCCCGCTGCTCCCAGCACTGTCATCCTTCTGCAGGACTGAGCTCCGTCAACTGTGGGGCCCAGAGCAAAGTGGAAACCCGCAGCCCTCTGTTCCACAATCATTCGGAGCCTCAAGACGAGGACCGTGGAGCATTGAACCGAGCACAAGGCCCTCGTGGGCACAGAGCTCTGGGGGACCGCACGGGCCGTGGCCCCTGAAGCCATCTCTGCCCTGTGGGGCCCGTCATCTCCCTCCCCCTGGCCCCCGCCTCCTTCAGCGCACAGGGCAGCCTGCTCTCCTCAGAGCTCGTCCCCTGGAAAGTGAGTTCACTGGCTTCAGGGGCTCAGTCCTGTTTGTGCTGTCCACAGGGAAGGACAAAGCTCACGTAGCCATCTGGGTAGGGTCACCCCAGCTCCTGCAGGAACGTACCTGCTCCAGACAGCCAGGAGCCCCCAGGACACCCCCCGTGCCGCAAAACTGTTGCTTCTCTGGGACTAACACCTCCTGAATCGTACAGCGATGAGAATCCAGAAATCACTCAAGATTCTGCAAAATGCATCTTCAGGAGATCTTCCCCTGCCCAGAACCCCACGCATCACCCAGAGGAGTGGGCCAGATCGTTGGGAGAAGCAGGAAGAACCCCACAGCCGGGTTCCAGTGTTCTCAGTCCAGTTGTATTCGACCCATAATCACAGCAGGTAACCCTTGCAGTTCCAAGGGCTTCACGGACACAAGCCCGTTCGGGCCCCTCAGTCACGCGGGGAGGAGGACGCGCTCGCTGGCCCCGTGCTGCAGATGATGGGGGGCAGCCCCCGTCTCTGACCGCCCTGCCAGACAGCTCTCCATGCCCCACCTTCACGTGTCCCTCCTCGACCGGGAAAGTCGCTTTACTCCTCAGCAGCTCACCTGAGCCTGGAAGGTGCCGATGACGCAGTCCGCAGGGAGGGCAGAGCCGTGGGACCAGCCACAGAGCCAAGTACGGGGTCCCGGACCCAGGGGGCAGCAGCGGCCAAGGCTGGGCAAGGAGGCGGGACGGCGGCGCGCAGGACGGCGGCACTCGGGACGCTCTGGGTCTTTGTCCTGTTTGCTGTCTGTCCCCTGTGCTGGGCTGCGAGCTCCAGGACTGGAATGTCCAGGTCGTTCCTGTCACGGGGCAGAGATCTACTGGACACCTTTGTTTAATCACGACATGAGTCCCCTGAGCCCCAACCCTGCCTCTGAAACACCCCTGCTCTCGATGGCGGGCTCCGAATGTCTCCGGTGAGGCCAGCCAGAGACACCCCCCCGGTCCAGGATCTTCCCTGCGGCCCCCCTTCTCTCTGCAAGCCATCGGCACCCATCACACAAAGACTCCGCCCGTCAGCAGGAAAGGAGCGTAAAGGACGGTTCTCGGTTCTCGAGTAGCTGACAGGTTTAACGAAAGATTAGACTCTTCATCTAAGCGCCGCTGCCTCCAAATCGAGGCCCCGGTCAGGAGCGCCCACAGGGGGCAAGGCTGGGGCGCAGGGCTGCATCTCAGCTGCACAGAGAAGCGGCTTCTGGAGAGGGAGGCCCCGCTCGATTCCCGCCGAGACCCCACGACGGTGGAGGAGGAGGTTCTTCCCAAAAAGGAGAGTGCACACGTGACAAATGCACACACCCCGCTGGTCGCTCCGTTTCCCTGCTGTCCCTTCCTGCTGCTTGTTCCCGCGCCGGCCTCCGCCACCAGCCTTCGCGGTCAGAGGCCACCCCGGCATGGCTGCTCAGGGCCAGCATCCCCCGCTCTCCAGCCCAGGGCCAGGGGCTGGGGCTGGTGTGGGCTTCGGCTCGGGGGGCCCTGCCCTGGACACGGGATTGCCCACAGCCTCCAAAGGCCCCAGGTCCAAGCAGGAGCCCCCCTCCTCCCGGCCACGGAGCCCCCGTCCCTGAAACCTGCTGCTCCGGCCCAGCCCGACCCCAGAAGGGCACTAAATCCTTGTCTCTCGACTCCGTGCTCTGACAGGGGGCCGTGTGGACACCTCCCTGTTCCAAGTGGCCCACTTGAAAGAGCAGGGGATGCTCGTGGAGAAGCCGACCAGGGTGGAGCTGTCCCACGTGGTCCTGGAAGACCCCAGCTTCTCCCCCATAGGAGGCTCCTGAGGACCATCCTCGCAGCCCTGCGTTTCCTCCCCATCACCCCCGCGGTGCTACTTTACCACGACCTCCGACCCGACGACCTGACGAGATCGCCTTCCACCTCCACCTGATCCCCAGCGACTGCTGTATTCGCAAGGTGGCCCTGGGAGCCAGAGAGGCTGGGCCAGGGCGGGCTGCCGGCAGACGGGGGTGCAGCCAGACAGCCCCCCGGATGGGTCAGCGGGAGCAGGGCGGGCGGGTAACCCTGGGCCCTGCTCGGCCATAGGCTGCCCCCCGTGAGTCAGCTTAGGGGGCCTCTTGCCCGGGGTCCATGCCCAAACCACCTCCCCCGCCCCCGACTCCCTCTCACAGACGCGCAGAAGCACCGCCTCCCTTGGCTCAGACCACGTTCCGTGGACGGAACTCCGTGGACGGACCCGCTGAGCCACCCGGCAGACCCAGCCCCTCCCCGACCATGGCTCTGTGTGCCCCTCAGGCCATCGACGACGAAGAGAAGAAGTTCCAGTTTGTGCAGATCCACAAGCCGCCCCACTGGCCTCGCTCTCCGTGGGCTCCTGCTACACGGTGTGCAGCTCGGAGATGCTAGAAGCAATCCCCAATCCCCAAGGTGAGCAGGCCAGAGGCTCGCCCGGCAGCGGGGTCAGAGGTCAGGCCCGGAACCACTGTGGGTGCGTTGGGGAGCTCTGGCAGGTGCGCAGGGAGCTGGGGCTGGGCCGACAGCAAGTGGGAGTTGGGGCGAGCGGGACGGCGACACAAGGATGCACAAAGCACGTCAGTTGGAGGAAAGGGCACGTTCAGGATGGGCCGAGGCTTACAAAGAACAAGTCCCAGGATTTGGACCTTGGTGGGGCATTTGGGGGAACACGGAAGACAATGAACAACGCACTCTAGAGGCGGGGGCCGTGCTGTGAGCCCCGGCAAAACTCCTCTCCAGCGGACCACACGCGGCAGGGACGAAGCTGTAACCGGGAAGGCAGGTCCCGCCTTCTGCGAGAGGGCACGTCTGGCGTTTTGTGGTTGCACGGTGACCTGCCCGAAGGGGACATTCTGAGATCGTGCTTGTCCCCCAGGAGGACACGGGGGGAAGGCAGCCTCGGGTCAGTGCATAAGAACACCGAGCAAACCCATGTCTGAGCTCCATAATCACAGATACTTAGAAACTGTCTACACTAACCAAACACGGAATCCCCCACCCCGCCCCCGCCCGCCCAGGCCTGGACTTTTGGACTTCTGTGTCTTTCTTTGCATTGTCCCATTTTAGCAGGAATCCTGCTAAATCCGTTAGCCAGAACCCCCCCACCTTGGATATCTGATAACCCCTGATCTGATCCAATTCCTCCCCTCCCACCCCACCCCTCCCTCCTCCAGGTGGTATCTGATCACTCCCAGGACCTTCAGAAAGAATCCTGTTAGGTCAGTTCAACAAAGAATTACCCACCCCCACCCCCCAGCAGTTTCCCACACACCCCCACCCCCACCTCCGCCCCACTCTGCTCCTTGGCTGTAAATCCCCAACTTTTCCTTATGTTTGGGGTTGAGTCCAGGCTCTGTCCCATTGCAGTTGTCTCTGTGCGTATCATGCTGTCATGAATAAAGTCTGCCTTGCCCTTTTAACAAGAGTCATGAGCAGTTTTTTCTTTTTTTTTTTAAGATTTTATTTATTTGTCAGAGAGAGAGGGCACAAACACAAGCAGGCGGAGCAGCAGAGGGAGAAGCAGACTCCCCACCCCCACCCCCGCTGAGCAGGGAGCCCGATGCGGGGCTCGATCCCAGGCTCTCGGGATCATGACCTGAGCCCAAGGCAGGCGCTTCACCGACTGAGCCCCCCAGGCGCCCCTGAAGCGTAATCCCTGATGCCTTCAAGGGCCTCCAGGAGCCGCCGGCCGTGAGAGCACTCAGTAACTCGCTGAATGAATGCGCACACAGAGGACACAAGTCACACGGTGGAAATCAGCAGCAGCTTCCAGCTACGAGCAGATTCTGTACACAGTTGTCTCCGTTCCATCGTGACCTCCCACGAAAACACCTCTAAAGGAAAAGAATCCCAGAAGAAGCATGAGCTTCGGAGAAAATGCAACAAGGGAGGGATGTCAACAAACATTTCAGAAGATGCAAAGCGGACAAAGACGAGCTTTATCAGGCAGAGAAAGCTGAAACCACAACCTGCAGAGTTTCAGAAGAAGCCCGTTTGCACCGCAGAACCCCGGGGAAGAGGCAGACGCTGGGCTCTGCATCTCTCTGCAGTAGGCATGGGGAGCTTCACGCTGCAGGATCTGCTGCAAGTCCCAAGAGGAGCAGGTCGGCAGCCAGATGTCTCTCACCCCACCTGCCCGCACAGCTAGCCCACGGAGGCTGCCTTCCCCCACAGAAGGCTAAATGTTTGGTCTCTGCTGGGGCTGAACCGGGCAGATGGTTCAGGAACGTCAGGTGTGGCTGGGAAAGCAGAATGAGGTATTGTGTTGTAAAGAGTAAGGGGGTGATTCATCAGTTACATATAACACCCAGTGCTCATTCCGTCAGTGCCCTCCTTGATGCCCGTCACCCAGTTACCCCCTCCCCCCACCCCCCTCCCCTCCAGCAACCCTCAGTGTGTTCCCTAGGGTTGAGTCTCTTATGGTTTGTCTCCCTCTCTGATTCATCCTATTTTATTTTTCCTTCCCTTCCCCTATGCTCCTCTGTTTTGTTTCTTAAATTCTACATGCAAGTAAAATCATATAATTGTCTGTCAGTGGTTGACTTATTTCACTTAGCATAATACCCTCCAGTTCCATCCATGTCGTTGCAAATGGCAAGATTTCATTTTTTGATGGGTGCGTAATATTCCATTGTATATATAGACCACATCTTCTTTATGCATTCATCTGTCGATGGACATCTGGGCTCTTTCCATAGTTTGGCTATTGCAGACATTGCTGCTATGAACATTGGGGTGCAGAGTGTTACATGCAACTGATGAATCACTGAACTCTACCTCTGAAACTAATAATATACTATATGTTAATTAATTGAATTTAAGTAAAATAAAATAAAATTTTAAAAAAATAAAGAAAAAAAGATCCCCCTTATAGGAGGTCTCTAAGAGTCAGATTCATACAGAAAGAAAGTAGACGGGGAGCCAGGGGCTGGGGGACAGGGAGGGGGGATCTGTGTTTCATGGGGACAGAGTTCCAGTTTGGGAAGATGAGAAAGTTCTGTGGATGGGTGGTTGGGATGGTTGCCCAACCATGTGAATATACCTAATGCCCCTGAACTGGAAGATTAAAAATGGTTAATATGGTAAATTTCATGTTATGTGTATTTTACTACAATAAAAATGAATAAATAAATTAAAAAAGAAAGAGGAAGGGGGCTGAACATCCTTCCAATGAGACAGTAGGTTCTCAGGGTGCTGGTAGCCAGGATCGTAAAACTAGGGGTTCTACTCCCACGGGCTTACCTTAGAGACTCACGTGTTCATATAAAGATTTGTACACAGTCATAGAAGCTTAATTTGTAATAGCCAAAAACTGCAAACAACCCAAATACTCATTAAAAGGTAATAAACATATGGTGGTACATTTGGTTGATGGAACCCAACCCAACAAAAAGAGCAAACTCTCAACACCCGCAGCAACATGGATGAGTCTCCAAATAACGATGCTGGGTGCAGCAGCCAAACAAAGTAGGGTAGGACTGTGTGATTCCATTTACATAAAATTCTAGAAAATGCAAACAAATCTATAGTAAGACAAAGCAGATTAGTGGTTGCCCGAGGGTATGGTGAGAGGAGGCATTCTGAATGGGCACAAAAAATTGGAAGAATGATAGGTGGTGTAGGAAAGACGTTAGGGATGGAAGCAATGCCCAAGAAAGAATTCTTGAGACATCTTTGGTGCAAAAAGGTGGTTTTATTAAAGCACGGGGACAGGACCCGTGGACAGAAAGAGTAGCACCGTGGTCAGGAGGAGTGGCCCATTATCTACTTTCAAGTTGGGAGGGGTTTAGGGAAGGTCACTGCGGGTTTCAAGGACTCGTCAGTGGGCTGTTGGTAGTAAGGAAATTTAATGATTGTTCTGCTGTTGTTTCCCACATCAGTAGGTATGCTCATTATTGATGGTGGGTTTGTGGGTGTATACACAGGGCAAACATCAGATTCACACAGTAAGTGTGTAGAGTTTATTGTATGTCAAGTGTACTTCAGCAACACCGTAGAATGCTACCACATACAGGTCCCAGCCCTGAACACTTCCAGCGATGCGAAGTCCGCTGCCTCGGAGCCCGCTCATCCCACCTCTGGGCAGCTTCGACTTTGAACCTTGCGCTGCTGGCGAGCTCTGTCCTCTTTTCGTGGGGGTGACGGTTTTGAACCACAGGCACAATGATCCCTTTGTGCCCACTCAGCAGAGCCCTGCGGATCCCACAGTGTGGTGACCAACACGCATCCTCAGCACTCAGACAAGGGCTCAGAGCTTAGCTGGAGAGACGTAGAAGCTGTACCCTTTGATGACCTAGCCTTAGAAGCCACATACCATCTCCCGCACTGTGTTCTAATGATTGGAGCAATCACATACACACACACACACACACACAAACACACACACACACACACGTCCCAATTCCAGGGGAGGGAACCAGACCCCACCTCTCCGTTATCGACACTTGAAGAAGAGCATGCATACATGGGTACGGTATAGATCGGTTCAGCCATCTTTGGAAAATACAAGGCATCACATCCTTGGAGTACATTAAACACCCTTTTCCCTAGGAGCTGTCTGGCTCACAATCAGGCTTGCCATCATCCCAACCTAGGAGAGAGCGCCTGCCCTTTACCTGGCCCTTTCCCCAACTTCCTTGGTTCTCGGAAGACGTGTACGATCCTTTGCTATCGCAGATGATAGACACTGGAAACACTGCTGATTCTTTTGATTTGGGGGTAGGTCTGCAAAAGGTAATAGAGGCCACAATGATGAAGCCGGGACCCATCCCAGGAGGGTGTCTGTGAGCCACGGAACCAGGCCCTGGCTGAGCACAGGGCAGGTTCATCCGCTCACATCAACGTTCCCACTTACAAGAAGCCATCCCTGGTCCCAGGGGAGGAGCCCTCTAGGCGGTTGTCTGCCTGCATTTCGTGTTTGCCGTCAGCCCACCCTGGTCCGGGCTTTCTGGCTCGCCTTCAAATGGAGCAACCACTGGGGATCAGGGAGAGGAGGAAGGTAACCTCCTCCTTAGGAGAGAGGTGAGGGGAGAGCAAGCTGAAAGTGGCGGGAGTGAGAAGTGTGGGGCGGCATGAATCATTCCCAACAGTGGTGGAAAACTGGGGGTTCTCCAGCATCACTGTGTTCAGGTGAATCCATCCGAGATGATTTTCCTCTCTCTTTAAAGTAAGCTACTTAGAGACGTCCGTGTGACCCCCGTCCAAGAATTCGTTCACGGGTCCTGGATTTAATGCCTGTTTTGGGGCAGGTGCTGCTGGGGTGGTAAGGCCCGGGCTGACCTCAGTGGCTTTTCTGATGGAATCACTCCCTCAGGGCCCTTCTAGAAGGCAGGCAGTACTCGTCCAGATGATGAGAGCAGTGCAGACTTAAGCCTGAAGCCATGCACTCACTCTGGTCCAGGCCCTAATCTTGGAACAGGGGGAGGAAGGGGGTCCCATGGAGCCCGTGATCCCCTGTACTGTGGTGGGCTGTCTGAACGCCGGGGCAAGTGAGCCCCAGCAAGGTGGGGAACTTGGAGGGAGAGCAGGGGAGGAGGAGGAATGCCCGGATGGGAGCATGACTCGAGGGTCCTTGATGGCAAGAGACTGGCATTAGTCAGGAGTTCTGGCTCTGTCCCTGGTTTCCTAGCAACTGTTGCTGAGCAGGTGGTTGCTAGGCAACGTGGGGCCATCCAGACAGTTGGGGGAGGTCCTCAGTCTGCGTGGGCACTGATCAGAACATCCATCGCAGGGCATTGTGAATCCTGAGAGCGGCCCCTTGGTCCATTACTTAGATTTTCTCATCTATTAATTGCTTTGGTTGCTCAAAGAATAGTGTAACAATGGTACACGAAGTCTGGAAAAAGGAGAAAGCAATCACCCCATGATCTCGCCGTCCAAACAATGCAAAAAGGACCATCTTCACCTTCCCAGTGCTAGCCTTTCTCTGCAGGAATACATTCGCATGATGTTGCCGTCCTAGCCCATGTGGTTTTAAATCTTGCCTTTCCGACTTTGATTTAGATCATCTCGAGGACCCGTCAAGAGTCTTCAGAATACCTCTGCGTGAAGACTGCGCAGGGTTCCACCCGGTGGGCGCACCATCCCTGAATTCCCTCTATCCTCCTGTTCCAACACTGAGTTTGCTTCCAACAATTTTTTTGCCATGATGAGCAAGACTACAATAGACATCTTTTTACAGAGAACTTTTCTTTATTCTTGGATCCTTGTCTCTAAATCAATAGTACAGGGCGAGAGGATCCCAGCAAAGGACGTGAATATCCGCATGACTTTCTAGGTCTTGCCCTGTCGCTTCCCTCAGAGGTGTCACCCTCCGTGTTCTCAGCACTGACAACGTTCAGATGGGCCGATCTCACCTCACCTGCCACCGTACTATCCGTTCCTTCGCTTGTTAACGGAGAGACATCTTGGAGAGAAAGGGTTGGCCCAAAGTCACACACCCAGCTAACGTTAGTTCTAGGTCGGGGGGCCTCACCCCCGTCCAGAACATCAACACAGCCGGCTGAGTTCAGGAATGTCCCGTGCGTCTCCTAAGTCACTACCAGGTGCTCTTGAACCAGCTCACCCGCTGTAGAGCGATTCTCACCTCTCCCAAGCTCTTTGAGAGTGCGTTGTGTTGACAATCTATTGTGGACGGGAAAGAGGGAAAAGTACTTGGAGGGGCGCCTGGGTGGCTCAGTCATTGAGCGTCTGCCTTCGGCTCAGGTCATGATCTCGGGGTCCTTGGATCGAGCCCCGCATCGGGGTCCCTGCTCAGCCAGGAGTCTGCTTCTCCTCCTGCCTCTGCCTCTCCCCTGCTCATGCTGTCTCTCTGTCTCTCTAAAATAAATAAATAAAAGCTTAAAAAAAAGAAAGAAAAGAAAAAGAGAAGTACTTGGAAAGCCCTGGTCTGAAGGAGAGGATCTTCGGGAGTAGCTGGGCAAGGAATCATTGGCACCAAGACCAGGCTCTGGGTCTTTGGCTGGTCTCAGAAATATTCAAGATAACGCATCACACAGTAGAAGTGTTTCCGCGGCAGGGTTTGGGGCCGGGGCCCCACGCCCCACATGGTCCTTGGGTTCCTGGCACTCGCGGTCATTCGCAGGCAGGGACAGGAACAGATTCGGGCTCTGGCCGGGAAGCCCGCCGACTCCATCCTCACTTGCCGGCAAGGCCTGAGCAGGGGCCTGGGGGCTCCCTGTCCTCCACATCCCTGCTGGCTGGGTGGTCCACGCACGAAGGCTCTCGGGAGCTGCTGGGAGCACAAGGCTCAAGAAGAGACACAGGGCCTACTTGTTGAAAGAGTCTTGGTCACTACCTACCCTTCGCTGGGCCATTAGGGAAGCTGAGAGCTGAGAGTCAGAGTCCTGTGTAGGGTGAGAAAGCCCAGCGTGGAGAGTTAGTAACCACGTGGGCTCCCACGGCGGACGGTCAGGGCCAGGCAGGGTGTGAGTGGGGCCAGCATCATGCGTCACTTGCACATGCCCCCCCACTTGGGGCTCCATGCTTGGTCACTGGCGTGAAATCCTTAGTAATTTTGTCTTTGACTGTGTTTTGGGAGGGAAGTGCATGGGACAACCGAGCGGGAGCAAGGGAGGAACTGCGGGGTGGGGGAGCAGGGAGGCTTAGAGCCTCGGCTCACATGGGGTCCTGCATCCCCTAGATGGGTTCTTGGCCACCCACTCCCCTGTCCCCATACAGCCTGGGCTTCTCGGCGCCTGCTCAGCGACCCCACTGCCCTCCACCATCAGTGGGGGGCACAACACCTGTGCAGTCCTAGGGCGGGGCATGGCACGGGATCCGAGCCTTAGGGGAAAGCGCCCTGCTACATTCAGTGGGTGACAGCCCCGCCCCCACTCCTGGCCCAAGGACATTCCCTTGCGGGGGGCACAATACACTGTGAGATTTTCCATCTTCTGTGGGCTCAGGGGGGAGGGGGGGAGCCCATGCGGAGAAGAGATGCCTGGTTTGGTTTTCCAGGTCCCAGCCAGCTGGGACCGCAGGAGGGAGAATCCGCAGTCGGCTCAGACACACTCGCGGTTTCCAGGACGACAAACAGCAGGGTTCCTGGAAGGGCCCCCTCCCCCACTCCCCTCCCCCACCCTGCGTTCTCCCCCAACATATGCTCCTCCCATCCCGAGCCCCCCCACCAAACCCCTCTTCCCACCACCCCACACTCATCACCACCCTGCACCCCCCCACCCCCCCACCCTCCATCCAGGACTCCCGCCCACCCCATGCTCCCTCCACCCTGAGCACCCCCCAAGCACCCCAACCTCCCACCCCCCTACCCCCCGCCCCCCCAGCCATCCTGGGCTCCCCCCCTCCTCTACCCTATACTCTCCCCCACCCTACATTCCCCCTACCCCCACACTCCCTACCCCCCATGCACCCGTCTACCTGCACTCCCCCCACACACACACACACTCAACCACCAAAGCTAGTTTCCTCAGCTGGGTGTGAGCATTGTGAGCTCAAAGAGATCTTGTGAGTTTTGCCTCTTGCTTTGTGTGCAGATTCTAAAGGAGAACAGTCCTGTTTGTCTGCAGGATGTGGCCCCGGGGGAAAGGCTGTGGCAGGACCTGGTGTGAGAGGTGGGTGGGAGGCAGGCGGGCTCCTGGCTGGAACCCAGAGGCAGACCCTGGACAAGTTCCTTCACCCCTCGAGCCTCAGTTTCCCCATTTCTACACTGGAGAAAATACTGGTGCATGACTCATAGGGTCATAAAAACCAAGTGCACCATCTCTGCGGAAAGGCCCAGAGCTGTTCCTAGTTGCTGTTAGTATTCGTATCGGGACCTGTGTCCTGGGACTCCCCATGGGGCACGGGGCATCCTCAACATGGGCATATGACCTTTGGCGGGACAGACTCAGATCCCTGATTTGTGTACCCTTTTTCCACAAGCAGGTCCCCCTAAATGGGCGAAGGAGACCCACCATCTCAGCCCGGGAGCAGAGATTCTCGGAAGAGGCAGTCTCTCTCACCTCGGAGAGGGGTGGGTGCTCTGGGCCCATCCCAGAAGCAGGAGGGAGGGGCAGCCTTTTGTCCATGTGGGTCCTTTGGTGGATTTGGGCTCTGGGCCCCGGGCTCCTGAGGGTTTTCCCGGAACCTTCTGGCACGAAGCAGAGAGTGAGGCTGCAGCTTGGAGCCTTCTGGTATCTGCCTTTTCAGGGCTCCCTGGCCCGGGACAGACTTCGCTCTCTCATCACCGGGGACAGCCAGAGCTTCTGCGAACGTGAGCCCACCCAGCTGGCCGAGCTCTCCCAACTCTGAGGGAGGGAGCCCCCAAGAATCCCCTGGGCTGGGACCAGAGTTGTTTTCCACTGTGGGCTTTTCTGCACGGGTGAACCAGGTGGCATACAGCAAGGCGTCCTAGGGGGGCCCTGTCTTTGTTGTTCAGCCTCACACCTTCTTAATAGGCAATGGACCCCTGCAGGGGCATTTCCGGTACCTCCACTGCCCCCTGCCCCTCCCCCTCCCCGGAAGTCCTTGCACAGCCTGGTCCCCAAGCCTCCCTCCTGCTCCTGAGCCTTTCCCCAATAGCGAAGGGGCTTCGAAGCAATAAATCCAGTTGGAAGGAGGTGGGTGGGGGGACTTGGAGCTGTTTGTGTAACATACGCTTTAAATAAAACTGAGCAAACACCCATTGCCCATATCAAAGAGCGGGGGGCTGGTAGAGTCCATGGGGGAGTTAAACTCCCCCCATCTCCCCTGGAACTCACTGCGGCCTTCGGGAAGAGAGATGCTTGCAAAGAGCTGCACAGCTTAAGAGCCCGTTCACATATGTTTTCCAGGCATTACCCAAATTCCAAGCACTCCTCATCTGACTTGTTGAATTTTGTCATGTCCGTGAACCATCCGTACAGTTTCATTACTTAATTTTCTCTTTTTTTTTTAAGATTTTATTTTTAAGTCATCTCCACACACAACGTGGAGCTCAGACTCACAACCCCGAGATCAAGAGTGGCACGCTCCACAGACTGAGCCAGCCAGGCACCCCATGTAATTGTTTTTCTTTAACTGTAACTCACTTGAAAATTTTTAGATTTGTCCTAAACAGTAATATCTGTGAAGTCTTCCATTTGGCATACTGCTTATATTTTTTTCTAAAACACAACCATCAAAGGTTGGTGGTCCTCAGGATGCTCTGCGAATCCTCGTCTCTTCCTACACTTCTGGGCAATCTTATCTATGCCTGCAGCTTCACCCATCCCCTCCTCGCCAGTAATTCCCAAATCTGGATTGCCAGCTTAGACCTTGCACCTGAGGATGCTTTTGGCAAAGGGACATATCCCCCCATTTCCCCCATAAGGACCCCAGAGCCAACCCAGCCGCTCGGTAACTCATCATCTCCCTCTAGATCTACTGGGGTAAGTTCAGTGCCCCCCACCTCTTCCCCACCCCTCCCATCAGTTATCAGCAAAGTCGCATTTTAGCTCCGAAATGTCCTTTGACTCTGTCCTCTTCTCTTCATCCCCTCTGCCACTTCAACCTCCTTTCACCTCTAACCTGGTCTAATGCAATGAAGTCCTCATCGGTCACTCTGCCCCCAACCCCTCCACCTGGTATCCAGCATCCATACTATGGCCAGAGTGAGCTTTCCAAAATGCCACTCGGTTAAATCCTCCAATGGATTTCTAGTGCCTCTAAATAAAGTCTAAACCCCTTTCTGGCTACATATCCAACCTCTCTCCATCTCACACACTATATTCAAGCACCACGCCTTGCAGACACCCCTCAGTGAATGGCATAGTGGGTAAAAGCGTGAGCCCCAGAATCCTAGCTCTGCAACTTACTAGCCATATAACCATAGAGAAGTGGCTTAACTCTCTTGTTCTCTATAGCAGCTTGCAAAAAGTGGTCACTAATTCTGCCCCTCACTTTGCAATGTGGCTTTGCACAGACTTTGAATCTGGATTTGGCCATGTGATTTGCTTTGGCCAGGGGGACAGCAATATAGTACAAGCAGAGACTGGAACAGTCCTTGTGCTCTATAGGGTTCCCTGTTTCTGTGCTTGGAACCCTGAGACCACCACGTGCATAAATTCAAGCTAGCCTGCTGGAGAACTAAGTCACCTGACCGACGGCTTGCCCACCTCCAGACGTGGGCGTGAGGTCATCCTGGATCATCCAGCCTCAGCTGACCTGCCAGACAAATGACAAAATCCAGTAGAGATCAGCCAAATCTACCCAAACCAGAAGAACCCAACCGACCCACAGAATTGCAAATAAAATCCATGGGTTTTGTTTTGTTTTGTTTTGTTTTACCCATCTGGTATCTGAGAAATGATAACTCACTGAAGTTTCTTTTTAAAAACAATGGCCTTTTGAAGTATAATTCACATATCATGAGAGTCATCCACATTAAGTGGACACACTGATGAATTTTAGAAAAATTAAAGAGCTGCTCAACCATCACCACCACCGGGGTTGAGAACATGTCTATCCCTCTAAAAAGTTGCCCTGAGCCTGTCTGCGGTTCCTCGCCTCCCCACCTCCCTCTCCAGCCCCAGCAATCATCCATCTGTTTTCTGTCTCTGTAAATAAATGTGTCTCTTCTGGATATTTCCTGTAAGTGGGATCATACCATCTGTGGTCTTGTGCACCTGGCTTTTCTCCACTTAACGGAACGTTTGTGAGGTTCATCCACGATGCAGCTCACTTCTTTTTATTGTGAAATATTATCCCATTGCACGGATAAGCCACATTTTGATTATCCATTTAACATTCGAAGAACATTTGCATTGTTTCCAGCCTGGCACTATTACCAATAACCCTATGGACATCCATGGACGAGTCCCTGTTTTCATATGAAAGCCTGTCTTCATTTCTCGTGGGTAGACACCTGGGAGTGGAATTCCTGATATGGCAGGTGTATGTTGAACTTTTTATGAAACTGCCGAACTGTTTTTCCAAAGCCACCGTGCCTTTTTACATTCCCACTTGCAGCGTTGGAGGGTTGCCCCTTCTCCACCTGCTCGCCGACTGGAAGCTCTGGGAGCTGGGTGGGGGCGGTAGGCTGTGAGGTGCGAGTCTGCGGCTGCCAACTGCCATTCATCCCTCGAATTACTCATTCAACAAATACTATATCTGAGCACCTGCCACTCTGTAGGCTCTGGCCCTGCAAGAAATCCCTGGCAACACCGGGAGATGGAAAGAGACACAGCATCCTGGTGACCTTGCTTCTGCACCCTCGTCCTGGTTTCCCCAGGGACTTTCCCTTACAGGAGGCCATGAGTTCCTTGATGACAGTCTGAGTTGGCTCTGCGGCAACTGGCGGGGCCTGCCAGATTCCCTGGGACCCCAAAAGTCCTAGTGGCTGTTCTCCCCACATTCCACAGGGGAACACCGCCGGCCTTGGAACCTCGGTGCCCCAAGTCTGTGGCGGTACCAGTGGAAGCCAGAGAAAGGCCTGGGGGGTGCGGGAGTGGGTGCTGAGTAGGGCGGCGGGGAGAAAGTACCTGTTCCTACTCAAACGTGAGCCTCCCACGGGGCTGGGATCACGGGTTTGGGGCGAGGAGCACGAGGGGAAAGCCCAGACACCGATGTAGCCGTAGGGAGAGGGTAAGGAAGAAGGAAGGAAAGGCACCATCTACCTCTGGGCCTTGGGATAGTGGTGGGAGCACTTGTTTTGTCCCTGTTCTTGCCGACGGGGCTTTCTAACTGCCAAGTTTTCTGCAAAGATTATGTATTTGTTTTTTCATGTACTAAATTGTAGATAAAAAAAAACAAAAACAGAAAGACCCGTAATAAATTTCTTTTAAAAAGACAAATACGTCCCCGGTGAAGCTCCGCGCGCAGCTGGGGTCCCGGCCGGCGCCGAGCCCCCTCCTCGCGCCCGGGGTCCCCGCCCGCAGCTCGCACCCCGGGCCCCGCGCCCCGCGCCCGGTTGCCATGGGAACAGGCTGCTGGCCGGAGCGCGGGTCCCGGGCGCGGGCGGGGCGCGGGGAGGAGCCGGGGGAGGCGCGCGGCCGAGCGGTCCCCGCCCCTCCGCGGGCAGAGCCGCCGAGCAGCCCGGCCGCCGCCCACCGCGTTCCGGCCCGCGACCCCCCGAGCTCCTCGACCATGGCGGCCCCGCTCTTCCCGCGCCAGCCCTGGGCCCCCGCGCCCACCCGCTCGGACCCCGCCGACGACTCCGGGGGCCTGTTCGACGAGCCCCCCCCGGAAGAGCCTCCCGCGGCCCGCGCGCCCAGGGCGGCGGCGGCGGCTGGCAGGAGGGCCGGTCGGCGCGCCGGCGGGAGGGCGCAGGGGGCCCGCACCGGGCAGCCCCCCAAGGCCGCGGTGCGCCCCCCGCCCGAGGAGGAGGCGCCCCCCCGGGACGAGGGCTGCTACCTCGACCATTTCCCGCACCTCTCCATCTTTATCTACGCGGCTATCGCCTTCTCCATCACCTCCTGCATCTTCACCTACATCCACCTGCAGCTGGCCTGAGCGGCCGGGGCCGGGGGCGCGGGGCCCCGGGGGGTGGGAAGGGAAACCAGGGGCTCGGCGTGGCGTGTGCGGGAGACGCGCCGCACCCCCTTCATCTAGCTTCTGATGCTTGCTCTTTTGTCCTGTGCTTGTCACTACCTTTGTGTCCCTGCTCATCTGGAGACATGTCCGGAGCTGCTGCCAGTAATGAAATAAGGGTCTGCTTGCCCCTGAGATTAGGCGAGGGGGCGGTCATCCCCCGGCGTTTAGAGGAGCGGGGTGCGGCTCACGATTAGGATCGTGTTCCTGGACCCTACACTTCATGAGGTGGGAGCACGCGCAGCGAGCCCACCCTTGGGTTCCTTAAGGGACGAACTTCCGGAGAGGGCCCCGCGGGGAGGGAGGGTCGGCGCCCTGGGCCAGCCGGGCGGGAGCCCTGTGATGCTGCATCGCCCCCCCGGAGCACCAGCCAGGCCCCCGGAGCTGGCGGACCTGAGCGCCCCGCGGGCCCCGCCGGAGCGCAGGACACGGTGAGTGGCGATCGTCGGGGTGGCGCGTCGCCGCGTCCCCAGGGGCTTGAGCTGACCCGGACTGTGCGTTGTTCCTGCCTTAGGCTTTGCGGCTGCTACCGGGCCGAGACCCACAGCCGGAGGGGCTGTCCTGGCAGGAGGCCACGCTGTCGTCGCGTCCTGGACGGCGTGGGACGAGCGGCTGCAGACCTCCCGGGACGCGGGCCTCTGGCTCGCGCGCTGCGCAGGATGAGACTCGGGGCCCCCGGCTGGGCTGGGGTGCGCGGGAGGGCTCTCTCTGCGTCTCTGGCGGCTTCATGCTGGCCCTAAGCGCTGCCGCAGCAATGGGACCCAAGACCAGGGCGTGGGGTATCTGTCATTAGCAAGAATTCCATCGGGGTTGTCATCTCAGACCCAAAGGCCTAACACTGAAACCCACCTTGCGGGTTACTCACCCACCTGCCATCTCTTTTTTTATTCATGAATGTTAAATGTCATCAACTCAGCGCTCTGCTACGTTATCTGGAAATGTCTGTCTTACCTCTGACAAAATAAATCCCTTTTTCAGTCCCATGTATACTGAGTTCTCGCTTAATTTAGAGTCAAGCAGTGGGCCCTCCAAGCTTCCCAGTCTGCTTGGTTTCACCGCATAATCCTTAGAGCATCCCTACCATTGCTCCCAAACAGGTGTGTCCTATGACCAGCGTTTCCAGGTGCAGCTTCTCCCTCCTCCACTAAATAGCCATGCCTGCCTCTCTATGGCATCTTTCTCCATATCCGGTTCCCAGGAACGTTCTGGGAACGTTCTGTCCCCTGACTGCAGGTCCACAACTGTCCTCTGTGGCTTCACCTGCTGCCTCTCAGATTCAGTCCCCACCTGCTTCCATTATCAAGACACTTCTGCCCCAGTACGGTACCCCCAATAAGCTCTAGAATCTGCCCCCCCACCCAACTTGTGTCTTTATAAGCTCAGCATATTCCAATATCAGAGCCTTGTCACTTCCCAGTTCTGTGTTCCCGTGATCCCGCATCACCGTGGGGCTTAGCATCTTGCCCCTCTGCATTTCATTGCTGTGCTGCAAATTCAATACCCACTGTTCCCTGACATCAGCCTGTGCTTTACACCCATGATTTATTACAATAACGCCACACACCCCCCCCCGCCGATAATTAGTGGCACAATTCCCCAAAATTAAGTCTCCATGGTACCCGCGGTAGGTACTTCTCCCTGGTTTCCAGCCTTCAGTCTTGGATATTGCATATCCTACCGACTTTTAATATTGACTAGCCACTGAGTTCCAATACATAGCTCCGTGTTCTCCAGACAGTCCTATTGTTTTCCATTCGTACATCTCCTAGAACCCCTCATTAGACAGTCCTTCAGGGACTACTCAGGATATGATCCCCCAATATTCTCCCCTCCACTAATGCCCTGTGAGTAGCTTCTCCCCTCCATTCCCAGAACCTGAGTTCCCTGTTCCTCAAATATGCTTCCAATTCCTACCCCAAATTCCCATATCCAGTTCCTATGAGACTATATTGTAATTAGATCCTCTTGCCTCTACATTCTGAACATAGGCTCCAATATTCCCCTAAATGTCCAGTCCCATGTGATCCCCTTATTTCAGGATTCATTGTGCGGTTCCCCCAAAACTAGGATTATCACTGCCTCTCCGATATGGTGCTCCAGCCTTCCCCAACATTCTCTGCATCACTGCTGTGCTCCCCCCATCCCCGGAATGAATTGCTTTCTTCCCATACACCCATATTCTCCTCTATTAGCCCTTACTTTCCCCCCCATACCCTGAAATTCCTGAAACACCTGAAATTTCCCATATCTCGAAATTCCTGATTCCACTGGGGTCCAGCAGGAGCTTGGCCCACATTTTCTAATATTAAATTTCTACTGTTAAATATTAAAATTCTACTATTCTCCCACCATCCATGTGTACTTTCAGCATCCCTTTATGCCTGGCCTGGCCAATTTTCCTCTTACACAGTTCAAATATCCCACGATATTTGGTCCCATATCCCCTCCACCGCCCACCTAATTTCAGTTACTACTTCCCTCGATGGAGCTCTCAATTGTCCTCCAACTTCTGGGCTTCCAATAAAAGGCTCCCTTGTCCAAAATACCCAGCCACTCCAGTCAAGTACTAATGGACTGTCTTTTCAGGGTTCAACCGTAAAAAACAAATGGGCCCATTTTGGGGGTCCTTTGGCCATGTTGCTCAAGAATCAAATCCTAGAGAGTGTCTCACCGACCTGGCTAGGGTCACTTGCCCACCTTTGGCCGGAAGGCGGAAGAGAGAACTTGATACGCAGTCCCCAAGAAGATAGGATGCAATGGGAAAGAAGGTTTCCCAAAGGAATACTGGTCACCATGACCATGGAGGGTGAGCAGGCAAAAATAACAAGACATCTAGTAAAGTGACTCTCAGCAGATCCCAAATGATGATGGCAGGAGAGACGACTATTTTGGGCAACTTGTCCTATTGCACATTGAGCTGTCAGGGGTGGGTAGGTATACGGAGGCAGTGAAATGAACAGTGGTTTCTGGATACCAAGGGACAGCAGGAAGTTTATGTTGGGGGACACAGTTGGAATTTAGCTGTGTGGGACAGTGGAACCTCAAGCTGGGAGAATAAATGGAGCAATTTTGTAAGTGTTTCATTTTTTCTTGGGTATCTAGCACTGGAGATAGTCATTAGCAAGACAGATACAACCCTTACCTTCATGGAGCCCACTGTGTTAATAAGGGAAATTAGGGCGTGACAGGCTGGATGTCTTTTATGACTTGAAGGCTCTCAAGCCCATGAGGAGTTTCTTTTATTTTCCCCATTTTGCAGATGAGGAAACAGACATAGGGGAAGTGATTTGGCCAAGGTCGCAAGACCAGTGAAGGCGCTAGATGAACCCAGGCATTGTTTCTGGAGTGTGTACTCTTACTATTTTTACCAGCATCATTGAGATACAATGCACATGCCGCAGAACTCATGCATTTAGTATATTCACAGAGTTGCACGACCATCACCATAATCAATATTAGGATATTTCATTACCCTGAAAGGAAACCCTTCACCTCTTACCCATCTCCCTCCAACCCCCGACCCAGCCCCCATCCCTAGGCAACCACTAATTAACTTCCTCTCTCTGGATTTGCCTGGTCTGCACATTTCCTATAAATGGAATCATACAGTACGGGGTCCTTTGTGACTGGCTCCTTTCACTTAGCACGCTGTTTTCGAGGCTCATCCCTGTTGCAGCGGGTAGTAATGCTTCATTTCTATTGCTAAGCAATATCCCATTGTCTGGATATACCACATTTTACATATCCATCCAGTAGTTGCGTTCATTTGGGTTGTTTCCACTTTGTGGTTACTGTGAATAATGCTGCTGCGGACATTCACGTACAATATTGTGAGTGTGGACACGTGTTTTCTTTTCTCTAAGAGTGAGATTGCTGACTCATATGGAAACCGCTAGACTGTTTCCCAAATTGGCTGCACCATTGTACATTCTCACCAGAATTATAGGAGGGTTCCAAGTTCTCCGCCTCGTTGACAAAACTTGTCTTTTTCTTTTTTAAGTCATAACCTTAGTGTGTATGAAGTGGAATCTCTTTGTGTCTTTGATTTGCATTTCCCTGATGGCGAGGACATCAAGCAGCTTTTCCTGAGCTTACCAGCCGAGTGTCTACCTTTGAAGAAACATCTATTCAGATCCTCTACCCGTTTTTTAAATCAGGCCATTTGAAAAAATGCAAAAAAAAAAAAAAAAAAAAAAGGTGGGGGGCGCCTGACTGGATCAATCAGTGGAGCGTGCGACTCTTGATCAGGGGTTATGAGTTTGAGCCCCATGTTGGGTGTAGAGATTACTTTAAAAACCATGCAAAAAAAATTGAATAAATAAAATTGGGCCATTTGTCTTGAATTCTATGAGTTCTTCATGTATTCCGAATAAAGTCCATTATCAGATATTATTTGCAAAATGTTCCTCCCATTCCGTGGTTTGCCTTTTAACTTTTGTGACGGTGTCTTTGACGTACCAAGGGTTTTTTTTCATCTTGATGACGTCGTTTATCTATTTTTTCCTTTTGCTGCTTGTGTTTTGGGTGCCATGTCTAAGAAGCTCCTGCCTAGTTCAAGGTCAGGAAGAGTTAGGCCTGGGTTTTCTCCCAAGCATTTCTATAGTTTCAGCGTTTACATTCCGATCTTTGATCTGTTTGGGGTTCATTTTCATACAAGGTGTAAGGTAGGGACCCAACTTCAAACACCAATGGCCGACAATGTATGTGATGAAGCCTCAAAAGGAGGGGTTTTGGAAAGCTCCCTCATACTGCCATGCTGGGCCCAAACCTATGGGGGCTAAAACTCCCTTGTTTGGGGCCTCGCCCTATATATCTCTTCATCTGGCTGTTGATTCGTGTATCCTTTGAAGTAAACTGGTAGTCTAATGGGTAAACAGGTCTCCTGAGGTCTGTGAGCCTCTCTAGCAAAATAATGGAGCCCAAGGAGGGGGTCATGGGAACCTGTGATTGACAGCCAAGTGGTCAGAAGCCTGGGTGAGCAACCAGGACTTGCGACTGGGATCTGAATAGCAGTGCAGCTGTCTTGGACTGAGCCCCTGACCTGGTGAATCTGATGTTATCGCTGGGTATGCTGGGTCAGAATTGAGTTGACTTGCAGGACCTGTAGGTGGTATGGGGAACCTCCCCCCAACCCTGGGGAACCTCCCCCCAACCCCCCCGCCTCCCGCACACACTCATAAGGACTGAGTGCATAACCTCTTATACAGTGGTCCCCTATAATCCCTTCTATTTCTAGAAGGTTGGTAGTGGTAGGAGTGCTGACCATTCGGACTCCATCGCTGGCCCTCCATCTTGTTCATGTTCAAGCAATGATGACCTCTCTTGAGGCTCAGTGTTCCAGGTCCCTCGGAGATTAATATAGAGACCTTAGAAATGCCCACCAAGGGCAGGATGGGGGGGGTCTGTTCTGGCCTCCCTCGAATCCCTTAGAGATGACAGAGTCCTTCCTCTTCCTGGTGCACGAGCGGTGCCACAAGATCTCCTTCAAGGCTAGCTGTCAACGAGGTGGATGCCAGTTCTTTGAGGGGCGTGTGAACCCTCTGATCTCACTACAATGCCCTCTGCGTGTCCCCTCGCTCTGTAAAAATCTGTGGACAGAGGGTGGGGGGGTAAGGGGGGGCTGGACTTGGTGGAGAGTAACTGAGGAGCTGGAGGGTCGACCGCTGGGTGCAACAGTGAGGGAGAATTGTGGGAATCCGGCATCTGGGGAAACCGAAGGTTGGGATCACAGTCAGAGGCTCTAATGTAGAGGGGAGTAGGGAACGCGGCGAGACAGATGCTGGATGGGAACTGGGCCATGAAGCGGAGGGGTAACCGGGGGCTTGTTATCCTGACTTATTTCTGAATTTTTGAGGGAGGAATTTAATTATCAGAGAACAACGGGGCCAAGGAGATGACTTTGTCCCTGCTGAGACTACTATGGCAGACAGTCTCAATATCCACCAGTTACTAAGCGCTTACTCAACACTCAACGAACTCCTCTGAGTCTTTTGGGTTTTGTTTTCTTAAGCTAGGTGTGGGGCCTGACGTGGGGCTCGAACCCAAGACCCTGAGATCAAGACCTGAGCTGAAATCAGGAGTCGCACGCTTAACCGACTGAGACACCCGGGCGCCCCTGAACTCCTGAGTTCTAAACACTGTGGACTTCACCCTTCTGTCCAGATCACGACCATATTTTAAGTGCCTTCAGACAAACCGTATTATTGCATCTGTGAGGACAACTAGGTGTGGGCTGTTGCTTCCTTAGTAAGCAACCCACCTCCTTCTGAGTGTGAATACGCTAATATCCTAGCTTAATCAGGTCTAACAGTTAACAGGTAACAACCCTAGTGACTTGAAAGAACAGAAATGCATTCTCCCCCTGCTCTGGCCCCAGACATCCAGGGCGAGGGTGTCACACTCCCCAGAGGCGCCAGGAGGAACCTCGTCTTTGTCTCTTCCAGTTGGTGGTGGCTGCTGGTGTTCCTGGCGCGTGGCCCCATCACTCTCACCTGCCTCTGCGGTCACCCTGCCTCCTCCTCTCCTGTCTCCAATCTCCCTCTGCCTTTGTCTAGTGAAGACACTGGCCACTGGATTTAGGGCCCACCCAGGTAATTCAGCTCCCCTTATCTCTAGATCCTTAATTATTCCTGCAGAAGACCATCTTTTCCAAATAAGGCACAATGACAGGTTCCAGGAATCAGGACGAGGACATGCCTTTGGGGGAATCACCATTTAACCCTCTATAGTATTTTTTTTTTTTAAGATTTATTTCAGAGAGAGAGAGAGAGCATGCACACACACAGGAGCAGGGGGAGGAGGAGAGGGAGAGAATCTTCAGGCTGACTCCACACCAAGCGCTGAGCCCAACACAGGGCTCGATCCCATGACTGTGAGATCATGATCTGAGTCGAAATCGAGTTGGACACTTAACCAACTGAGCCACCCAGGCGCCCCTCTATATGAGATTTTTTTTTTTTAAAGATTTTATTTATGTATTTGACAGAGAGACACAGCGAGAGAGGGAACACAAGCAGGGGGAGTGGGAGAGGGAGAAGCAGGCTTCCCACTAAGCAGGGAGCCCGATGCAGGGCCCGATCCCAGGACCCTGGGACCATGACCTGAGCCGAAGGCAGACGCTTAACGACTGAGCCACCCAGGCGCCCCTATATGAGATTTTAAATAAGCTACAAACACGGGGAGCCTGGTTGGCTCGGTCGGTGGAGCATGCGACTCTTGGTCTTGGGGTCATGAGTTCAAGCCCCACCTTGGGCACTGAGGTTACTTAAATAACAGAAAATCAAAAACCAAAGCCTTTAAAATATGTGTATTTCATGTACAGGATTGGAAAAAAGACTCTTTGATGATAAACATATTCCAGGTAAACACAGGCATCTTAAATCTATGAATATTTAATTGCAAACATTAATGTCCCAAGTCACTCTTCTACATAAAGGAGAAACTCCAAATCCTGTTCTTTAAGGAAGACACGGAGGGAAACGCCCTAAGAGCACCGACTGCTATTCATGCTCTTTCTCTGGGTGACACAACATGTCACATGGATTAATTTCAGAAGAAAATATTAGACTCCACTAAATTTAAGCACAAGACAGCTAAAATTTCCCCACTGTGGGTACTAAATATTTGATGCTTAGGAGTATGAATAAATAATTTAAAAAATATTAGGTACAGGGCAGATTCCAAAACTAACCGAAGTATGAATAAAACGATATAAATGCCTAGCGGTCAGTTCGTATCAACTTTGCCCTTGGCTCTGTTCCGGGCTTCCCCTTCTACCCCAGTGAGACCTGCCTCTCCTTCGCCCACGGTCTTCCCCTGCTGGGTTCCCCGACGGCGGACTGCTCCACATCACAGAGAGGTTCTAGTTTAGGAACGAAAACAACTTGTTTGCTCTTTCCCGAAGATCACGGGTGTCGTTCTACTTGCTTCTTTCCCTCGGCTGACGTCCCCGCGCAAGACACGCTGGCGGACGAGAGCAGGCAGGCTGAGCTGGCTTCAGTCTCGCGGGGCAACGGCTAGTTCGTAACAAAGCCACCCACCGCACCTTTTTCTCATTTGATCGCATCCAAGGAGTAAGTCGAAAGGACCAAGTTACAGAGGACCAAGGAACAGCTTTACAAACATCTCTGACCGGCCAGGGAGACCCTGCCTCTTCAGTCATGGCCCCCAGGGAATTGTTACTGGACCAGGAATCCCGACCCGCTGACGAGAGGTTGCTAGGGAACAGATGCTCCTGAGATTAGTCCAGGGCGTGCGGAGCAACCTCAGCAGAGTGGACCAAGACAGAGGGAGGTGTGGAGTACAGCAAAGAGCAAACAAAGGAAATCCCGTAAGATGTACAGTTCACTAGAATATCACTGATATAAATCCTTACTATTCTACTTTCTAATGAGCTCCTGTTACTACTTAGAAATTAAGATATCTTCATTCTTTTGCCTTCCCGTTCCACGTTGTCCCTAATAGTCTGGAGTTTTCTGGAGTTCTGGACCAGGAACACCAAGCTCTCCCTAAAATCACTAGTCCCGTGATCTCTGCCGGCATTTTCAAGCTCATCAAACAAAGCCAATGTCTGCTTAAGTTTGGCCTGAACAATTTTTTGTTCCTCCAATTCTGCGAGAAGGGCCTGCTTAGCGCATAATTCAGTCTTATACTTCTCTTGTAGCTGTTCGATTTCTTTCTGGAGAAGATGGAATTCTTCCTCAGTACAGGGGTGCATCTCCTGAGGCTTATCTTCCGGAAGCAAGATGTTTGGGGGAATACGCAGGATCAACTGTAAAAACAGCTGCTCCATTTTGCCAAAAAGGCTATCGAAACGTCCCTTCATGAAGCCAAGAAACTTCTCTGTGCATTTACGAATCTGGACGGGGCTAATCTCACAGCCCGGGATGTCATCCAGCTTCTTCAGAATAACCTGCTCAACGGCCTGCATCACTTCAAACAAGTAGTCCTGAAATGCGATGTAGATCCTCAGCATGCAGGTTTGTGGCGTGAAGCCAAAGAACTGGGCCTCGTAGGTCATTGGATCCACAGACATCTTCGCTTACTTTGCGTGGTTAATTTTGACTGGAAAAAATCTGCCAATGTAAAAAGAAAAAAATTCATCTGGGTAAGAAATCAGCTGATGAAAGTGACAAACCCTATTCCAGAGAGCCAGGAAGCAGGCGAACACAACTCAAGGAGTGTGTGTTTCCTGAAGCCTGATGCTACCTGCAGCCCTCCTCGTCCACAACAGGATACAAACCCTTGGCTCTCTGAGGCTCTTTCCCTCACTTCTCGTTAAAGAGGGCTCTGGCCCAGGGCTCAGTCTCCTGAACTCTGCTATCAGCCTGGACCACTTTCACATTTGGATGGAGGACCTAAGCAATGCCCAAGAGATGCGGTTTCTTGAGTTTCAATGGCCTTTGTCTCTGTTCTCACAGCCACCCGGCCACTGCTATTTGTAACCTCTCCCCAAGTGCTCCTTCTTGACCACAACCTTACATGCTGTTCTTCCAACTCCCCTTCATGTACTCATCTATTTTCATTTCCTCCCACTCCCCCATGCCTTCCTTCAGGATCAAGTTCAAACTCTTTCAACAGGGCTTACGTGGGCCTTCATTAACCACCACTCTGTCTTCCTGTTTAAGGAGCGCGGCTGGACAGCGCTGAGTTGATACTTCCTATTTCAGGGCACTCTATTTCTGGTCCTTTCTTATTCTCCCATCTTTCATCTCCCATACGAACCCACTCTAGCGTTTTAGCCTTTTCAATCCATCTTTAATTCACCTCAGATAAATTTTAGGTAGTCTTTTTTGTTAAGAATTTATTTATCTATTTATTTATTTGACAGAGAGAGAGAGTGTGCCCAGAGTGGTGGGCAGAGGGAAAGGGAGAGCCCGACGCGGGGCTCAATCCCAGGACCCTGGGATCACGACCAGAGCTGAAGGCAGCTCTTAACTACCTGAGCCACCCGGCGCCCCAGTTTTAGATATTCCTGAAAAAGCTTTGTATGCAGATATTTACATTTTTCTTTATGTTTGCAATCACTTCATGTTATCTTATGTCATTGCTTTTAACTGAAGTACTCCGTCAACTTTATCACATGCATCCGCCGCACTCGGCAGGCCCGTTCCTGTGACAGACACCTGGTTTGCTGTGAGCACCTTGCTACCAGATACAATGTTGTCATGAACACCCTCCCATAATGTCTCCTCAGGGACTTGCAGGCTTTTCACATTGGCAAGTAATTGCTGAGCCATGCGGCTTACTCATACATGATTTTTCTCTAAATACTGCGAAATGTTCTCTGGGGGGAGGAGGCAGGTTAGGCCGACTGACACTCCCCCTTGCAGTATATGAAAATTTCTCATGTCTTTATCAACACTGGATATTATTCAACATTCTAATTTTTGCTAGTCTGGTAGGTGTTAAAATTGTTTTAGGGTGTTGCTTTTTGAAAACCAAAACCAGGGCTCCTGGGTGGCTCAGTCAGTTAAGTGTCCAACTCTTCGCTTCGGCTCAGGTCATGACCTCTGGGCCGTGAGATCAAGCCCCACCCAGTGTGGAGCCTTCTTAAGATATTCTCTCTCTTCCTCTGTCCCTGCCCCCCAACCCTTCACGCGCTCAGGCACTCTCTTTAAAAAATTACGTTATGAGAACTTATTTATAAAAAGAAAGAAAGAAAGAAAACCAAAACCATATATGTACCCCCCACACACAGGCTGGACACCGAGGGCTGAACCTACACTCTCCCCATCCCACCTAACCTACTGTTTACATTAGCATGACTTTCTTATTCTGGGAGACCAGAATATTTTCATTGTTCAATGGGATCAACTCTCCAGTGGGAAGAATCCCCCCCGGGTACTCCCCCGCAACGCCCCCCCCCCCCCAGGGTACTCCCCCCCCCTCCCCCCCCCCCCTCCAGCGTCTCCCGCTCCCCAGCGTACCTCCCCCTCAGCCCCCTCCAGCGTCTCCCCCCAGGGCCCCTCCCAGCACCCCCCAGCGTCTCCCCCTCCCCGGGTTCCCGCCCACTCCGCCCTTCTTCCGGATGCCCGCCGCAGCCACGCCGGGCGGGGGCCACTTCCGGCGCACCGCCCGCTCCCGTCGGGCCCCGCGGCCCCGCGGCATGCCGGGAGCTCGGGGACGGCGGCGCGCGGCCCGGTCGGCGGGCGCCCGGCGAGGGTGCCGAGCGCAGACCCTCTCCTCCCCGCTGCTCGGAGGAGGAGATGCAGCCCCGCGGCCCTTACCCGAGCGGGTGGGAGGGCGACGAAACCGGCCACGCACCGGCCTCCCGCCACCGCCTTTAAACCACCGCCTGCTGCTGCGGAGAGGCGGCGCCGCCCGCTCCCGGACGCCGAGCGATGCCGGCCTCACCGAACGCCGGCCGGGGCGGGACGCCGTCGTGCTCCTGATTGGCTGGCTGCGCGGGGCCGCCTCGCTCGCAGACGCGGAGGGGCCGGGCGGGAAAGCCAGCTGTGGCCGGCGGGGATTGGCGGAGGGGCCCGGGACTTACACGCCTCTCCCCGACGTTGGTGGGCTGGTGGGTGGGGCGGCCGGGCTGGGCCCCGCGGAGGCGCAACTCGTGATTGGCCGGCGCGCTTTCCCTGCGGCTCTGGCGATTGGCGGCTGGCCGGGTGCGCGGCGCTGATTGGGCGGCAGCCCGCTTTGGTCCCGCCCCGCCGCCGGGGTTGACTGGCGGAAGGGGAAGTGGGGGGGCAGGCGGCGGTGGGAAGATGGCGTACCAGAGCCTCCGGCTGGAGTACCTGCAGATTCCGCCGGTCAGCCGCGCCTACACCACCGCCTGCGTCCTCACCACCGCCGCCGTGGTGAGCAGCTGCAGCGCCAGCCTCTGTGTCCGCGCTGCGCCCCACCGGGGCCTCGGGGAACTGGGGTTCGGGCCTCGGGGAAGCCCAGAGGGGTTGGTCTCCGGGGTGGGTGGAGGCGTACGGGGCTCACGCTGGGGTCCAGGGCGGCCTATCCAGTGAGCCGAGAAGGGAGTGCTGCCCCGTGAGGGCTGGAGGGTCAGGGCTCGGGCTGGTTTCCGAGAGCGGAAGGCCGGACCCGCAGCAGCTCGGCGCTGCGGGAGCCGCCCACCCAGAAAACGTGTCTGAGAAGGCAGGCGCTGGGCAGGTGGTACGGCGGTGACTGGTGGGGAGAAGGTCCGCTCAGTGAGGAAACTCAGGCGTCGAGGACAGAAGGGGGGAAGTTTCCGGCAGGGACGAGAGTCCGGGTACGGAGACTGCCTGGAAGCGCCCAGCCCTGACGGCGGCGGCGTCTTCAGTCTCGGTTCTCGGGTGAGCTGGGTCGCTTCGCACAGCTGTTCCAGGCGGGGGCCGGGCGGTGGGCAGATGCGTGGCCGCCGCTTCTCCTTGCCCTGGATCTAGGATAGCAGCACCTGCCCCCCTTGCCTTCAGGTCGGCATCAGCTACCGCAGCATAGAACAAAGTTTTATCTTGGTGTCAGGCATAAGGGTACAGAAGATTGTACCATTTCTGCAGAATCCTTTACCGACCTTTTCCACGCGCCTGAGAAGAAAAGCCTTAAAGGATTCAGCCAGAGTGACCGAGAGTTGGAAGCTGCTAGACCTACTGATCTTTTGTTGTAGATGATGTTTTGTTTCTTGGTCGATTTGCTTTAAGAAGCTCTTTTCTTTTTCAGCAGTTGGAATTGATCACACCTTTTCAGTTGTACTTCAATCCTGAATTAATCTTTAAACACTTTCAAGTAAGTGGTCCATCACAACCACAGCTCATGTTTCAGTTGTTAAACTTGTTCTTCATACTTTTTGGTAGCAGATCCTTCCATATGTTATCAAAAAAGAATTCAGTGGGAATATTTGATTGTCTCGTGGGGGGGCGGGGAGGGTGGTAATAAAGATGTGATTCTGCATCCTGATTGGGCTTCAGAATCACCTAGGGAACTTTGAAGAGATTCTCAGGTTCCTCATCGTGTACCAAAACCGCAATCAACCAAGGGTAGGAATTAAGAATCTGTATTTTATTGGTAAAGTTCCCTGCATGGTTTTAATTTGATGTGCCCAGTTCCTGTATGTAGAAATTACTGGCTCAGAGTTAATATTGTAGCTGGAGAGGAGACCGAACAGCCCAGGGAGAGCCTCAGAGGATGCCCTATGTTGTCCACGTAACACCTCGGTGTTATCACCACCGTCCAGTTCAGAAACTCGACTCTGTTAGTGCTTTTAGATTGATCCGTCTTCCAGGGATCAGATGGTATTAACAAAAGTCCAAAAGACTGACTCCTTAAACAACATGCCAGTTTATTAGATTCTAGTAGGAGCTAGTCCTTTCCGGTAATTAGAATGCTCAAAGAAAGGTGTGTTTTCCTGCTCCAGGATGATCAGATAACCTGCAGTTGGAGGGGGAGAAGGACCAAGAGTCAGTAATTTTCCTCTCGAATGTGTGTCATTCACTTTACACCCACTGAGCTCCGGCTTTTGTGTGGCTTCTCAGATTCACCCTCCTCTGTGTCCCCAGGGTATCTGTAAATACTTCCTTTAGAGCATCTCTCGCTTTGTACTTGCACTTAATTAGATGTTTGTCTCCTCGATAAGTTGGGGACTCTAAAATCCTGTAGGCAGTTAGTAGGTAGAACTGAATTATTTCACCTTTGTTTCCAATTCTGAAGAATTGAATGATGCACAAGGCAGTCCTGTGGACTCTTGTCACTGCCTTCGTCCTTCACGGCTCACCTGGCCTTTGCTGGGCACTGTAGCTCCGTCCAAGCATTGCTTCCTGTTAACATGCTTGGCTCGATTTTGCCTGGGGTTAAACTCTTGATGACACCATGTATCCGCATTTGGAGCCGGGATTTCCAGGCCTGGATTCAGTCTCCCCGTGCAAGTTCTCTTGGGCAGGCCGTTTTCATGCTCTCCAAGTGTCCCCATTTCCTCCTGTGTGACATGGGGATGGGAGCACCAGCCTGTGTCTCACGGGGTTGTTAGGATCACACGAGATTATAGATTGTGCTAAAACATTTTAAAATGTGAAGTTCTCTCCCATCGTGAGTAGTTGTTTTTATTGTGGGTGTGGATGGGTTGGGTAGGGAAAAGTGTATCAGGGTTTCCAACACGAAAACGAGTGTCCTGGTATCTGCCAATTAGACTAATTATTAGAGCATTAGAGCTTTACTTGTAGGGAGTTGGCTGTTTACTCAGACTAGAACTTGAGTGTTCTAGAATTACTCTTTCCTCTAGATGTTTCTTAGGGACTAATATAGAAACATTTCTTGGCAATTTAAGCGAGGCCTCTGGAGTTTCTCTGTGGCCTCTCAAGACTGCTCGTTAGATTCTGACACTAGACACACGAAAGCCCTGGTTTCTGTTCTGCGAATTAACGTAGTCGTTCCATCCAGCTTTTCCCATAATTTGCCTGACCATATGGTACGGGCTTTTTTTTTTTTTTTTTTAAGACAACGACAATTTCAAGTTTTCTGTCCTATTATCTTTGCAGATTTCAGGGGCCGAGTGATACCTTTCAGACTTCCAACTGGAAACAGCACAGAAATCCAGTGTCAGATCACGTGCGCCCCACTTTCTGGTTCAGAGCATAGTGTCGCTTGCTCATGGCCTTTCACACCACTGTAACCCCAGGATATGTTTTTTGTCTTAATGTGGAAATGTTTCCTGGTATATTTTACTTAATGTGTCTTTTCTCGATTTTTTTCTTTTAACAGATATGGAGGCTAATCACCAATTTCTTATTTTTTGGTCCAGTGGGATTCAATTTTTTATTTAACATGATTTTTCTGTATCCTTTATCAAGTGGGGTGAGCATAAAACTTGGAGGTTTGCTTAGGGAATACAATGTAAGTTGAAGCTTCTGATGCTGCTGGTTTTGTTACTCTCCTAACTGTGACTTCTGGGTGCTGGGCCCGTGGTAGAGATTAGCTGGTCAGAAAGTCCTGTTTTGAGGGTGTTTGTCAGTTCCTGTTTGTTCTGATGGGAGGTATTCACCCGAAGAATGAGTACACTACTGCCCGTAAATCCCTTACAAATCAGATCGAGGGAGAGCAGTGGATTCTTTGAGGCATATTTACAACATAACATCAGCAGGTACCCGAATACGGTGATGAGTCCCAGAGTGTCGGCACAGGACTGGGAGTGGCTTCCTGGGGACTGGAGAACGTGAGGGCTCCCTGGGTCTTGGTTGCGGGTCCTACTGGCTGGAAAGACAGTGCCATGTGTCTGCCTGGCAGGCCACGTGCTGCTTGTTGCAAGGGGAAGAGGGATGCTCTGGTCAGGTGGTAATTGGGCCCCCTGAACGGGGCATTCCTCTTCTACCTGACCCTCTGGATTGAGAGGGGAGTTACAGCTCAGCTCATGTGCAGGAGACGGGCCTTGTTGGGGTGACAGGATCCCTGCCCGGTGGATTCCTGTGTGTCCTGTGTGATACGCCATCCTGGTAAGTTTCTAAAAATGAAATATTTTCCTCATGATGCGTCTTTATTACTGAGGTATAGAAATGCCGAGTCTGCCTGGCCTGCAAAAGTAGATGCTCACGCGAGGCTTCTTGCCGGGCGTTTCTTCCAAGTTGGGCTGTGAAAAAGCAAGGTGGCTCAGGGTGTGGTGGGGCTGTGTCCGGGAAAGACGACCCAGCTTGGAAAGGTTTCCTGAGTCCCTGCAAGCACGTGTGTGCGGCCTCGGGCTTCGCTCCCCAGTCGGGAGCGGTGTGTGTAACGTGTGGAGCTGGTCTTCACCTCGCCCGAAACGCCGGGTGAAAGGGACATCCCCACACTGCCCCTCGTGGACACGCTCGCGGACGCGAAGGCTTGGCTTCGAACGGCCAACGCGGAGCCCAGTGTACTGCAGCCTACGTTAAACTTGACTTTCTTCCCACTCGTGTGCTTACCGTTTTCTTAACTTGGAACTTAAGATACCGCTACTGTCGAATGCTAGAAGAAGGCTCTTTCCGAGGTCGGACAGCAGACTTTGTATTTATGTTCCTTTTTGGTGGATTCTTAATGACCGTATCCTTCAACAAATAGAGCAAATACGGGAAAACGCTCACGAACGCCCTCTGTCTTGCCAAAGGCCTCCAGCTGTCTTCCACAGTCCGCTAGATAAGCTCAGCACACAGACGGGGCGGCCCTCCTGACCGTCGGTGCGGGCACCGTGGCCGCGTCCCAGCCTGCGCTCCGTGACCGCGTCTGAGCCTCGGGGTGGGCGAGTCAGAGGGGCGTTTAGCAGTAACAGGTGGGTCACTGCCACTACTTCAGATGGAGGACTGTCCATGCGTGGTACGGTTGGTTGGTTGGTTTTAGAGTTTGTTGTGGGGGGAGGGTGACCTGAGCCAAAACCGAGTCAGACACCTAACGGACTGAGCCACCCCGGGTTCCCCTCGATGTGTGTACTTTTAAACTAAGTTGGTGAGACATTTGGTCGTTATCGAAACTGATAAATTAGTATAATTTAGACTTGAACGTAGTCTGGTCTGACAAGATGGTTTGGCTCCGGCCGGCTTTACTCACCTCTTAAAGGTGCTAATGGTTAGTGAAATTTAATGTAATTATTGACCAAGGAATTATTATAGGTTCCAAATAGTTGAGAACTTCACGGAAACAGAATATTACTGGGAAGCAGCTGTAGTCCAGATGTTTTGGCCTACACAAATTTTTGCCTGGTTGCTCGGGGTGATTATTTTCAGGCTTTCTTTTCCTCTAAAGATTAATGACTGTGGGACTTCCCTACCGCAGACCTCTGTTAGAACACAGCCCTTCGTTCTCTTCTCTCGCTCAGCCTTCCCTGTTACACTTGTGATGTTGAGGTTTTCCTTAACGCTACCTGCTAGCTTTTTGGTTTGTTTGTGAGCTTAGTTTTCCTGGGCCAGGCCTTTACGATCATGCTCGTCTACGTGTGGAGCCGAAGGAACCCGTACGTGCGCATGAACTTCTTCGGCCTTCTCAACTTCCAGGCCCCCTTTCTGCCCTGGGTGCTCATGGGCTTTTCCTTGTTGCTGGGGAACTCGATCATTGTGGATCTCCTGGGTAAGAGTCTTCATTGCTATTGTTCCTATTACTTGGCGTGTGAACTTACTCTGCCACTGATTTTTACGTCTGGCACTCACATATGGCTGTCTTGGGATTATTTGGTGGTTATAGGCTCAAAGATTACAATATCCTTTAATTCTGAGTAATTATGTTGACATTTCTTCCTAAATGTATGGAATTTATGTTGGCAGATCCACCTGCAGTCAAAATTTTCATCCTCTCCTTCGTTCTTTGTTTCTGGGCGACTCTAGGCATTGCAGTTGGACACATATATTTTTTCTTGGAAGACGTATTTCCCAATCAGCCTGGTGGCATCAGAATTCTGAAAACACCGTCTATTTTGTGAGTATTGGACATCAGGTTGCACGTTCCTTGCAGATAACGCGGGCCAGGGTCCGTGATCTGTGTTTCCACGGGGCTCCCATAGCTCCTGGCACTCGTCGTTCGGGTCAGTCAGTATTCGCAGATTGAGCCACGGGCTGCAGTGGATGAGCATCTGGATTGGGTCGGAGCGGACGGTGCCAGAGTCCTGCAGGAGCGAGCTCCACGAGCTCGGGGTGTCCCGAGGGTGACGTGGGAGGCTGCCTGCTGAGCGCCAGCCCCTCGTGTCCCCGGGCAGAGCCTGCGGGGTCCCGGAGAGCCGCTGTCTGAGCTTACAGAGGCGAGGCGGTGCAACGGGTGAAACTGACCACAAGGACGTTTCTAGTGGTGGGATTTCTGGCCTTCCAGAAAATAAGAGAAGGAGAGCTAAGCCGTGAGGCAGACTGGGAACCAGGTGTAGGCTGATCCGCTGTGTGACATTAAGAAAGTCCGTCTCCGTCTTGCCCCTCGCTTTCCTGAGAGTGGAGCTTTGGTTTATGGGACCTCTTCCTACTCCAGAAGGTTGTGTCCTTGAGACCTGCTGCATTTAGAAGGAGTAAAATGTGAGTTTTTATTATAAAATGTTGGTTGTCAAATAGTTAAAGCAGAGAGTAAAACTCTCCATAATCCTCCCACTTAGCGGGAACACTGGCTGTTACTATTGACCTTTTGATACATATTCTTCCGTCTTTTGCTGTGTGGGTGCTAAATTTCTAAAAACTCTATCGTAACCTCCTTTTCGATGTAATATGTGGTAATTGTTTTTCCGTCACAAATGTCCTATGGAACCACACCAGCGCCGCGGACTCCTCCCTTACCGATAGATGCCGAACCGGTGCGGCTTTCCTTGGGTGGCACACGTCCGTGATTGTTTGCGAGGGCTGCGTTCCTGGGAGTGGGATTGCTGTTGTTTATTCACGAGTCGCCACCCAGAATGGATGCTCAGGTTGACGTTTCTGCCAGCCACGTAGAGCGTCCCTTTCCCCACAGCCTTGTCCAACGTGGGAGGATGGTTTACTTTTTCCTGGGGGGAGAGCTGTAAGATGCCGTCTCGTTTTATGGGTTTGTTTGTTTACGATTTTATGATTTTTTTTTTGAGATTTTATTTGACACAGAGAGGGAGACACAGCGAGAGAGGGAACACAAGCAGGGGGAGTGGGAGAGGGAGAAGTAGGCTTTTGATGAAGCAGGGAGCCCGATGTGGGGCTCGATCCCAGGACCCTGGGACCATGACCTAAGCTGAAGGCAGACGCTTAACGACTGAGCCACCCAGGTGCCCCGATTTTACGATTTTTTTTTGGAAACAGTTTCAGACTTAGAGAAAATTACAAACCCTTCAAAGGACTTTTTATTCCTTAGGTGTTTGAAAGTAAACTGCCCATCAAATGCCCCATGACCCCCCCCCATGAATGTGTATTTTCCATGAAGAAGGACATTTCCCTACATAGTCACAATCAGGAAAAGCCTGAGTCCTCAGACCCCAGCCACGCCTGGCCGTTGTTCCAGGAGGCGCTCTTGCAGGAAGAGTCCAGCTCAGGCCCACGTGTCGCACTGCTTGTCCCACCTCTTCGTCTCTGCCGCGGTGGAACAGCTCCTGAGTCTCGCCTTGCCGTCGTGGCCCTGACGTTTCTGTGGATTCCCGGCCCCTTCTGTAGGATGTCCCGCCACTGGGTTTGTCTAGCGTCCCTGACGAGCTTCAGGTGTCGCGTCCTTGGCAGGCCTGTCAGAGAAGTGACCCCGTGCCCTTCTCCCCACGGCCGCCAGCACCAGGTTTCCGGGCACCGATCTTCAGAGTGGCGGTCGTCGCTCTGATGCCTCGATTAAGGTCACCATACGGCTGCTTCCATCCACCCGCGGGCGTTCGAGAGCCGTCTGTGGTCTTGCACGTAGAGGGGTCTGTGCCGTTTGCTGAGATGCATGTAGCGCCCCCATTCTCAGCGACACTGAGGGACCTGACCCTGTGGTCATTACTCTCTCCACCTATTTAGTGAGCCCCGTGCGTAACCAGCCTCTCATCATGGTGCTGCCCGCCCGCCCCCCGCTCGGACGCCTTCTCATCCTGCTCTGCCCGCACCCCCGTGGTGGCTGCCCTCTTCAGGGAATGCCCGCCTGAAGCCTCCTCAGGCTTCACCACGCTGCACCAGGCCCATCCATGGGTGTGCGCCCTACGCCACTGGATGTCCCTCCAACCCCCGTCCGGCTCGGGGCCACCATGGCCCCACTTCCCTGCTCGCGTGCCCACGTTGTTCTGTCCCGTGCCTGTTCGGGAAGTAGAAGCGGCCTCGCTGTTTAACATGCTTTCTTTTCATTTTTACAAAAGTGAACGTGTTCATGTTTATTGGCCTTTTGGATTTCCTTTTTGAATTGCCTCTTCAGCCCTGTATTTTTCTGCCGGTGTGTGTTTGCTTTTATTGTTAGTTTGTAAGAATTCAAGCGGCTCATGCTGAAATATAGATGCTTTTCCTGACCTCACTATAAGATGGAAGTTTTTGGATACATTTCTAACGGTACCAGCCATGGGCAGTGTCATTAGAAACACGGATGCAAAGAGCAGATGCTGTTTTAATGGTCAGTTCTCTAAGGGGAACTTGAATGACCGTCTAACGGGATTTTAAAAGTCTTTTGGACACTGACTGTCCTTTCCTGTGATCTGCGTAATTTTTCTTGGAATGATTTGTGAGGTTTTTTTAACTTCAGTTGTGATAAAATCTATGTAACATGAAACGTGTCACGTTACGCAGCTCAGATGTGCCATTCCGTAACATTACTGCCCTCACGTTGTGTTTCTGTGACCCCGTCCATCCTTCAGCTCTCGAGCCTGCCAGAGTGAACTCTGTCCTCAGGAACATGCTCCGTCCCCGCCCCAGCCTCAGCAGTGACGGCACTGCTCCCGGTCCCTCCCACGTGGAATCCCGCAGTGCCTGCCCCGTGTCTGGCTGTTGGAGCACGGTGCTCTCAGGGCTCATCCACGATGTCACGGGAGTCAGAACCTCCTTCCTTTTTAAGGCTGAATACTATCCTGTTGTGTGGACGGACCCTTTTCTTGATCCATCCATCTGCCAGTGGGTACGGGGCGATACCTTGGTTGTGGAGAGACCTTCATGGTAAATTCATGGAAAATCAGGTTATAAAACAATAGTGTGATCTGACTTTTGTTACACACAGAAAAGCTGTGGAAGAATGGTGACAATACCCACAGTGATTTCTCTCTGGAGATTAAGGATGTCTCTGTGTATTTTCTGTTTTCTCTACAACTAACATGTATTGTTTTCGTAGTAAAAAAAAAAAAAAAAAAAGTCCTGGAGGTAAAGCATTAACGCAAACGTGAAATGATTGTGAAACTTTCTTAGCGCGATGACTTTCTGGTAGGTGGGTGTAATGTTTGTCCTTTGGTGGGGGCCCCGGGGGACCTTCTCGAGGTGACTGCGGGACTAAGTGATCTCTGTTGCCTTTTAGGAAGGCTATTTTTGATACACCAGATGAGGATCCAAATTACAATCCACTACCTGAAGAGCGGCCAGGAGGCTTCGCCTGGGGTGAGGGCCAGCGCCTTGGCGGTTAAAGCGGCAGGTGCCAACCACGAGACCCAGCTGGGAAGGACTCAGTGGCACACCCGTTGGGATTCTTTTAGCCTTTGTGTCATGAAAGTGTGGACGCTTTTGACGGCTTGGCAGGTTTGAACTCCAGAAGCACTTTACGGAATGGTACACTAACAGATCCAACGCACTCGGGGCGGCCGGTCGCACCGGCCCTGGCAGCGTGACCTCTCCGAGCCGGACCGCTGCCAGCCACCACGCCCCCGCGCGCTCGAGCTCTGGGGACTCATCCAGAGCTCCTTCCTCCTCTTTGATAGACGAGGCCGTGGGGTAAATGGAAGTTTCAGAGAGGACACAATAAAACTGAGTTCCATCTCTCTCACTGAACGAAAGCTTTTGTGTGTGATCTTTTGAGTGACCACATGGGTTCTGGCCCTGCCGTGCAGGCCTGGGCTCACAGAAGCTCCGGGCCCGCTGGTCCCAGCCTCACAGCTTTCGACGGGCTTGCATGCCAGGATGGAAGGCCGTGGCCGATGCGCCGTGGCTGTGCACACAGCTTACTCATGCACAGCACCAGCTCCAGTAGGAAGAAGATGGGCTGGTGGTGTACAGAGAGCTGTTCTCCGTCTGGGTTTTGCGAAACTGCCAGTTGTCGGATGCGGGGAAAACAGGGCAGGTAGGGTGGCTCTTGCCGCGGCAGGGCTAAGGAGGGCCGGCTCAGGGCTCACGTGGCATCTTAGCGACTCTGCTTGCGTTTCTCCATTGAGAACTCTCCAGGGAAAGACACTTCATGCCCACCCTCTTGGACAACAACAGATCGGTTTTAGACTTGGGGTGTTGACTTTGGAGCCAGATGAACAGGTACCTGTTAGGCAGGAGTCCGTGGCTCCTGGGCTGGTTTCACGTGGGTCATTTTGCTTAATGAAAAGCCCACCAGCTTTTCAGAGCCAAGCACCTGGTTTACCTTCGCCGTCAGGTAGAAATTAGACACGGTCTGGAGGAGGAGACACTTGATGCCTGTGATTCCATGAAGACCTGTCCAAATATTAATTTCCCTGGGCCTCGGCAGGTTTGCGCTCGAAGGGTCTAAGTCGTTGAGAGAACCCACAGGCATGAAGTGGACCCCCGTAGGGAAGAGACGGTTGCAGATGGTTTTAGCAAACGGGACAGAGGTGTGGACCGTTTGCCCGGTAGTCACAGCTTGGGTAAGTGGTAGCTCTTCCGGAGAGAGATTTCCCTCCGAGAGATGAGCACGGGGTTCAGAGTAAGGGGGGATCGTCGGGGGGACGGGGAAGTAGAAAGTATTTGAATGTCTTCCCATTGCTCGTGCGTAAGTGATGGAAACTAAGACCGATGTTGGATGTGCTGCTGGTCAGTAACTTGGAACACGGGTGTTGCAACTTTATGGAACGGGTTCGTGGGACGGCTTTTTTCTAAGCAATGAAAAAAAAAAGCTTGAAATGCCAATCTGAGGATGTACAATCTTTATGGGATTCTTAAATTTTACCACGTCTCTGTTCAAAACATGAATTTAATTAGGGATTTTTATTGTTTTGCTTTTTTATTTTTTATTTTTTATTTTATTTTTTATTTTTATTAAGTTCAATTAGCCAACATGTAGTACGTTATTACTTTTTGGTGTAATAATTAGGGTTTTTAAAATGATCTATTTAGGGTCTAGAAATAGGTTTCTCTGGTTTTAAGTAGAGAATGTCTGTACATATTGATGACAGTAGAACAGGAAACCGATTCAGAATTGGTGGCCTAACTAAATGTGGTCAGTGGCGGGATTTTCATTTCCGTGTTGTTACAGGATGAGAATTCCGAGGATGCCGCTCCGTGCCCCTCGGCCGTGTCCCGGGCAGTGGTGACCCCGATCACCGACCTCCCCACCCGCGAGGCGGGCCCCGCCGTGATCCCTCGCCCTGCGCCGCCTGCCTGGGTGTGAGGAAAGCCCCTTCTCCCCCAGCTCCCCGTCTCCGTCCCGACTCCTACAGAACACGCTGCTCTTCCGTTGTGCAGTGAGAACTGATTGTCAGGATTTTGTGCGCCGTTTCCCCGACACACCTGGATTCTACCAGTAATACCGGAAGCACACCTGTGTGAGGCAGAGTTTGCTGTTGGAGGAATGTCGCAGAGGCTCGTTAGAGAATGACGGACGAGGACCTCGCATCTCCCTAGGAGACAGATTTTCCATACGTTTTGGTGGGTTTTCTTCACTAGGTATTTCTGTTCGAGTCTCTCTTCCATGTGTCCTTTCTTCTGTCCCTCCTGTGGGTCCCGCTGCCTTTCCCACCTTGTGTGTGGTCTCTCCACATGCAGAGCAGAGCGCCAAGCCCTGGGTCTTGGCAGTGAAGCCTCCCTCCCCCCGTGTGGGGCCCGTGGAAACCAGGGGACACTGAGCTGTTGGGTGAGGGGCTCCTGGAATTGTCGCGTCTCCCTGACAGCCGGGCTCGGACAGGTGAGTGCTGTCTGTGTTGCTGGTTGCGACACCGCGGGGTTCTCCGTGCTGTAGGACTGTCCCCGAAGCTACTCCCGTTATTTCATGAGTTTGCGTTAAAGTTGTTGAACTTGACACGGACAAGCCCCTTCTCTGCTCCAAAGTCTGCGGTGACTTCTTAGCCCCCAAATCCAACGCGTGTTGTTTGTCCCTAGCAGGGAGGGCCTGAGCTCTCTTCTTAGACTGGCCCCGTTCCTGGCGCCTCAGGAAGTCCTGACCCTGAGGCCTCCTTCCCGGTCTCTCTCTGGGTCCCTATCAAGCTTCAAGTCTGTACGACACACTCTCACACCAAATGACAAATTGTCTTGCACCGCTCCTGGCTGGTCCACGGACGTGAGTCTTGCCTCCCGCGTGGGAATGCGTGCCCCAGAAGGGGCAGGTCCACATCCCCGAGTCCTGTCTCCACCGCAGTGCCTGGCACAGTGCTGGGCACATGGGAGCTGAACAAACACTCTACTGATCAGCAGACTGTTACTGGTATTTTTAACTATACAGGGACTAACGTATGTGCACACACACCCGTACCCAGCGCCTGAGGCTCCGCGTCGTCTGAAAGTGGGGTGGGGCCGAAGTGAGCCTGTGGTGCTCCCCCCAGCCGACCGGCCACGCCAGCCGGCCACCAGCTGGGAGCTCCTGGGAGAACAGAAGGTCCAGAGAGCGTCCCGGAGCGGTTAAAAATGAAACATGTCTGACAACTCCCCTCTTGGAAGAAGAGCCCTGATGTTCTTTGAATGGTTATCTTACGATCGCCTGCGTGGGGAAGCCACTTACCCACAAGAGACTGCCTTTGGAGGGCCCGCAGACTTCAGACTCCTCCCGTGGGGGGTGGGCGACATGCACAACACTGGCTGGGACCTGCCGAGAATTTTAGGCGTCAACACCCCCTCCACAGGGCCGGGGGGCTGCAGCACAGCAGGGTCCCTGGGCCAAACATGGGGGATGAGTCACCCACGCGTGCGGTTTATTTTGCCTGCACCATTTTTCAAAATTGGAGCCAACATTTACAATGGACCGATTTCACAGGAAAATCTTCACTTGGGGCTTTTCTTGAAAAAATGGGAAGATCCAGCAATCCCGGGCCTGCCTGGCTGCTACTGTCTAGACGTGACAGCTCGCGGCTGCTTCTCGGGATGGGGCAGGGGCTCCTCCAAGAAGCCACTTCCCTCGTTCATGTTCCGATCTAGACTCTCGCAGTCATGGGCACACGGGTCTCCTCGAGGAGGTTATTCTGGAAAGCACCTGGGGAAAAAGGACGGATGTCCGTCTGTTACAGACGCAAGGTCCACAATCTGAGAATCAACATTTAGTTATTGCTGTGATGTGAACGTTTGTGTCCCCCCAAAACTCCTATGTCAATGTGATGGTGTTAGGAGGTGGGGCCTTCGGGAGGGGCCCTCACGATGACATGAACGCCTTATCAAACCGCCGCAGAGAGATCCCTGGTCCCCACCTCGCTGTGAGGACAGGGCAGCGAGCAGTAGCCACGAGCCACATGAGCCACGAGCCACATGGCAGCCACGCTGGTGCTTCCCGGCCTCCCGGACTGTGAGCAATGCATGCCCCTCAGCCTGTCGTATTTTTTGTTACCGCAGCCTGAACAGACTAGTTACTTCCCTTTCAGTTTTGCACTGCCTTTTTTTTGTTTCTTTTCTTTTCTTTTTTTTTTGTGGGTGAATTGCCTTTCTAAGTTAATATTTCGGGGTAGGAAGTGACATTTTGTCAATTCTGAATGCGCCTGTGCTATGAATTCAGCATGCACATTCTCAGCCACCCTTGATGGCCACGCTGTCAGCAACCAGAGGAAAATCATCTCTTCCCTGGAGGAAAGGGGAAGAAGGATTTTTAACAGGTTTACAGATAGGATGAGTTTCCCCTGAGATAGACTTCAGAGGATGCCTTAGTCCGTCAGAGGGTTGAAGCATCCGACGAATTCTCTGGAAATATTTCCTGCCACTGTTTTGCCACAAACCAGCAGCTGAGCGATTTGGATGCAGGAGGAGACAATTTGCTGGTTTCGTCCTATCTTCCCTGCTGGAGTTTTGAATCTTTTCATTGGTGGGGTGTGTGTGATGGGCCTGGCAGCCTCTCTGAAGAGTTCTTGGGAGGGGGGGCAGAGCGGGGAGGGAGCGGGGAGGGAATGGGTGGAAGATCTGGGGAGGGGGCTGGGGGAGGTGGGGAGGGAAGGGGGTTGGGAGCTGGGGAGGAGCTGGGGAGGAACCTGGGGAGGAGCTGGGAGGAACCTGGGGAGGAGCTGGGGAGGGAACGGGGAGGGGGCTGGGGAGGAAGCGCGGGCCACAGTCCCTGCCGGCCTGACCCGCGCAGACCCGGTCCCGAGAGAACTCGGTGGTCAGCGGCATACCCTACGAGACCCTCCCCGGCCCTAACAGCAGGGGCATCCGAGTGACTTTCAGGGATGTCAGGGGCTGGTTCTCGCGGCTCACGCCAGGATCTACCGTACGGCATGCACAGAGGGTTAAGTAGTGCCCGTGTTTGCGCGTTCCCCGTTGATTTTACAAGTAAGTGCTTCCCTTGCAGAGCGGGTGTTGCTGTGGGCGACAAGGGGAGACGCGTGTTCACCGGGAGGAAACCGTGTTACCAGGACAGTAGAACGGTCAGGAAGAGCGTCAGTATCGCTGGTGGAGGTCGTCCGGAACCGTCCATCCCGCCCCTCAGCGTTGTAGCTCCGGCTCTTCCTCCCGGTCGTACCTCGGGACCGCCTCTTCCGGCCCCCACTGGGGCACGCCAGCCCAGGCCCCCAGTGCACGCCGGGAGCCGTAGTCCTTTCGGAGGCCCGCGGGGCGGCCGTGAGGTCATCGGCGGGCGCCGCGGCGCGCGGCAGGAAGGGGCAGCACGCGCCTGCTGTCGGCCGCCGGGGTGCAGGCCTCCCGTCGCGGCGCCGCCCGACATGCCCGAGGAGGCGCGCTTCCCGCCGGCCAAGAGGTTCCGGCCGGGCTGCGGGCCTGCCGGGGGGCGCGTGGTGATGCTGCTGACCGCGGGCGGCGGCGGCGGGGGCCGGAGGCAGCAGTCGGCCCTGGCGCAGCCCGCGGCCAGCCCCTACCCCGAGGCGGTGGAGCGGCAGCGCCGGAGCCTGCCCATCTTCCCGGCGCGTGGGCAGCTGCTGGCGCAGCTCCGGAACCTGGACAGCGCCGTCCTCATCGGTGAGTGGCGCGAGGGGCTCGGAGCAGAAGCCCCGCCGCGGGCCGCCAGCCGCGCCCGGCGGAGGGGCGTGCCGGGGACTTCGGGGCTCAGAGGGCAGGGTCCGGGGGCGGCGGCCGACGGGGGCGGCGGCCGACGGAGGCGGCCCCCGGGGCAGGGCGGTGCGCGCACGGGGACGGGCCTGCTGCGGGGGAGCCGCCGGGACGGGAGAGGCAGGCGGGCCTGACGCGAAGTCGCAGCCTCTGGGGCGCGAACGGAGAGGCGGGCTTGTGACTCGGGGCGTTGATCTCCAGCGCTGAAGTTAGGAAGAGCCGAAGGACGGCGGGGTGAGCCCTCGAAGAGGAGGGAGACCCGGGAGGGCGCGAGTCAGAGGAGGAGGGTCGTAGGAAGAAGGGAGCGAACGGGTGCAGCAGTGAGGCCGCGTACAGGTACCAGAACAGTGCCCACTGGATCTGGGCGCGGGGTGCCGACCGTGCATCCCACTGAGCGCGCCTTCGGCAAAGCTGGGGGTAGGAGCGGACTTACCACCGGGCTGAGGGCTGAGTAGGCGCTGAGGGGAGGGAGGCATGAGCTCAGGCTTCTGCGGGAGGAAGAGAGGGAAGCTGCGGCGTTTGCATTCATTGGTTGAGGGGAAGAGCTCAGTAGAGACGAGCTGAAGGAGCTGAAGACGGAAAGCCGGCAGGAATAGAGTGGAGGCCGGGGCGGTAGGTGGAAGGGGGGCGCTTGGAAACAAGCTGGCCAGGAATAGGAGGAGGCTGGGGGCTGGCGAAAGGAGGTGAGCATGGGTGTGGCTGGGGTGAAGTTTGTAGGGGAGGGAGAGGGAGAGCACATGTGAGGACTTCAGTTATGTGGAACAGGTGCCGGAGCTGTGCTGAGAACGGGCGTCATGGGGCCTCAGGTGGCCCCTTGGGGAGGATGGGGACAGAGCCAGGCTGCAGAAGCGAGAACAGGGTCCTCGGTAGTGCTGCAGTCCAGGTGCTTCGGCCTCACTACACACTCGTGTCTTCATATCTTCATGTCATATCTTCATCTGCACAGGGGCGCTGTTTTACTTACAATGCCCAGCAGTCTGGTGTAAGAGCAGAAAAGATGGACAGGGAGACATCGATCCACATTTGGGGTTTTGCCTAGTGGATTCAGCAGGAATGCCGCAGAATAATCACATTCTTAGTCTGTGATTCTTGGCTGGGTCAGGAGGATGAGCAGAGTGGGAAATGCAAGAATAACCCTATTTAGGACTCTAAGGTCAGAGCAGCTTCGTGGTAGCCAGAGGGGAAGGGTGCCCAGGTTTACCAGATTCTTTGTTCTACTTAGGTACAGTTAGAGGAGCCCACGCGGGTGGGAAATAACACTGGGTGCTAACTGTATGTAGGATGCTCAAGTTCATGGAAGAGACAGGTCGACCTTCCCTGTCCTCCAGGGACTTGCGGTGTTGGCGCACAGTGTACGGTGGTCGGTGCTGGAGGGCAGATGGACAATAGGAGGGACACAATAGGAGGAGGCCACCAGTGGAGCCCCAGGGAGAGAGTTTGAGGTGTGACTCATCCTGTAGAGTTTGCCAGGCAGACCTGGCAACAGCCGGCGAGTCCTACAGTGTGGGCCAGGGCGGGGTCTGAAAGAAAGGGCAGGCTGCAGAATGGCGTCGAGTTTGTTGGGGGGTTTGTTGCAGGCGGTGTGTAAGTGGGCGCCAGTACGTCTCATTTATTCTTCTGAGAAGTAACCATTTTATGTAACAGTTGTATTTCCTCCCGTGGTTTTCTATGCGGGTTACCTGTTGTTGAACATTTACATTGTTTCCAGTTTTTGCTGCCCGAAACAAAGTTGAATACACATCTCTGGAAGCTAAATCTTTACACACATCTTTATCTCCTCAGAATCCATTCCTGCAAGTGGAATTGTCTGTCCAGGGTGTAAAATTTTTTTTTTTTTTTTTTTAAGATTTATTTATTTATTTGAGAGAGCGAGAATGAGAGAGAGAGAGAGTACATGAGAGGGGGGAGGGTCAGAGGGAGAAGCAGGCTCCTTGCTGAGCAGGGAGCCCGATGCGGGACTCGATCCCGGGACTCCGGGATCATGACCTGAGCCGAAGGCAGTCGTTTAACCAACTGAGCCACCCAGGCGCCCCAGGGTGTAAAATTTTTAAAGGTGTTTCTGATACAACTTGGCCTTCCGAGGTGCAGTTCGAATGAACGCTCCTCCCGCGACACGCTCGAGCGCCCGTTTTCCTGGGGCTTTATCAACTTAGGGTTTGGTGAAATCTGTGTTAACTTGCATGTAGGTGAGACTTGTCTTCTTTCTCAGGGGAAACGGGCTCTGGGAAGACGACGCAGCTCCCGCAGTACCTCTACGAAGGGGGGGTCGGCCGCCAGGGTATCATTGCGGTGACCCAGCCTCGCCGAGTGGCTGCCATCTCTCTGGCCACGAGAGTCTCCGATGAGAAGAGGACTGAGCTCGGGAAGCTGGTACCTCACCTCCTTCTCTGCTGCCCGCCCGCCCGCATGGCGCTTTCCTGAGCCCGGCTCCCGGACGCGGGGAGGCTCGCTCTTGCCCCGGTCACTCAGGCCTGAGTCTCTCACTCGTTCCCCAGACCTCACATGTCTGTGCCATTTGCTTTGCGTTCGGAGTCTGTTGGCAAGTTGGATAAATTAGTTGCTTTCCTCGAGCATTCTTCAGGCTTCCGTAACCTCTGAAATCTCTGAGAAAGCGTAAGGACTTCTTTAGCGAATACGTGGGTACGGAGAACGAGCCCCAGAACTGTGGATACATCAGCTTTGCGTGTGTGTTCATGCATTTCACTTTAAAGTATTTGGGCATCTTTTCTTGTCTGTCCGCAGCTTCCCTTTAAGTTATTAAGTAGCTAGGGTAAGAGTCTAGTTTTAGGTTCCTTGTAGTGCTTGTACCTGCAGTTACAGGGACGCGTCAGCTGCCCGTGCATGCCCGAGGGAGCAGGGGGCCACGGTCCCCACGAGGGCGCGTGTGCCCGCCCGGCACTGGGCACCCAGCAGCTGCTCAGCCCGCGCCGACTGAACGAGCGGTTCCTCGCACAGGTGGGCTACACGGTGCGCTTCGACGACCTGACCTCAGAGGCCACCAGGATCAAGTTCCTGACGGACGGCATGCTTCTGCGAGAAGCGATTTCTGACTCTCTGCTGCGCAAGTACAGCTGTGTCGTGTTAGATGAAGCCCACGAGCGGACTGTCCACACCGATGTGCTCTTCGGGGTGGTGAAGGCCGCCCAGAAGAGGAGAAAGGAACTGGGGAAGCTGCCTCTCAAAGTAGGTGTGGTTCGTGTCCAGGAGAGGCCCGAGTTCCTTCCTCGGCCTGGCGCCCCTGCCCACCCTGCTTCCGGACATGGGGGCACAGGCCTCACCAGCTGCCCGCCGGGCTGGGGGCGGGGGGGGGGAGACCCGGACAGGCCCGGTGCGGCCTTGCCATCACGCTCTTCCGTCCCGAACGCAGGTGATCGTCATGTCCGCGACCATGGACGTGGATCTGTTCTCGCACTATTTCAACGGAGCGCCCGTCCTCTACCTGGAGGGTCGGCAGCACCCCATCCAGGTGTTCTACACCAAACAGCCGCAGCAGGATTACCTGCACGCCGCGCTCGTCTCCGTCTTCCAGATCCACCAGGTGCGGGCTGGCCGCACGTGCGCGCGCAGGCCGGGCTCACCTCGCCGTCGGGGGCGCGCTCGGCCTCGAAACGCTGCCAACCGAAGCGCCCCGTGCGCTGTGCCCGTGACATGAGTTGCCGTGTCCGGCTTCTTACTTTTTTGGCATCTCTTATCTTCTCTAAAATGAAAAATAATTCCGCTCTGAGCGTCCTCATGCCTCAGCTGAGCCAGGAGACGTGTTCGGTTAGAGCAGAACGGCGTTCGGTCGTCGGTGCCGGCCGGAGCCCGCGGCGCCGCCGCCCGACTCACGTGTGGCCCCTGCTCTTTGCTGCCTGTTGTCGAGAGTTCGTGTCGACCCAGTAACGGGTAGCCCTTTAGAGTTTTCGGGTTCTTTGGAAAAACCGAGTTAGAGAAACATTGCAAAATGTCCTCTCATTTTATTAGACGTTTACTTAAGTCTGAGTGATTAAATCCTCTTCTTTTTGTTGCCCTCATAAAATTGAGTGTTCATACTTCACGTTAACTTTCTGAAAGAATCTAGAGGCAAATCTTTTAAGAATAATTTTGATTTTAACTGGTGAAGGCTTAGTTTAAAGTTTAAAAGGACAGTAGTTCATTCTAAAAGGATCATAAAAACCAGCGGCTGGGCGTGTGGGCGGCTCAGTCGGTGAAGCGCCCGACTCTTGACTTCAGCTCAGGTCGTGATCTCAGGGTCAGGAGCTCAGCCCCACGGCCCGCGGCTCCTCCCTCAGCAGGGAGTCTGCTTGAGCTTCTCTCTGCCTCCCCACGTCCCACTTCCTCGAGTGCGCCTACGCTCTCCTCTCTCCAGTCGATCCGTCCGTCAAACAACCCAGCCGCTGCTTTTTGGTTTTTTTTTAAGATTTTATTTATTCATTTGACAGAGAGAGATACAACGAGAGAGGGAACACAAGCAGGGGGAGCAGCAGGCAGAGGGTGAGGGAGAAGCAGGCTTCCCGCTGAGCAGGGAGCCCGATGCGGGGCTCGATCCCAGGACCCTGGGATCATGACCTGAGCCGAAGGCAGACGCTTAACGACTGAGCCACCCAGGCGCCCCCCCAGCCGCTGCTTTTATGTCCCCGTTCCAGATCCCGGCTGCTTCCTCGGATTCCCTAGTGTTTCCGATAGGACCTGCCGACACTGCGGGTCTCGGGCAGTTAGTTCTGGCCGAGGGAGGTGAGGCTTTACCCTTACCCTCCCTGACCTGATGCCCCTGCAGCCTCTCAGCATAGACGCATCTCCTGGTTTTCAAGCCACCGGTCGGTATTGCAGCTTCGGGACCCCACGTTGCCAGCACGACCCGTCCCGATGGCTCCTTCCTTGTGCGACATAGTTGTACAAGTTTTCTGCATTCCTGTGGCTCATTTTCCCCCAGGTGTTCCAGCGTCTCCCATTGGCCCATCGTGAATATTTTTCCCGTGTTCGCATGCGATCACGTTTCCCCGGAGCGCCTCATGCTGTCTTTCTGCAGGGCAGGTTGCTCCTGAGCCTCGGCACAGCTTCTGGACTTGTCCTGGGCATCCGGGTGGAATCCCATCCCGGCCTCCCCTGTCTCTCATGTCTTCCCGGCCTCCTGCCCTGTCGGCTAGAGGAGGGCAGCTGGGGTCAACCACACCGTCCTTGGGTTTCCCCCTTCCCGTGACCCACCCCTGCCTCACGCCGAGTCCCAGGCCTTCCTGTCTTCTCCAGGGAGCCCGGCCGCGTCTTGTCGCCATACACCCTTCAGACCACGCCCAGGCTGGAGCACCCTCTGCCCATTCCTTCCCTCCCCCTCGTCTCTCAAAATGGGTCGAAACTTGGGATCCTTCTTCTCTTCTGCTGCATCTGTTGCTCTGGGCTTACCATGTAGATGGAGGAACGTGCTCGCTTCGGCGGCAGATCTACTAGATGTGGGAACTGGCTTTTTTTTTTTTCTTTTTAAAGATTTTATCTATTTATTTGACAGAGACACAGCGAGAGAGGGAGCACAAGCAGGGGGAGTTGGGGAGGGAGAAGCAGGCCTCCCCTGGAGCAGGGAGCCCGATGCGGGGCTCAATCCCAGGACGCTGGGATCATCACCTGAGCCGAAGGCAGACGCTTAACGACTGAGCCACCCGGGCGCCTTGGGAACTGGCTTCTAAACATAGCTGGTCAACTCAAGTGACAGCTCCGTGCACTGTGGGTGGGGCCGTTCTCCCAGAGGAGACACCAAGTGTAGGCGCATGTACCTCTCCACGGGGAAGGAAATAACTCCGGGAAGCTTTCTTATGACTGCCGTTGTGTTCCGTGCAGCCTGCGCTCGTCGGCACCTAGTGACCCCACGCTTCCCCTTCTGCAGGAGGCCCCTCCTTCTCAGGACATCCTGGTGTTCCTCACGGGGCAGGAGGAGATCGAAGCCATGAGCAAGACCTGCCGAGACATCGCAAAGCACCTCCCGGACGGCTGCCCCTCCATGCTGGTCCTTCCTCTGTACGCCTCCCTGCCCTACGCCCAGCAGCTCCGCGTCTTCCAGGGGGCCCCAAAGGTGAGCGTGCACCTGTCCTGTGCGGCCCCGTCCCTGGGCAGGATGCTCGGGTACCAGATGCACAAGCCGCTAAGCCGCGGGACTAGAAGACGCAGCCCCAGACAGGGCTCCCCAGCCTGGTGGGAACAGGGAGAGTTGGGAGACCGTGGGGTGGGGTGGGCAGAGGCAGTAGGTGACCGGTGGACGAGGGGCTCTCCCAAGTCCGACATAGACCAGCCGTGTGCACTTGCCACACCGTGTAGTGCAAGCACTGGCCAGGCCAGGCAGTGTGCGTGCACCGTGCATACACCCTGCGTGTGCGGCCTGCCCTCTGGAGAACTGGCAGGGTGGGGGTCGGTCTCGTGTAGACACGGAGGCCCCGAGAGGCGGAGTGACGGTGCTCGGGGAGTGCCCGGTGGGGCCAGGGGTCCAGCCCACATCTGCCTGTTCCCCTGCAGCTCATCATCTCAAATAAGCCTTGAAGACGGGAACCTCCCCGCTCAGTGTTAGGAATTCCCATTAGTCACGCGGATCTGGAGCACAAGTGGACTGTGGAAACTACCGGTGAGAATTATGTTGTGAAACTTCAGAGTCCTGTGCATCACCTTCTGGTTTCTTCCTCCTTCCAGGGCTGTCGCAAAGTGATCATTTCAACCAACATCGCTGAGACCTCCATAACCATCACGGGAATAAAATACGTGGTTGACACGGGCATGGTTAAAGCAAAGAAGTATAATCCTGGTGAGAATCGAGCCCACGAGCCCCTCTTCTCCCCACAGCTTCTCCCAGCGAGCGCCTCCTGCTCGGACTCGCTGTGACTGGCCGGGGCGGCACGGGCAGCGCGGGTGACACGGGCCGAAAGCAGGTCCAGGAAGGAGGCAGGCAGCGGGATCGAGGGGCCAGGAGGGGCAGGACAGGGGTCCAGGCTTCACCAGCTTGAGAACAGGGGCCGGGCCTGGCCTGAGACCCCCTGGGCAGCTGGGTGAGGGGGCTGTGCAGCCAGGGGCCCCCGACACCACGGCGGGAGCTTCATCGGGCTGGATGTTTGAGCTCCGGGCGTCCCAGGAAGCAAACCTCCCAGGCCGGGGTGAGACACCAGCTGTTCCTGAGGGTGTGCAGTGGGGGCTTGCTGGGCGCTCCGGTCCTCTGCTTTCTACCGGGCTTTGTGCTGCGGAGGATTAGAGGCCCCCGAAGGGTCTGATTATGGAGCACGACTCAGCACCCGAGGGTGCGGACTTGGAGTTAGCGCTGGAAGGACCCGTCCGCCTGTGCCTGGCACGGGGCACACCTTTATCCAGGACACGTGTCCTATTCACTCCCAGGAGTGAGTCCGTCCCACGTCTCCCTCTTACAGCACAGCTGGGAGGGCGGGTGCAGGCAAGGGCATTGACTGGCGACCAGCTGCCTGTTCCCTGGAGTCGGGGTTTGGGCACCCTTGGGCCCAGGCAGACTGGCGCGGCTGAGCACGTTCTGATGTCCCCGAGACGCATCCCCCGCTGTTTCAGTGCGGAGCACTCTGGTTCTGCGCTTTCCCACGCGGCCTTGGGGTTCTGGACTCGGCTGCAGGAGGATCACTGGTGTTCCGAGGAAGCTGCTGCTCCTCCCCACCGCGGAACCCGCGTGTTCGTGTGTGGGGCGCTGCGCTAACGCGGCCCTTCTCCCCCCAGGCAGCGGCCTGGAGCTGCTCGCCGTGCAGCGCGTGTCCAAGACCCAGGCGTGGCAGCGCACGGGCCGGGCCGGCAGGGAGGACAGCGGTGTCTGTTACCGGCTCTACACGGAGGCCGAGTTCGAGAAGTTTGAGAAGATGACCGTGCCGGAGATCCAGAGGTAGGTGTTCCCGCGCCCCCGCCGCCCCTGCCGCTGTCCCTGCCGCCCCCCCCCCGCCCCTGCCGCCGTCCCTGCCGCCCCGCGCCCCTGCGTCCCTGCCGCCCCCTCCGCTGCCCCGCGCCCCTGCCACCCCCGCCGCTCCGACCCCGGGGCTGCAGGACCGGAAGCAGGTGCGTCAGCCGCGGGTCTGCTCCTCACAGGTGTAACCTGGCGAGCGTGCTGCTGCAGCTCCTTGCAATGAAAGTCCCCGATGTGCTCACCTTTGACTTCATGTCCAAGCCCTCTCCAGGTAGGCGGCAGGGGCCTGGGTGGACGAGGACCAGCTAACGGGTGGGCTCTCCGAAAAGGGTCCGGGGGTCTGCTCGTGTGGCTCGGCTGTCAGAGGGGCACCTGGGGATCCCCGGGGAGGTTCTGTGCACGTAAGAGCTCCCGGGCGGGAGCCGTGGCTTCGCGTCGGGCTTTGGCGCGGCATTTCGTCTCCGCGCTTGTGTACTTACTACGTCCTCGGACGTGCTGCTTGATCCCTCAGCAGGTGACGCGTGGACGTGGTTGGAAATTCAGAAAGTACGAAGGGGAGGATAGTAAGCGCTTCTCCGCTGGGCCTCGCAGGCCTGTGGGCGCTGCTGCGCGTCTCCGTTTCCGTGTGCGGGTCCCGGCGGCGCCACAGCGCGTCTGTGTGCGGGGTGCGTGTGCGTGACGCAGCGGGGTCACGGGCCATTGCTGCAGGGGGACCTGAAGACGGGGGTGTCGCCGGCCGCTGTGCGCCAGGACCAGGGTTGGGCGCAGAGCCCTCCGCTCCCTGAAGCGCAGAGTGGCTGCAGGTTTCCCTCCTCTCCCGTCTGTCTGCAGATCACATTCGGGCAGCTGTCGCCCAGCTGGACCTGCTGGGTGCTCTCGAGCAGAAGGATGACCAGCTCACCCTGACTCCGCTGGGAAGAAAGATGGCAGCTTTCCCTTTGGAGCCCAGATTTGCCAAAGTGAGTCGCCCCTCCCCTCCGTGCCCCTTCTGCCTGTCACAGCTCGTGGGGCAGCCACCTGCTCCCCCCCACGCCCCGGGGCCCCGGCTTCACCTTCACTGTCGCTCCTGAGTAGCTATGGCCCCACGATGTGTCTGACGCGCACTGGCCTCGTGTGAGATTCAGGGCCGCGCTAGGTCGTGAGCCTCCCAGGCCCCCAGGAATGTGGGAGCCTGCGGGAAGGCCGTGGGGTTCTGGGGAGCAGGCAGCTGCAGAAACACCTGGCCTCCGAGGCCGCGGGTGGAAGGGCTGTGCTCAGAACGGGGGGAGATCTCGGCGCACACCGTTTGTAACTTCTGTGTGCAGACCATCCTCCTGTCCCCCAAGTTCCACTGCACCGAGGAGATCCTGACCGTCGTTTCTCTGCTGTCGGTGGACAGCGTTCTGTACAGCCCTCCGGCCCGGCGCGACGAGGTGCAGGCCGTCCGCAAGAAGTTCGTGTCCGGGGAGGGGGACCACATCACGCTGCTCAACATCTACCGGACCTTCAAGAACCTGGGTGGCAGCAAGGTCAGCCTCGCCCGGGCCTTCTCCCGCCGTGCGTCCTCCCGCGCTTGAGCCTGACGCGCTCCTGCCCTTCGGCGGGGCGTCGCGAGCCATGCGGTCAGTGCGGGGGGGGCCCTGCCACGGCGCCTGCGCACAGGGCTCACCAGGGAGGACCGCAGCGCCGGCCTCCGCCCCGTCGGTGTCCCCCTCGTCCTCGCCGGGCAGGGGCCCCGAGCGCTGGGTGGCCCAGCTTCTTAGCTCCGAAATGAGCTTTTCCCCACCTGCCCCTGCCTTCCTCTGCGGCAGCGGTGGCTCGGGGGCTCTTTCTGTTCTCAGCCGGATGGGAACGGCGTTCTAGATCCCCGCCGTCTGACGGCAGAGCACTCTGAAAGCTCTCACGAGCCAGGGCGGCGCAGAGGGGAGAAGCGGTTGTCATTAATTCACACGGAGATGGTTTGCCGTGTTCCCAGACCCAAAAAGTAGCTTGTCTTAGGCTTTTCTGATACCTTAGGTCCCATGTTGCTAACAGATGCACAGAAGAAATGCAGCTAAAGCCCCGCGGCTCCTGCGGCGGCATGATGCTAGAGCGTGCCGCGCAGCTCCCGGGTCAGCCCAGCTCCGGGGTCCGCGCAGCTCCCGGGTCAGCCCAGCTCCGGGGTCCGCGCAGCTCCCGGGTCAGCCCAGCTCGGGGGTCTGCACAGCTCCGGGGTCCGCGCAGCTCCGGGGTCCGCGCAGCTCCCAGGTCAGCCCGGGTTCCGCACAGCTCCGGGGGTCCGCGCAGCTCCCGGGTCAGCCCAGCTCTGGGGGTCCGTGCAGGTCGGTGGCCCACGCAGCTCCGGGGTCCGTGCAGCTCTGGGGTCCGCTCAGCTCTGGGGTCCGCTCAGCTCCGGGGTCAGTGCAGCTCTGGGGTCAGTGCAGCTCGGGGTTGGGGGGTCCACGCAGCTCCGGGGTGGGGGCCAGTTGGGCTACCTCTGCTGGGCTCACTGCAGAACAGAACACACACTGAGCTGCTTTTGCTTTTCCCCCTTTTCCATAAAAGTGAAAATCCTATTGTGCTGCTTGCAGTTAGCAAAACCAAGTACTAACTCAGGTCTTCCCTACAAGTGAGATGGTGTGATGCGCACTTTCAGAAATACACCCGTATATTCCCTCACTTGTCCGTGAAATCCGCTCGTGCGCCTGTCATGTGCGCTTCTACTCTGCATCGTGACGCAGTCAGTTCTCAAGAGAAAAACAGCCGCTGCTCAGGTTCAGTGGTTGTAAACATTCTGCTGTATTTATCTGTTTATTTTTGAGGAAATAAAATGCTGTACATCTGGCAAAAGGCCTTCCCGCGGGGGTGACCGCGTGCCTGACTGCGTGAGCGCACGGTGTGCTGTCCACCCGCAGAGGTCCGGAGGGTCCCTCTCCCACCCCCTGCCTCTCCGCTGAAGTGATGCGTTTTCGCCGAGTCGATGGATATGAAACCCTATCGTATCTCAGTTACTTTACATCACTTTGCCGTGGATCCCCCAGAGGCCGAGCATCGTGCGGACCTTTATTGGACGTTCATAGTCCGTGTCTGCGGGTCGGGTGTTCCCATCCTTTGTCCTTTTTCCTGCCGAGTTGTTGGTCATTATCTCATCGATACATAGAAGTTTTCTTCATGTATTCTGGGGTCATTAATCCTTTATTGGAAGTAGTGATGCAAATACTCCAGTCTGTAGCTTTTTCCACGGTGACTTGACATAAGGAACTTTTTTAAAAAGTTTTGTTTATTTAAGTAATCTTTACACCCAGCGTGGGGCTCAAACCCACCACCCTGAGATTGAGAGTCGTGAGCTTCCCCAACCCAGCCAGCTGAGGCCCCTGACATGAGGGAATTTTTAGACTGTGAAGTATTTCTAGTTTACCCTTACAGTTCACGCTTTCTGATAGAAAGAGGTTTTCCTGTATTTTTGGCAACTGACTTCTTCTCTCTGAATTCAGCTGCATTCTCAAAGTTCTGTTCTTTTCTCTGTGGAAGTGACGGGGTTGTGCTCTTTCTCTCCCATTCAGGATTGGTGCAGAGAGAACTTTGTCAACAGCAAGAACATGATGCTGGTGGCTGAAGTCCGAGCACAGCTGAGGGATATCTGCTTGAAGGTACCGGTCCTCCTGGTGTCTGGGAGAACTCCTCCCCCGGTCCTCATCTGAAATCCTGGCGTCTCCGCTGTGGGGTTCTAGTCCCACTTTACAGACGCTGAAACTGGGGCCTAAAGAACCTGGGTAGTTTGTCCCAGGAGGCGGCAGCCTGGAAGGAGAGACCAGCAGTTAGCTGCAGGACTCGGGGGCTCCCTGGAGGTGGTGATAGCTGAGATGAAGACGGTCCTCCACAGGCGGGGGTCAGCCGATTGCAGAAACCAAAACCCCCAGAGGCATCTTAAAGGGAGAAGTGGGATAGAGAGGTTTCTCTGGGTAGCTGTGGACAGGAAATGGTCGAGCCCCAGGGGACCGGTTGCAGCGGGTGGGGGGGGCTCTCAGGCGGCTCTTTGCATGCCCCTCCCGCTTCCCCCCTTCTGCCTCCGCGGTGATTGCTCTCCCAGGCCTCTCCCCTCAGGGGAGCCAGGACAGTAGTCAGGTTTCCCGAGCGCCCACTCCCGACGGCTGGAGGGGAGAAGCGGGCCGGCGGGGTCAGGCGGGCGTCCACCAGCGTTCTGGTCGGCTGGTGCTCTGCTCCCCGGGGGCGCAGCTGAGGGGTGGGAGCTTCTGGAACCGGTGCTGGGGGCCCGACCGCGGGGGACGTGGACCCAGGAGGCTCCGGGAAGGCCTCGCTGGAGGGGCGCTCCAGAACACGAAGGTGAATTGGGCCGCGGTGGGAGTGCAGGAAAGGCCCTTCCCCCTGGGCCACGGCCGGCCATCCATCCTGGGCGGCGAGGCGTGCGGGGTCTCGCACCCGGCCGGAGCCCCGGCGGCCCCACCGACGTCGGGGGCGCCCGCTGAGCCTGATCGGGGTCCGGTCTCCGCTCCTTGCTTCTCCCGCCGCAGATGTCCATGCCGATGGTGTCCTCCCGCGGGGACGTGGAGAGCGTCCGCCGCTGCCTGGCGCACAGCCTGTTCATGAGCGCGGCCGAGCTGCAGCCCGACGGCACGTACGTGACCACGGACACCCGCCAGCCGGTGGCCATCCACCCCTCGTCCGTGCTCTTCCACTGCCGGCCGGCCTGCGTCGTCTACACGGAGCTGCTGCACACCGGCAGGTGCTACATGCGGGACCTGTGCGTCGTGGACGCCGACTGGCTGTACGAGGCCGCCCCCGACTACTTCCGGAGGAAGCTGCGGGCGGCCCGCGACTGAGCCCCGCGTCCCCCCTCCCGGGGTGGGGGGCTGGCGCTGGCAGGGCTGCACGACCCCGAGCCCGGAGCGCAGGGCCCGACGATCCCCGAGCCCGGCGCGCAGAGCCTGGAGCGCAGAGCCGCGCGCTTCTGTTCAGGGGGTGGAAGCTGCAGCCCGGGCGCTCGGTCCCCGCGGGGCGCTCCCCCCGGGAACTGCCACAGTTCCCCGACTACCGCATGGGGGCGTAGTAGCGGCGCGCGAGGGTCCGGCTCAGGAGGCTTAGGTCCGCGCCGAGCGCCGGATGGACAGACCGTTGGATGCGGGCCATCGCGCCCCGTGTGAATCCCCGAGTCCCTGTGATGGGGAGGATTTCCCGGGAGGGGACTCTGCAGGGTCGCAGAGCTCAGATGTTGTCCTTGGATCTGTCCTCACGTTCTAGAAGTTTGAGGAGGGAAGTGCTGTTGGCTCTCGCCCTCCTGAACCTCACGCCCCCGGGCTCCAAGCGGGGCGGTCGAGGAGTGCTGACCTGGCGGCGCGGTGGCCCCCAGCATGGCCCCTGGCCACGTCTCTCCCCAGCTGGGCACGTATGACTCCGCGGGCCTGAGGACTGGCCGCGTCTCTCCCGGGTTGGGGCGGCTGGAGGGGGGTGGCCGGTGAGGACCCAGCCGCACCTGGGGTTTATGCTCTTGCATCTCATTCTTGGTCTCAGTGCTTCTTCCTTCTTGGGGACAGGGGACACAGCCTGGCTCTGCTCCTTCCTGCGTGAGCTGGTCCCCCCCTCTGGGCCTCAGTTTGCACGTCTGCCAGAGGGAGTCCCAAGGTCTCCAGTCTCTTCCCAGCCTTGTGTTCTCAGAAGGGGAGAGACACCAAAGGTTCCTCTTCGCTATTTAATTACCATAAGCAAGTCATCTTTTCCCAGAGAGTGTTTTGCCCTAAAAGAAGCCGATTTAGCATTTTTCGTGGGCTTCGTGGGTGTGAACACAGATGTGCAGTATTTCTGTCATTCCTTACCCAGTGGACCATGTGGCTCCAAAGCAGGGGCCACACTGCCCGGGGCACTCTGCAGACCGCGGGCGGTCTTCACTCTGGGGCGGGGGCTCGGCCTCCCGGTTGATCCCTGCCCGAGCACCCCAGCGTCCGGCCAGGGCCACGGGGTCCTAGATACCCCGTCTTCCTGATTTCTTAAGACTTTTAGCTGGCTCTTCCTCAGACCCCCTCGTTCTTTACGGTTGCTGACTTTCTGACAAGTTGTTCAGAAAAATTTTTAAGTGTATTTTGCTCATTTCTTAATAGAGGCCTAGGATGTTCAGCCTGACTGGGGAAAGAATACATTGTATTTTTAATAAAAAGTGAATCATGCTGGTAAACAGTGGGGAGTGGGTGATGACGTTCCTCAGTACGTTCTCTGGGGTTCCCTGGGGTTCTCTGGGGCGAGGGCAGTAGCCGCCCTGCTCAGTACCGGGGCACAGAGCTTCCGACAGCTCTAACGTTTTTGTACAGAAAGACGATCGTCGCTGCAACATTCTGGCAGAGTTTTGATACAGTAGTTTTTTTATCGGGCTTTTTAAAAAGTTAATTTTTAACCTAGCTGCTCAGGGACTGAACCAGATTGGAAACCCCATTTAGACTACGAAGTACTATGAAGAAATAAACGGCGGTTTACCGAGCTGCAGGGGACACCGCGCTTTCTTAAGAAAGTTCCGTGTTTCCTATTGACGTTGCATCGCCATCCGTGAGAAGACCTCTGAGGTGAGAGGCCTCTTCCCGAGCCTGTGCCATCTCTCCGGATGAATCACCAGCTCCCCCGAGCAGCCTCGTGGGGGGAGATGCCCTCCCCGCAGACCACAGGCCTCCCGTGCTCCCGGCGCACGGCCCGTGAGGGACGAACCGCCGGCACCCAGCCCCTGACAAGAACCCTTCCTCGGGCGTCACCTCTGCAGGCTGCGGAGGGCGGGCAGGACGGAGGCCGGTTCTGCTCGGAGCTCCGTGCGCCCGCGTAGTCCCGCTGTCCCGGCAGCCTGGCCAGGCCAGGCGTGACCACGGGCTTCCTCCGGCGCGCCAGGACACGCTGCACTGACGGGAAGCGAGGGCTTTAGATTCCGACTGGACCATGAGAACTTGCAGGAGAAAACCCCAGCTTTGCTCAGGTTTACGTTGTGTTTTGAGTCTGTTCTTGTTGGGACAGACGGCTCCGCGGAATCAGCAGCTCCCGTATATAATGCTCCACTGTGTGCAGGACTGTCAGATCCATTAAAGCTGGACCTTGTCCATGATGTCTGTGGCTCTTTCTTGCGTCTCCTTTCCCTGCTGTTTAGAATATATTTAAGTATTAGTATTATTAGTGTTCGCCACTCATTTGGGAAGACTGACTTTCTTGTTAGGGAGTGTCGGGCCCGGGGGCTCTCTAAGCACTAGAACCAGACCAGGTGGGCAGGAGTGCGGGGCCGGGCCTTCCCGGGGCTGATGCGCCAGCCCGGAGCCGGGAGTTCTCAGGCTGACTACCCGGGGAGAGGTCAGGGTGGGAAAGGGCTGCCCTCTAAACAGACAGGCGGGGACTTAGCACCTGTGCGCTTAAAGGTCACGGCTCTTCGTGTGTTGCATGTCTAATTAGCATGTTAAATGGCCACCCCAAGGGTGATTTTCAGTGTTCTGATCACAGAAAGTCGTTGAAAGTTACGCGCTGGGGTCCACCTTGGCGCAGACTGGTTTGGTGTGGTCTTACTCGGGAGTTTTGTCTGGGCAGGTAGAGGTGGGCATGATGCAGGCACAAGGTTGAAAACGTGTTCTGTTCATGAAGCTTGCGCTCCTCCCAGGGCGGAGACTTTAATCTTGTAATGAAGTGGAGGTAACAGTCCGGCCGGACGAAGGCGCTGTGGGCGCACTGCGGGGCCGGTATAAATGCGGTGGGGTCTTGGGCTCGTCTCCCGTAAGGGATGACGGCCTTGTTTGCTTTTGAAACAGCCCCGGGAGTTTTACCACTCATTTCTTATTTCTGATGTAGTTAGGCTGGAGACTCAGTTTCTGCATCCCCTTTGTTACCTTAAAATCCTTAGCTACTGAGGTTTTTTGCATCTTTGTGATTCTGACACCGCCTAGAAGTTCTGCCAGAAGCTGCCTGGGCAAACGGTGTAGGTCACGGAACATAGCTGGGGGCCTGAAGTGGCCTCTTGGGTGTCTTGAAAGCTCTTTCTGGGCCCCTCGCTCCTGCTCCCAGCCTCCTGGCCCCAGAACAATGCCGTGCCTTCGTAACTGGGTGCACGCTGGGAGGGTGCATGCGGGGGGGCGGGGTACACGCTGGGGGGCGGGTGTGTGCACGCGGGTGTGTGTGTGTGCGCACGCCGGGAGAGGGGTTGCACGTCGGGGTGGGGTGCACGCAGGGGGGTGGGTGCACGCCGGGGGAGGGGGGTGCACGTCGGAGTGGGGGTGCACGCTGGGGGGGGGGGTGGTCGCGGGGATTCAGAGGGCCCGCCCTGGAGCAGAGCGGCCCGCAGGGCTCGGCGGCACGGCGGGTCCTGCGGGATGATCCGGCGCGGGCGGCGGCGCTGACCTCGGAGGCCCCCAGCAGGGGGCGCGCCTAGCCCGGCGCCTCGGGCCCGCACTGCGCCGGCGCGGAAGCGCTCCCGGTGGGGCGGGACTTCCGGCGGCGCGCGGGCCGGGATCTGGGGCCTGGGTTCGTCCTTCGCACCCGCACGTGTCCGCCGCCGCGATGCTGCCCCTGCTGCGCCGAGTGCCCCGCGCGCTGGGCTCCGCCGTCGCCGGGCTCCGCGCCGCGCCCGCCCCGCCGCCTCGGCCGCTGCTGCAGCCCGCGCCCCGGCCGTGCGTGCGGCCCTTCGGGCTGCTCCGTGTGTGCGCCGGCCTTCTGCGCGCCCGCGGGCCCTGCAGCTGCGGCTGCGGCGAGCTGCACACCCAGGGTGAGGCCCGGGGCCGGGGCTCAGAGTCGGGGGACAGGGGGGCGGGGGGTCGAGCCCGGGGACGGGGTTCAGGGGCTGGGGGTCAAGGGTCGGCAGTGGGGGGCCCCGAGCCACCGTCCGCAGCCGCCCCCGCTGGTGGACGAGCCCGGGCTGCACCCGCGTGGGACCGCGTTTCCCGTCTTCACGCAGCAAGTGTGGCGCTTCGGGGCGGCGCTGCTTCCCCTCCCCGGCGGCCGGCTTCGTCCCGAGGCTCGGAAAGGGAGCTTTGGGGAGGCGGTGGTCGGGGTTGAAGGTGGCAGGTCGAAGGGGGGGTAACCGGGAAACTCCTGGCTTCGCGGTGAAACGTGGTGGTGAGTTCGCTGCTGGAAGTCCTTTTTCCGGGATTGAGCTCAGCCTGGCGCTGAGGGTACCCGAACTTTCACAGGTCCGGACCCCGGGGCCTAGCGGGTGTGACTCGGGCTCCGGGGGCGCCGCATCCCCGGCAGGAGTGTCAGCAACAGCCCCGAGGCCAGATTTCTGGTTGCAGTCGCCCCGGGTCTTTTTTAGGGTTTAGACTGACTGGCTTTTCTCTTTCTGTATCTTAATGGATTTTCACCGTAGGAGATAAAGCTTTCGTTGAGTTCCTGAATGATGAGATTAAGGAGGAAAAGAAGATACAGAAGCACAAGTCCCTCCCCAAGATGTCTGGAGGCTGGGAGCTGGAAGTGAACGGGACGGAAGCCAAGCTAGTGCAGAAAGTTGGGGGAGAAAAGTAAGTATGGGGGGCCTGTAGGGGGACCGACTGGCGGAGTGGGCCGGTCGGAGTGGGCCGCAGGGGACCGACTCCCTGACCTTGCGGGACCTGCCCTGCCTTCTCCCAGAGCTGCCTTTAGTTCCAGCAGGTCCTTGGCCACGATTTCCAGGTGGTTCATTCGCTGCACACGGATCTGCTGCGAGTTGGTTTAATAAGTAAGACCGTAGAGAAGGATGTCGCTGGAAGTCTGCTGGACCAGTACGGGCTGTCTCCCGGTGCGGCCGTGCCTGAATCCAGACACGCAGATTCAGAAACTTTTTTTTAAAAAGAGATTTATTAGATAGAGAATGCGAGCACAAGCGGGGGGGGGGGGGGGGGGCAGAAGGGGAGGCAGGTTCCCTGCGGAGCGGAGACGCCCCCCCCCCCACGTGGGACTCGATCCCAGGACCCTGAGATCATGACCTGAGCCGAAGGCAGACGCTCAGTTGACTGAGCCACCCAGGCGCCCCAGATTCAGAAATTTGTACAGTGCTGACCGATGCAGCTTGGCCTCGGGTTTGCGGTGTGGACTCACACACTGCGGGCTCTGCTGTGGGAACCCAGGCCCTGCCCTGGCGTTTACAGCAGGGAACACGTGAGCTGTGTAACTCACGTGTGAGCGGAGGGCGACACAGGGCAGTGCGTGTCCCCGGGAGAAAGGTGGGGAACTTTGTACTGAGTTCAGCTGTTCACCATCCCCTTTTTGAGTAAACTTCTGTGTATGTTGTAAAGTCGGGTTCTGGTTTTCTTTGCCTCCGGTGTCCCCCCGCCCCTGGGGCCCCCCCCGTGACATCCCCTAAGCCATCTTTCTAGGGTGTGACTCATGGCCAGTATGGGCTCATTATAGATAATGTTCTCGTGAACCAAACTGCACCTGTGCGCCCAGGCGCTCAGCTTGGTCAGCCCAGGGACAGGTGAGACAGGTTTTGTGGCCGACTGCGACACCAGCATCGCTGTGCAGGAGAACAGCTTCCTGGCTCCGGAGGGTGGCGGGTGGGGGTCCCGAGCGAGCCCAGGGGACCCGTGGGGCGTCTGTGCCGGAGGGCCCCTCCCTGCGGCGCCCAGTCCGACTTGGGAGCAGGGTTTGGCAGCTGAGGAGTCTTGCAGCTTAACTGTCATGAGTTGGGTGTTTCCAGCCTGCTTCGTGATTATAAAACTTCCCACCGCTATTTTGAAGAATGGATTTGGGGGCACCCGGGGGGCTCAGTCGGTTGAGCGTCTGCCTTCGGCTCAGGTCATGATCCCGGGGGTCTGGGATCGAGCCCCAAGTCGGGCTCCCTGTTCAGCGGGGAGCCTGCTTCTCCCTCTCCATCTGCTGCCCCCCCCGCCCCGCTTGTGTTCCTGCTCAAATGGATAAATAAAACCCTTTAAAAAAAATGGAAAAGAGCTGCCCTGGGCGGCGCATAGTGTTGTTGGGGAGCCCCCACCCCCCCGAGCCCCTCTGGGTCCTCTGCTGACGGTGGGCGACAGTGGTGCCTCTCTTACCCCCTCCGTGGGCAGATCTTCTCGGGGAAGGAGGCTTCCGTTCAGGGCCACCGCGCGCTCAGCCGCTCACCACCAGTGGAGGGCCCCCGGGACTGCGTGTGGCGGAGATGAAGCCGGGCCGGGGCAGGGAGACTGCCGACCCCATGCCCGGGTCGGTGCGGAGCTTCTGACACACTGTTTCAGTCGGGCCTGTCACTGTGGTAGCGCTCGCTACTTGTCCACCCGTTACAGCTTCAGCCGCTGGCCTCGTCTTTGCCCTTTGCAGGATCACCGTCACCTTCAACATCAACAACAGCATCCCGCCCACGTTTGACGGGGAGGAGGAGCCGTCCCAGGGGCAGAAGGTGGAAGAACAGGAGGTGAGCAGGGTGCGGGCCTTGATCTCCTCCGTTCGCAGGTGAGGGCAGGCGAGGGCACGGCCATCTCTGGGCCTCTGCTCCCCGCACAGCGGTTTCGGGCTTCGGCACCAGGACCGCGGCCCCTGCAGGCTGGGGCTCCATGCTGCGGCCGTGTTCGCTCAGTGGGAAGGGACTGAACCTGTCTTCAGTCTTCCCAGGATCAGGAGAGGTTTGGGATCTTATCTGGAGCGTTTGCAAGGGAGGAACGTTCCAGCGTGTCACGGGCTGGCAGTAAACACCCGCCGCTGAAGCTGGGGCATCAGAGACTAAGGCCCGATGCGTCGACAAGGTGTTTGCCCCGCCGCTGGCTCTCCTGCCTGGTTCGCACGTCGTAGGAGGCAGTGTGCCTGGTCTAGGGCCCGGCCAGCATCGGGGCCACAGGGTGCCCGGACTTCCTGACTAAGCAGGTCCTGGGACCGCCTCTGAGCCGAGCACAGAGAGGACACCCCCCGGGGCGCTTCTGTCCCGGCCGCTCCGGCCGCCATCGCCCGATGCAGGACGGCTCACCACCACAGGGAGGGGCGCTGTGATTCTTGAGCCGTGAGGACGGCCGGTTAGCGGGATGCCCCAGCCTCGGTCCTGGGCTGTGACACAAGAAGAGCCCGAAACGGGCAGCGGAGGTTTAGGCCAGCTTTGCAGTGCACGGATGGAAAAACGGGCCTGGGGGAGAGCAGATCAATTAACTTAGCTGGGAGCCCAGCTCAGATTTCGTCATTCGAGACCTAGGAAGTTCTGTGAACAAGTAGGGGGCTAATGGAAGCGACTGACCCTCCGCCCTCTAAAACCTGGTTCAGAACTCGGGGAAGGATCAACGGGAAGTGTAGCCCAGCCTCCCGAACAAGCTGGTATGTGGCTTTAGTGCTGTGGAAGGTTCTAGGCTCCGTGTTGAGTTGCAGGATCGTGTAGGAGTTTGGAAGCGGCTAAGGGCTGTCCTAACGGTGGTGGTAGTCAGACCCCCGGAACCGCGAGCCCCCTGGTCCAGGCAGCGGCCTGACGCGCTCTCGCTTCCGCAGCCTGAACTGACGTCCACGCCCAATTTCGTGGTGGAAGTCGTCAAGGACGGTGGCAGGAAGGCCCTGGTGCTGGACTGTCATTATCCGGAAGATGAGGTACTGTGGGCTGGGGGGGTCGGGGGGGCAAGGACACCAGCGTTGGGTAGCGGAGACCAGCAGAGCCGGGGAAGGGGTGAAGTCTGGGGAGTTCGCAGCTATAAATAGCCTGGTTTGTCCCGGGCTAGGGCTTCACTTCCTCCAAACGCCATCTGTTCTCAGGTCGGGCAAGAGGAGGAGGAGGAGAGTGACATTTTCTCCATCAGGGAGGTGAGCTTTCAGTCCGTCGGCGAGTCTGACTGGAAGGACACGAATTACACGCTCAACACCGACTCCCTGGACTGGGTGAGTTGCAGGCAGGGGGGCGGACGGGCGGGCGGCTGGGCGGCCGGCAGGGGCGCAGCCTGGGACTAGGAAGGGCCTCTGTTGCCCACAGGCCTTGTACGACCACCTGATGGATTTCCTGGCCGACCGAGGGGTGGATAACACGTTCGCAGACGAGCTGGTGGAGCTCAGCACAGCCCTGGAGCACCAGGAATACATTACTTTTCTCGAGGATCTCAAAGGTTTTGTCAAGAGTCCGTAGAGCAGACCGGACGCCGGGCTTTGCCGGGGAACCAGCCTGCTCTGAAGCCAGACACACACGGGCTTCGAGGTGGTTGCCTTCCCGATATCATGGAGAATAACTCAGATTTAAATTATTTCTGTTGCCCTCTCATTTACTCTGTTTATTGCTTCTCTACGACTCTTTTGCTCCGAGATTTTTGTATAACATAATGATGGACAATAAAATTGATTTCTCTCCTCCAAGGTGCTTTGTCCTTTTATTCCTCCCCCTTCGGCTTCCATCACAACACACCAAGAACAGACAGGTTGAAATTTTTAATACAAAATAAGTCATAAATTAAAGGCTGGCATTTACAAGGGCCTGTCTCAGGCGGAGCGAGTCGTGTCCCCAGGAGAAAGCGTAGAGGCCGCTCTAGAGGATCACAGCCCACGTATCACAAGCCTGGATTTAAACAGAGTCCCAGTCACCAACACCACCTCCGTCCACGATTCAGGTCTCATCAGCAGGGACACAAGGCGGCTCCGGTGGGGCGTCTGCCTTCGGGACCCCCATCCTGCAGCATGTGCGCCTGGGGCTCAGGTCAGGTCCCAGGCACGGGCTCCAAACACCCTCCCCTCAGCACAGGGGTGGCCGGTGGCTGTGAACCCACGACTGACGGGCAGGCCCACTGCCGGCAGGACCCGAGCTCGCGGCGCCCTCGGGCCAGCATGCGTTCCTGGGTCTCCCCTCCCGACCGTGGGCGTCTCGCTCAGCCCCACCACCACGCTGAGGAGCCCCTGACCGCTGGCACGGGGGACGCCCCTGGCTATCTGGCGGTCTGGCGCACTCCGTCATCCCATGACCACCCAGAGCGCTCGTGCAGGTCCTCATGGCCGTGCGTTACCCTCGGTAAGGGGCACCCGGCCCTCCCCGTCCAGGCTGCGCCCCGGCCGTCCCGGAGTCCTCTCTGGAACAGGAGGCCCTCGGGTGACCGTGGACCTCCTAGCGTAAGTAACACATTACCCCCGCTCTCCTTTGCAAGACTAAGCATTTGTGAACATCTACCTGTCTATGATTTCCGCCGGGCGGGACCGCCACCCGCCGCTGGCGGCTCGGCCGCTGGGTCCCGCGGGAGGCTTACCGCGCAGCTCATCAGAAGACGGGGCGCTTCCTCCGGCCCGGCCGCCACCGAGAATGCAGGCGTGTGCGGGCAGCGCGCGCTGTGCTCACTCACGCTGTGCTCTAAACAGGCTCGAAGCTTTTGCTCCGTCAACTCTGGAGACTAGCAAATAAAAAAGTTAAGCTACAACGTGACCCCGGTCACCTCTGAGTCAACAGCTTGAAGATCCCGATTCCCCGAGGCCGGCTCGCTGGGATGGCGGGGCTCCCGACCGTGCTAACCCCTTGACCTCGGTGGCCCCCCGCTCCCGCGTGAGCCGCACCAGGAGGGCACGGGGCCACCTGCGCCACCTGAACCGCGCCGTCGTACCCGTCGGTAACCCGGCGGAGAACGGAAACAAGGCTTTCTCTTCTTTTTCAACGATAAGGAATGCAACGTTCAGGAAATACTCAAACAGGGGAATTGTTTAAAGAAAAAAAAAGCCGTTGAGCTACACGGAGCGGGCAAAGCCTGAGTCCGCACCGGGCTCCGCGTGCCCCTCCCAGCCGCGAACCCGGAGCGCACACCGCGCCCGCTCGCGCTCCGGCTGCACAGCCCCGCCCGGCCCGGGGCCTGGAGTACCGGCCGCCGGGAGCGACTGTGAAACGCTCGCTCGGCGTCACCCTTCGCCGCCGCCAACGTTCAGCCCCCATCCCGCCACTTAGGGCCACTCGTGGTGTCTTCCCACGTGGGAACTTTGCGGGAAGACCAGGTACCGGTGTTTCCGCTGTAAAGGTCTCGAGCGCGCGTGCGCCGCTTTGCAGCCCCCGGGGCGAGCTGGCCGGGCCGCCGGGAGCAAACGTGCACCACCGGCTCCGGCAGCGCCAGCGAAGGGCCTCCAGCAGGCAGACACCGTGGGACGGGGGACACTCACGTGCGAGGGGAGGTACAGGCCACACGGACACGCGACCACGCCGCCTGACACGCTCACGTTGGACCTGGAAGCAGAGCCGGGATCACAGCGGGCACCCCGGCACCCCCAGACCTTTCCGGACAACCGGCTTCCAGGGGACATGCCACCCACCCGTCATCCGCGAGGGGTCTGGAATCTCTTACTTTGTGCACACGGGACAGATGAGGGCGTTTGCCTCCCACTCGGCCAGCATGACGCTGAGACACTTCTCATCGAACTGCAGGCTCTTCTCGTACTCCCTGAGGACGCACCACTCTGCGGGGCAAAGGGCAAAGGGCCGCTCCAGCCAGCTCCCGCCTCCCTCCCCGGCCCGGCCCCTGGCCTGCAGTGAAGCCGCACCCACACCAGAGAAGAATCCAGGCAGAATCCCGCTTCCCATCTGCTCTGCCGGGCTCCGTCTCGTTGGCTCCCTCCCCTCTTGCCTGTCCTGCGTGAGCAGCGCGGGGGTAAGGGCCGAGGACACAGCGTTCACCGCCCCCCCCCCCGCCCCCCAGGCGACGGGAGCAGAGCAGAGAGAAGACCCTGACTGGGCACTAGGTGCTGAGTTTAAAGCGATCTGCTCCCCGACGTCCGTGTGCTCAGTCTGTGCTGTTCACAATCTGTGTTCCTTCACGCAGCGAGCACGCAACCACGCCGAGGATGTGGCAGGAAGGAGGGACACACGCACAGAAGCGTGAGCTCCCAGTCTACACGCCAGGGCCAGCCAACCACAGCCCGACCAGCCCACTGGCGATCTTCTAAGTCAAGTCCTACGGGAACACGGCCGTGCCCATGAGCCCTGCGGCCGTTTTACACCAGAGTAGGACCGAATCGCTGCCCCAGAGACCGTACGGACCACAAAGCCTTAACGCTTACGACCTGGCCCGAAGTGCGTCTTCGCAGTCGGGCCGACGGTCTGCCCTCCCACACCCTCCTGGGGCAGCCGCCGCTTACTGGCGAGGCGCTGGCTCTTGTCCCCACGCTACATAAGCCTACAGACTTAGAGAGCAGGTCTACGCTGTCTCTTACAGGAAATAACAACGAAGCCAGGGCCCGACAGGGCTCAGCGACACAGCTGCTGGGCCGCACCCCGCGGCCCTAGCGATGCCCCAGGGGGTGGGCGCCACGAGCGCCCGGAGGCAGCAGGGAACGGCTGTGAGGGAAGGCACTCAAAGTAGGGACGCGAGCGCTCTGATCTTGACTGCGTCCTGTACGGGGACGGGACTGCTATTCAGCTATTAATGGAGAGGAACCGGAAGACAGAATAAACACGGGACCCGGACTCGCCACACAGAGGCGGCTTCTCGGCCCCACCGCTCGCTGAGCCGCCTGCACCCCTCTCCTCGCTCACGCTAGCTGGTCAGCTTAGTCCCCAGGAGAAAGCGATCACACGGAACGCGGAGTCCGAGCACCAGGCCCAGTCACAACAGACTCTCGGGGGGAGCCAAGACTCCAGAGTAAAAGCAGGGACTTCGGACACCCGCCCGGAGCGGGGCATAGAGGGGGGGCAGTTAAGAAGCGCTCGGCGCTCCAGTCGCTAGGCGCAGGTGGAAGGCCCCTCCCAGAGGTCACCTTGGTCAGCCATGTCCTGCTGGTTTTCCTCGAGCACGGTCACGTCCAAAAGCCCCTCCAACTGCAGGAGAAAGTGGAGTTCTAATCAGCCAGCAAGTCCCCCAGTGACTCAGGCTTGGGAGGCTGGCCTGAAGAACTCCGCTTTAACTGAGATCTGTCCAATCCTTCTGTAGGATGTGCTGACGATGTGCTAATGGGATCCCCCTGAGAAGTCATCAACAAATGATTAAACCACCAGTAACAAAACAAGGGCCCCAAATTTGGGGGGAGAGGGTAGAGGGCACCGGCTAAGTACTTGTTCTGCCAAAGCTCCGGAGCTGCTGGGGGGAGTTCCTAACCCCGTAAACCTCACTTCGGGCCTCTGTCAAGTGGGAATAGACCTGAATGGGCCCTTGTGAGCACTAAATAGGACTATGTAACCCAGACGTCTGGCCCGTGCCCGATAATGCATCATGACAACAGACAGCCCTGATGTTGTCAGAGCAGTTTGCCAAGGTTCTCTTATATCGTCCTCACTGTGCTGACCACGCTCTCTTCTTCCTCATTTAAACGTGAAAGCGAAGCTTGGAGGCACAGGACAAGTAAGGGTCCAAAGCAAAACCAGGGTCAGAATTCCAGAACCACTGACATCCAAGCCAGGGCTCTTCCTCGTGCAGGTAAATGGTTTCCAGTCCACACCCAGCCCCTGACTCTGGCCGAGATGAGAATCAGAGAGCTCCACTTTAACAGAGATTGCTAGCCCATGTCTGCTGAACCAAAATTTCCAGCAGGGGAGCCCAGGGGTGAAACATCTTTCTTTATAGTTTCCCAGATGCGATGATGCAGCAGATTGGTAGAATCTGGTATTTATGAACCATGAATCTAGAAGAGTCTAATCTTAAAGACGGAAGAGCCCGGGTTCAAGGCAGTTGGAATCCTGACTGGGGGCTGGAGGGTGGAAGGTGGATGGGTTCAGAGGACCTGGGGACCCAGGGCACTCTTGCTGCTTTAGCGCCCTCCCCGGAAACACATACCCCAGCCTGACCTGGGTCAAGACCTCTGGACAGCTGTCCACGCACTGCAAAGCACTCCACTCTTCTTCCATCACCTCCGGCACCAGAAGGGTGTTCTGAGATCTCCTTGGCATATTGCCTCCAGCCCGGCGGTATCTGTTCAGGAGCCTGTCCCGGCTGTTTCTCATTCTCTCCAGGCATGCCTTGGAAGGAGAAAGACAGGGAGTGAGTCCGGTAAACAAACAAACGAACAAAAAAGATTCTTAGGGGCACCCGGGTGGCTCAGTTGGTGAAGCGTCGGCCTTCGGCTCAGGTCATGATCTCAGGGTCCTGGGATCAAGTCCCAGGTTGGGCTCCCTGCTCAGCAGGAAGCCTGCCTCTCCCTCTGCCCCTGCCCTTGCCTCCCCCCAGACTCATGCTCTTTCTCTAAAAAAAGAATTTTTTTTTCTTAGACTAGATGCTAAATCATTAACCGAAATTTATAGACACAAAATTTCAACTACAACCCTAATTATTATTATTTTTGCATATTTCTGTCCAGTCCTTATTCACAGACAGGTGAAATTATCATGCTTTGTTTATGTGTTCTGATCACCACATTCAGATTTTATTTTACTTATTTATTTTAGGAAGAGAGAGAGACAGAAAGAGTGTGAGCTGGGGGAGGAGCAGAGGCAGAGGGGGAAAGACAGGGAAAGGATCTCAAGCAGATTCAGAGCTGAGCATGAGCACGATGGGAGGGCTCGATTTCACCACCCTGAGATCATGACCTGAGCGGGAAACCAAGAAGAGTCGGTCGCCCAACTGACTGAGCCACCCAGACGCCCCCAGATCATCATTTTTATAGCCAACTTGATCAAGGGCAGCGTCCTTCATGGTTGGGTAATCACAGCTCAGCCCGTGCTGAGCTACAACAGGACGTTCAGGCTACACCCACATTCCTGCTGCTTTGGATGTGGCTCCCGGAGCCGCTGTCCGGTACCAGGCTTCTCAGCCTGCGGCGATTTCATCCCTCACGGGGCATGGGCCATGCCTGGAGACCCTCCTGCTGTCACTTCAGTTGTAGGACTCCTGGCATCCAGCGGGTAGGGGCCGGGGATGCTGCTAGACCTTCTACGACGCAAGGAACAGCGCCCCAACACCGAAGACCTGTCTGGCTCGGAGCGGCCACAGCCCAGGTCGGGAAGCCCCTGCGCCGAGCAGTCCTTCCCAGCACCGGACTCTTCTCCCATGGGGGGTACACACGCCCGCCCCCTCAGAGGTTCCCGGGAAGGTGGGCCGTCTCACGGGGACCACGCTGATGCCACGACAGGCCAGAAGTGCCGCAGGCGCGCGCTGCCGCTGGGGCTCGGTTCGAACCGGACAAAATCTCGCGTCCGGAGCAGAACTCCCCGCCCGCAGGAGGGAAGTGAGCCGAGCGCCCCCGACCCCCGCCCCGACACCAGCAGGCGGTGGTGGCAGCGCACAGGTGCACCCGCGGCGTGCTGGGCCTGGGCGGGCTCCCACGACCCCGCACGCAGGGCCCAGAAACTCCGGCAGCGACCGGGTCCGGCCCAGCCCGGTCCGGTCCCGCTCCGGGGCCGCCGCCGCCCGGCGCTCCCCCAGCTGCCTCGCCCGGCGCGCGGGACGGCGGCGGCCCCGCCGAGGCTTCCCAAACCCCACGCCCACCTGCCGGAAAACCTCTTTCCACGGCGGCGAGCCCACCGCTCTGTACAGCGAGTGGCGCCCCGAGCCCGGCGCCTCGGCCATCTCCTGTCCGCGGGCGTCGCCGCCAGGAAGCCCCGCCCCGGGGCGCGCAGAACCCTGGGAGTTGTAGTTTCCGGGCGCTCCCCGCGCCCGTCCGCGGGGCGTTCAGGGAGGTGCCGTCCCACCGGCCGGCCCCGCACGGAGACAGACTGGGGCCACCCCGAGGATGCGGGGCCGGAGTGGCATTTGTGAGGTCAACCCAACCCGGACTAAGGGAGGTGAGTCTTGAGGGAGGCTTTCGGACGTCTAGGCTTAGCCAGACGGAGGTGCCCAAGCAGCAGTCAGCGCTGCGGGTCTCAGGCTGTCCCCTGGGAGGCTGGCCTTCCCGCAGCGACGCCCCCTCCCGACGGCCGGCCCTCCCCTTCGCCCCGCCCCCGCGGCCCTGTGCTTCCGGGCTGCCCGCTCGCTGATTGGCCGGAGCGCGGCCGGCCGGCCGCGGATTGGCTGCGCTCAGCGGCGCGCGGAGTCCCTGGGGCGACGCGCGCAGTGGGGGCAAGATGGCGGCCGCCGAAAGCCCCGCGGGCGACGCGGAGCCGTGGCAGTCCTGGCTTCCCAACCACGTCGTGTTCCTGCGGCTCCGCGAGGGGCTGAAGAACCAGAGCCCGGCCGAAGCCGAGAAGCCGGCGTCTTCGTCGCCGCCCTCGTCGCCGCCGCTGACGAGGAACCTGGTCTTGGGCCTGGGCGGAGAGCTCTTCCTGTGGGACGGCGACGGCAGCTCCTTCCTGGTGGTCCGCCTGCGGGGCCTCGGCGGCGCGGGCGAGGAGCCCTCCCTGTCCCAGTACCAGGTGCGGCCGGGGCTGGCTTCCCGCGCATCCCGGCGGCCGGGCGTGCTGGGCGGGTGGGCGGCGCAGGCGGAAGCGCTCGTCCCCGCGGCGCGGCCGGTTCTCTCCGCGCCTCTCTCGTCTTCGTTCCGCCTCGGCGTGGCCACTTCGGCAGCCTCTTTCCCGGCTTTCGTTCCCTCGGCGGAGGTTTGCCCACCCCGCCACGCTCTCGGGGTGTTTGGGTTCTTGGGGCCCGGGAGGAGGGGCAGGGCCGGCGGCGCGGGTGCTCCGAGGGAAGACAGCAGGTGGGCGGAGGGAGGGCGAGTGGGCTGGTTCTAGGAACCCGCTTGGCGGCGGCGCACCCCGGGTCCCGGGGTAGTCCTTTGTCCTGGGGCTGCTGTGAGCGGAGTCGGGACAGGCTTGAAAGCGGCCGGTCTCGAGTCTTGTGCCTGAGCGGGCGGAGAATCCCCGGTGCTCCTCTCTCCTCCCTCCTAGAAGGTGGGCCCGTTCCCAGAGCTGGAAGGCAGCTTTGCTTGGGTTTGCTTAGCCGACAGCACGGGAAAGCGGGTGTAGACAGCGTTCCAGACCTGTGGTCAGACGCTGCCCGAGGGAAACGTTTAGTTGTAGTAAACGGATTCTGGCTTTTTTCAAGATTAAAAAAAATTAAAACCGGGATACCTGTTGCGACGCATGCCTCGTGCTGTGAGCCCCCGTGATTCTTGTCGATGAGAAATGGTGGGATTTTAGCAGGGCGCTCGCTGTGTTTGTGCGGTCTGGGACGCAGTCACGCGTGGACAGTCTGCTTTCTCACAAGCACTCGGTTGGCATCGGCGATGAGACGGGCTTCCAGACTCCGGCACAAGCGGGAGATATCTCGTGTTCAGACCGGCCTTGTTTAAGGTGATAAAGGCTGAGCGTGGGTCTCCCGACGGGAGGATAAGTGATACGTCGGCAGTCTCCTGGTCTGTGAGTGAAAGTAAAGGACAGAAAATGGGAGTGTGAGGTGGGCAGCAGAGAAGCCGCAGAACGTGACCGGCAGAAGGAGTGCGTTGTGAGGGCGGTGACGCTGAGACAAGCAGCTCCTCGAAGCCCCGAGAATGCCGCGGGGGCCAGCGGTGTTTTACCAGCCGCCGGAGCCCTTGAGGCTGTTCTCTGTCCCGCTGGACTGTTTCTGACGTAGCACAGCAGCTGCCGTTCGTGGACACTGCTGAGTTCAGTGCTCGCGTCACTGGAACACGTCAGGGACAGCAGTAGACCCTGTTCTGTGCCGAGGGTAAGTGAGGAGGACACAGGTCTCAAGAACTCAGTTAGCCGTGCGGGATGGGACAAGAGTCAACTGAAGGGATGACTAGAATGCAGGGTGACAAGAACTATGACGGAATTACCCAGAGCACAGAGAAGATGCACATACCCCTGGCCGGGAGATCGGGGTGATGTCGCAGGAGGTCTCCTGCACCGTGACAGCCAGCCACCAAAGGAGAAGGGAGCTGTCGAGACACACACAGGCGGACAGAGCGTGGTGGCTTCGCGGACACGGGCTGACCTGATGGGGTGTAGAGACTGTCGGGCAGGCTGGAGTTCGGTCACAAAAAGGGACATTATGTGTAGTGTTTGTTTTTCAAGGTGGGGAAATCTGGTGCATTCTATGTTACATGCTAATCTCAGCGGTTAAAAAATTTCCCGTCAGTTCCTAGCCCAGGTGTTAGCACTTACCCAGAATGCTTCATTGCTGTGCAGTTCCCGGCGAGGAAAGCAGCACCTGCCTCAGTTGCTGTACTAAAGTGTACATCGTGACGGGCGCCTGGGGGGCTCGGGCAGTGAGGCGTCTGCCTTCGGCTCAGGTCATGATCCCGGGGTCCTGGGATCGAGCCCCGCGTCGGGCTCCCTGCTCGGTGGGAAGCTTGCTTCTCCCTCTGCCGCTCCCCTGCTCATGCTCCCTCTCTCTGTCAAGTAAATAAAGAGAATCTTAAAAAAAAAAAAGAAAAGAAAACTGTACCATGACGGTTGTGCTTTCAAGTACCTCGCATACATTTTTACTGTGAAATGAACTATTTTAACCAGTTTGCTTTATTTTCCAGAGATTGCTGTGCATAAATCCGCCCCTGTTTGAAATCTATCAAGTCCTGTTAAGTCCAACACAGCATCATATAGCACTTATAGGAGTAAAAGGACTTACAGTATTTGAACTACCTAAAAGATGGGGGAAGAATTCTGAATTTGAAGGTGGAAAATCAACAGTGAACTGTAGGTAAGTTGTATTTCCATTTATCATTTGTCTAGTTTGTAATACATGCGGACAGTTGTTCAGGCGCCGTGGTGGTTCGTAGCTACATTTTCTGTGCTGCCGATCCAACACCACATGCTCTCGGCTTCCTGCTGTCGTGTTTGTGCGATCCTGCATTTCTTCTGCCGGACTGATCACAGCTGTCTCACTGGAGTTCGGCTCCTTCATGTGGGCAGAAATAAGATAACTTTTGAAAAGCAGTTACTATATATGTGTAAGGGGTTTAAGTTTAACTAAGTTTAATTTTTGTATCTTTTTCAATGATCCGGAAATACGAGAGTCTGAAAGATCTGTTGAAAAGAGTGTAAGATAGAAACCACCTTTAGCTCCCCAGCGTTCCCTGAAAATGTTCCCTTTCTAAAATCTGTTTCCCCATTTCCACAATTGGATCAATCACGTTTACCCTGTAGTTCTCTTACCAGGCCAGTAAAGGGATCAAATCGGTTAGTGTATCTCAACTCACCTGTAACAGGATGGTCTAAAATACACTGATTTAGAGAACGGTTCTGTTTTGATCCTCCCTTGCATTGGCTGAATAGATGCTTTGACTGCTCTTCTCAGCAAGATTTGAGAGAAAGAAATATGAAGGAAGGAAGAGCAGAGAGTGTTAAAATAGGTTTTCCTGTAGAAGGCCTTTGGTCCACATTCTACAGAATGTTTTGGAAAAACTGTTGTCTTTATTGTAGTACCACTCCCGTCGCTGAGAGATTTTTCACCAGTTCTACATCTCTGACGCTGAAGCACGCCGCTTGGTACCCCGGTGAGCTGCTGGACCCGCACATCGTGCTGCTGACGTCAGACAACGTGATGAGGTGCAGTGTCTCAGTCTCCGTAGCTTCGCGAGGGGTCGGCTGTGGCGCCGTCGGGTGGGTCACCGGCCGTCACGCTGCCTGGTCTCGGCTGCTGGAGGCACTCGGGCCCAGCGGGCTGTCTGACGGCCCTCACTTAGTGGCCTTAGTTACTGCTCGCCGCCCAGCCAGGCCTCTGCCTCCAGTCTCTCCTTCACTAACCCTCCCGAGAGAGCCCCTCTCAGCCTGTTGCTCTGCTGGAGGCGATGCCCCGGGGGGAGAAGGGAGCATCAGTGGGAGTTGAGAGAGATGAACTCTTGTCCCAGCGCGCCACTTCTGTCTTGGAGATCTTAAACTTGAGGGGAGCGTCAGTTCTAATTTTGTAAAATGAACCGGTTTGATCTGACAGGTTTTGAACTCTATAATTAAAGGCCCTAATCCTACAGAGATTTCTGTAATATTATCAGTTAATTTTTTGGGTCTAACTTAGGTAAAACACGGAAGGGGGGTGGGGACTCAGCTGAGGTGCAGATAGTCTTATTTTTCCTAATCACGGCTTTTAACCCTGCTCTGCCAGCTCTTCCTTCCCTGCTGAGGGCTTGACCCCTTACTGGCCTCTGACACAGATCTCATCGCTCTCTGGTTACCTTCAGTTATTAAACTTGGTGTGTCCAGTTTAAAGCTGCGATGTCCAGTCCATACCCGCTCTGGGTCCCGGCCCGTCGCACAGGCCAGACGCTGGGGGAGGGGACGCTTGTGGGGAGGGCCTGACCTGCTCTGGCTTTTGTTTCTGTCCCGGCACCTTGAGGTGGGGTGACGTGTAGGGACGGGGCTGCCTCCTGCTTCCTCGGGGTCTCAGTCCTTGGGAGCGAGGGGAGCTGAGGCTGACTGGCTGTCAGGGGGTGGACCTGACCCTGCTCCCGGTGTCATCTGGTCCCATCGGCTGCTGGTGGCCGCCGTTGACACGGTACCTCGGCACAGACGGTGTGTGTTTCCCCAGGGGCCCCCAGTCACTGAGGAGCTCTGTCGCCCACCGGTCTGTCCGCGGTCAGGCCCGCGTTCTCCCTCGGGGTGGACGATCCTCGCACTCACGATGGAGCCATTGCTGTCTTTTCTGTGGTGTGGTGGTGACCGCCACGGTCCTCTGCTCTGCCCTGCAAGGGCCACGGGGACCTGGGCATCGGTACCACAGTCCTCTCTCACGCTGTTCCAGCCCACTTCCTGTGGAAATTTCCGTAAGAGCGGTGGATACCACATAGCATTCACAAGCCCCCAACCCCAGGGTGTGACCTGTCCAGTTCACTCGGGGGTCCCTTACTTGGGGGCCTGCAGTTTCCTGCAGCACAGCTGGATTCAGCTGGGACATGAGACACCCATCTCCCCTCATTACAGGCACCTCTAAATCCAGCAAGTATCTCCTCCCCACCCATTTGGCTTTGGAGTTGGGGCTAAAGAAGGGAGGGGACACCCTCCCGCCACAGAGGTTATAGTGTATATGGAAGGACTCCTGACGCTCCCTCTCCTGGTCTGTGTTTGTTTCTTTATTTTTTTAAAGATTTTATTTATTGGAGAGACAGCGAGCGAGAGAGCATAAGCAGGGGGAGTGGGAGAGGGAGAAGCAGGCTCCCTGTTGAGCAGGGAGCCCAGTGTGGGGCTCGATCCCAGGACCCTGGGGTCATGACCTGAGCCGAAGGCAGACGCTTAACGACTGAGCCACCCAGGCGCCCCTCCCCTGGTCTTCCTTTCATATGTGCTGAGGAACGGGGTGGTGGGAAAGGGCGCAGGCCAAGATCTTCCTCAAGTTATGCCTAAAAGGAGGTATTTGGTCTCAACTGTTGAAGGTTGTTCTTTTTTAAATATGGGGTACTTGGGGCCCTGGGTGGCTCAGCTGAGCATCTGACTCTTGATTTCGGCTCAGGTCGTGATCTCAGGGTCATGAGATCAAGCCCCATGTCAGGCTCTGTGCTCAGTGCAGAGTCTACTTGAGATTCGTTCTCTTCCTCTCTGTGTCCCTTCCTCCTACTCTCTAAAGAAATAAAAAATAAAAATAAATATGGGGTAGTTATTGTTTCTCCTAAGCTTTGGACCCTGTTGACAGTTTCTGGGCATCAAGATCTCCCTACCCACCCGGTGCACCCGCTCTTCCTTTCACCCCCCCACTATAGTGCGTCCTGTCCAGCATTTATGTGCGTTTTGAAGTCAGTGCTGCTTACAAGCGGCGGAAGACCACGGTGCGTGTGTTCAGTGGGATCACATTTTCATTAAAAAGATCTATTAAATGGCATTTTACTGGTAATGGAACTAATGAAGTTTAAAGTGTCTTAGGGCGGTCAGACAAAGTGATTAACTTGATGAGGGCTTTATAAGCGATGTTGGATTGCTAATAATATTTTTGGCCTTTTAAAAGTTCTCCTTTTAACTATAGCCACGTGCCGTGAAATTTTGTTAAGTTAAAATGATGGTAAAAAAAAAAAATTCCCGTTTTATACTTCCCCCTTGGGAAAGTAGGGATGACGTGATGTTGCGTCTTTGTGTAACAACAGTGTGTGCAGACTGGGGGCTAAACGTCCCTCTCCATGCGGCCTGTGGGTGTACAGAGGGCAGTGGGCTCCTCTCCGAGGAGGTTCGTGTGTGACGGGCGGAGACAGGTGGTACCGGGGAGCTGGCCCACTCGGGCCGGTCGGGCGGCGTCCGGATGGCGCTAGCGTGCGCGGGGGCTCAGGAGGGGAGAGACAGGGGTGCGCAGTGTGCAGGGGACCAGGAGGCACTTTGGTAACGGTGCACGGTATTTCTGGAGGTCCCATGGACACCCTGCTCTTACGTTGTGAAAGAACAGACGAAGTACGCTGTTCTGTCAGGAAGAGCAGGCTCTGTGGCAAAGAAATGGTTGTGAGACGGGCAGGAAAATGCTGAAGCAGTGATTAGATGGAGGAGAAGGGCGGTTCTGAAATGAAAGAATTCTAAGCGCGGGTCTCTCCTCCTTTGCTCGCTAGGATTTACTCTCTGCGAGAGCCTCAGACTCCCGCCAGGGTCATTGTGCTTTCCGAAGCCGAAGAGGAAAGCCTGATACTCAATAAAGGGTAAGTGGTTCTTCGTGTTCTGAAATGTTTTTTTCCGGTAGTTTATTGGGATTACAAATGCAGCTTTAACAGAGATTGCACGGTTTTTCCATCGCTGACCGGCATGCTTTTGGTGGTGTGAGCACACAGCCGTATTTATTAACCTTGCAGGGAACTGGAATCTTTCTCAATGACAGTTATACTAAACTTTAAAATACAAAGACCGCAGCATGTGTCATCACTTGTTTTTTGTAATTACAAAGGTAATGTGTATTTATTGTAGAACACGGGGAATACCTACAGAAAAATATTAAGAAGAAAATGAAATGCTTTGTGATCTCCCCATAGCAGCCAGAGGGACGCCTGGGGCATAAAGCTGGTGGCTCTGCGTCCCTGCTGCCCCATGGCACTGATTGCCCGCAGGCGGCCCCTCTCCTGCCCTGGCCCTGGGCTCAGCCACCCCGGCTTCCTCGCCCTTCGTTCTCAGCACTGCCCCTGCCCACGGGGAGCCTCTCTGCCTGTGCTTTGCCACGTGACCACAGACCTGCTCCCGTCGGTGCTTCGGGTCTGTGCTCAGATCTCGCCCGTCAGAGTCCCTCCCAGGCCGCTCGGGCCGAAGGATCGCTCAGGGCCGCCTACACGCTTCCCTTCCCGTGCTGACATCTGCTGCCGCCACGTCCTGTGCTCCTGTCTGGTCTTGTCGCTCTCACGAGGGCGGGGCTGTCAGGTTCACGGATGTGTTTCCAGAACGTGCGGCAGCGCCTGCTCAGGGCAGGTGTTTCGTAGACGCTCGTGGAAGGAACGGCTCCCACACTCAGAGCTGGTCTTCCCGCTGTCTTCCTCTTGGGTTCGTGCGTGTCTCTGTGCGGGGTTTTACCGCGCGTCTGTAGGTTTGAGCTGCTGAAGATGGAAGCCGCGCTGTAGGGTTTGACGCTTCTGTCGTGTAGGTGTGACTTTTTTTCTCCGCTGAATGCAGATTCCATCCCCACTTCCCGCTATTGGACATTTTATTTTCAACAGGCTGGTTTTCAATGTCTTTTCAGGAGGGCGTATACCGCGTCTCTGGGGGAGACAGCAGTTGCGTTTGACTTCGGGCCGTTGTCCGCGGTCCCGAAGAGCATGTTCGGGCAGAAAGGCCAAGGGGAGGTCGCGGCACAGCCACTGTACATCCTATATGAGAACGGGGAGACCTTCCTCACCCACGTCAGCCTGGCGCACAGGTGAGTGCGGGGTGCACCTGCCGCCAGGGGACGCGGGGTCCCTGCAGTGCTTGGTTGACGTGGTACCGATCCTTCGGCCTGTGACTTCCTCCCCGTCGACCAGACAGTCGGTGCATCGCACGTGAATGAGGCACCACGGGGAAGGGCAGACAGGGTAGTCTGGGGTCAGACGTCCCAGTTGTGGGGCGAAGAGACACGTGCCCAAACCATGTTAGTGGCACAGAGACAGTGAGCGCTCAGAGGAGGGAGAGACGGATCACAGCGAAGGAGGTAGGGACATTTTCGTGGAGAGGGACGCGTGTCTAATGCGGGATCGCCGAGGGCCGGGGAAGGGCACGTCAGGTGGGTGCACGTGTCACTCGTGGCTCAGCGATGAGACCTTTGTGGCAGGGGCAGGGTTTCAGGTACAGGGCACCGGGTGATGGAGCTAGAAGGGGCTGCCCAGGGACAACGTGGTGGAGTTCTACACCCGGTTAGGGAACACGGGGTCTTTTCTGTAGGAGTAGGGCCGTGGGAAGCCGGTGATGGCTTCCAAGCAGAACGGTGAGATGGTTGGTAAGGGACGCACGGGGGCAGAGACGTTTGAAGTCGCCGCGCCGCACATTGGCTGACCAGCTGCGGCCTCAGACAGTATCCGTCGCCTCCCATCCTAGTAAGCGGAGTCGCCTTCCTGTGGGTCCTGGTCGTCCATGCTTCCAGAACTTTCCAGAGCTGCTCCTTAGCTTGGAGTGTTCACAGTCCCCTCCCAGAATATGCCCTTTCTCATTGCTCGTATTTATTTTTGGTACCTTTTTTACCTCAATTCTTTTTTTTTTTTTTTTTTTTTTTATTTATTTAGGGGCGCCTGGGTGGCTCAGTCAGTGAAGTGTCTGCCTTCAGCTCCGGTCATGATCCCGGGGTCCTGGGATTGAGCCCCACATCGGGCTCCCTGCTCAGTGGGGAGCTGCTTCTCCCTCTGCCTCTGCCCCTGCTCGTGTTCCCTCTCTTTCTCTGTCTCAAATAAATAAATCTTAAGGAAAAAAATTTTATTTATTTTAGAGAGGGGGAGAGCACAAGCGGGAGAGGCAGGGGACATTCTCAAGCTGACAGCGCTCAGTGCGGAGAGCCCCATGTGGGGCTCAATCTCACAACCTGCGCAGAAATCAAGAGTCGGATGCTCACCCAACCGAGCACCCAGGCGCCCCTTATCTCAGTGTCTTTGTCCCTGTGTTCCTCTCGCGCTGAAATCCCTGCGTTGTCACACTCAGCACACGTATGGTAATTCTGGCTACACGTCTGCTTCCCCAGCTGGACGTCTGTCCCTTGGGCCGCCCCCCAGCACTCAGTAACTGTGTCTCCACGTGGACACTGGGTCTGAAGCCCTGAAGAGACCATGCAGGGCCTAGGCAGTAGTTAGAAGCAGGCGTGGTTGAGTATGCTCTCGTGTGCGTGCAGAGTGGGGCGGGGGCTTGGGACAGAACCCGGGGGGGCGCCAGTCTTCAAGGCACAGAAGTTGGAGAATGCCCGAGAGGTGTGCTCGGAGAGACGGGGAGCGGGGCAGACGGTGCGGGTGATGAGGTGCAGCCGCGGGGCAGCTGGGCGGCCGTGGGTTTAGCAGCGGGGGTCTCCCTGGGGGCTGTCGTCACTGCGTAGCTTAGAGATGTGACAAGGGAAGCACCGGTTCTGGGGCCCGGTTTCTCAGCCTCCGCACTGGTGATGTTTGAGCTGAACAGTGGGGAGCGTTCAGCACCCTCCGCCCCAGCGCACCAGTAAGCGCCCGCGTCACCCCCGTGGCGACAACCAAAAATGTCTTCAGACGTTGTCCGTGTCTTCTTGGGTGCAGCCTTCTCTGCAGTCGCGAAGCACCGGGGGTGAGAGTCGAGTGGGAGAGAGCGGAGACCTCGGGGCCGCCCAGCGCCACGTTCACGGCCGGGGTGGGCCGGGGTGGGCCGGCCGCAGGAACGCGCGGTCTGAGCCGCCCGCCCGCGTGTGTCACTGTTCCCGCAGCCCCGGGAGTGTCGGGAAGCTGCTGGGCCCGTTGCCCATGCACCCCGCGGCGGAAGACAACTACGGCTACGACGCGTGCGCCATCCTCTGCCTGCCCTGCGTCCCCAACATCCTGGTGATCGCCACCGAGTCAGGAGTGCTGTATCACTGCGTCGTGCTGGAAGGGGACGAGGAGGACGACCAGACGGTGAGTCGGGTGCGGGCACTGACAGCGGGAGGGGCTCCCTGTCACCGCCCGTCCCGAAGTGCGGCCCCTAAATGTGGCCTTCGGAGCCTGGTTCGCATCTGCCGGACACAAGAGAGGCTGTTTTGTCCCCTCGTCAGGACACGAGGGCAGGGGTCCTGTCGGGTGGATGAACGCGAACGGCTGAGACACCGCTGCTTCTTTCACAGTCGGAGAAGTCCTGGGCCTCCAGGGCCGACTTCGTCCCCTCCCTGTACGTGTTCGAGTGCGTGGAGCTGGAGCTTGGCCTGACGCTCGCCGCCGGGGATGACGACCCCTTCGATTCTGACTTTTCTTGTCCAATCAAACTGCACAGAGGTAACGTGGGCAGCGCCCTTACTTCCAGCCCGACCTGCTAGTACGGGGACGGTGCCGGGCCGCTCCCGGCCGTGGTTTTGTGGTTCCAGCTGCGGGAAGGCTGACTGAGCCCCGAGCGCCTTCCGGGCTCCATGCGCCACTCAGGGGCCGGGAGGGGCTGAGCCGCTTTCCCAGGTGTCCGGATAGTCTGCCGTCTGGATCCGCCCAGATCGAGAGTGGGGAATTTTTCCCGGTCTAGTCGAAAGCTGATTTCATGATTCAAATACTTAAACGTATACAAACTTTAATAAACCTTAAAAGGAATTTTAAAATTTAAATTGTAAGACGCTGTGAAGATTCAGGTCTTCACTTTCGAACACATCATAGTCTCTTGTTACTCCCAGACCCAGTTTGAAAGCTGTCCTTTTTCTCTTTTTCTCTTTTAATTTACCTGGGTTGGTACCAGATCTTTCCGGCAGCTTCTCTGTGTTTGTCTGGGGAGCTTCTGGGTAGACTGCTGTGCCCCTGGAAGCCGGTGCTGTGGTGATGCCGAGCGGCTGAGTGGAAGGGGCCTGGCTCCGGCTGGGTTTGGGGCACAGTTCTGACATGAGTGGGCGTTCGGTCAACCCCTCTGGGCTCCGTTTTCTCATCTGAAAACGGTCGGGGTGACATCAGATGACCTGGGAGGCCTTCTGACACAAGCCCCTGCAATCCCACTGTCCTTCCACCGCTTCTCGGAGTCTCCTCCAGGTGCAGAGACAGGAGCTCCTCTGCTCACCGGCCCTGGAGCCAGCCCACGGGATCGGGTTCAGATCTGTAGAGAGGACAGCAGACGTTCGGGGCTCGTGGTTCTCGTGCGGTAGGCCAGCATGGGGAGTCACTGAGCACGTCTGATTAGACAGTCCAAGCGGTAGGGGTCACAACTTAGCAATGACGACACCGGGACCCGGTGAGGTAAGGGACACACGCTGCTTGGTTTCCTTATAAAGAGAATAAGTCTTTGGGAAATCTTTTTTTTTTTTTTTTTTAAGATTTTATTTATTTATTTGAGAGACACAGCGAAAGAGGGAACACAAGCAGGGGGAGTGGGAGAGGGAGAAGCAGGCTTCCCGCTGAGCAGAGAGCCCGATGCGGGGCTCGATCCCAGGACCCTGGGACCATGACCTGAGCCAAAGGCAGACGCTTAACGACTGAGCCACCCAGGGGCCCCGTCTTTGGGAAATCTTAAATGGAGGCATTCTTTTCTTGTTTTTTCCAATGAGAGTTAATATTTCGTATGTGAAACTAGTAAATTTTTGACTCGTTCATATTTGTACTTAGGGCACATTGCAGTCACTGAAACGTACCCAGATTTTTAATGACATGAGTGGCCACCGAATAGGGTGTCTAACAGATTCCTACGTCAGTTACGAATGTTGCCTCTTTTGTAACAGATTTCTGGTTCTTTCCCAATACTGAGATTTTTCTTTTGACTTCAGCGCAGACACATTTTGAAAAGCCATTGGAAACAGTAGACCTAATGAGATGATTTGAGCCTGAGATAAAGTCTCCAGTTTGGCCAGATGAAAAGAAACTTTTTAATATTTTATTGTTCAGGGAGAGGACTGCCATACACCAGGATTTTTAAAACTTTGTACTACTATAATGTTGTTTTCAGGGGGTAGTTATGCAGAACCCCAACATATAAAACAGGAAAAAAATGTTAACATTCACTTCACAACATTTACTTACTGTGAAGTCAACAGTAAGAAAGGCTGTTAGGAGGAAATTTTCATCTGGGGCTTATGGATGACAGTTGCATCTTTTTTTCTTTTCTTTTTTTTAAAGTAGGGTCCACACCCAAAGTGGGGCTTGAACTCATGACCCCGAGATCAAGAGTCACGTGCCCCACAGACTGAGCCAACCCCTCAACAGTTGCATCTTAAATCAGCTTTAGCATGTAAATTATTTCTGTATCGTTTTAGTTGTTTAATGTTTTGAAAGTACTGAGTCACAGCGATAAATATTCATAAATATTCAGGAACTCATCTTTTAGTCTCAGGTAGTCTCACTGGTACTAGGGCTCAAAAGAAGTATAGAAGATTTCATCTAAATTACGTAACGATTCTTCATGTTTCTTAGTATAACTATAAAGGATCCTCTGGGTTCCTGGGTGGCTCAGTCAGGTGCCCTACTCTTGATTTCAGCTGAGGTCATGATCTCAGTGTCGTGAGACTGAGCCCCACGTGAGGCTCCATGCTCAGCGCAGAGCCTGCTGGAGGTTCTCTCCCCCTCACACCTCTCTCTCACATGTATGCGTGCGTGCTCTCTAGAATAAATCTTTTTAAAAATTAAGTAAATATAAAGGATTGTCAAACAAGAATTATATCCAAATATTTATTTATTTATTTATTTATTTGGGGCGCCCGGCTGGCTCAATTGGAAGAGCATGTGACTCCTGATGTCAGGGACATAAGTTCAAGCCCCATGGTGGGAGTAATCTTACTTGAGGAATTAAAAAAAAAGGATTAAAACTTAAACGTAAAACCATCCGTGAGTCAACATTATTGAGAAGTGACACCCCACGCCTGTGTGGACGTGCGGTGTTGGGACTGCTGAGTCCGCGGTCGTCCTGGCGGGCTGTGACTTACGCACTTGCTTGAGTAGGTTCGCGGAGTGACGCGTATGTTTCTGCAGAGCTGCCCCGTTTTGCGTTGAAGGACTGCAAGTAAACGCCCAGAGGTGGACAAGTATATGTTTTGGTGAACTCTTCTGTTGAGAAATATTGGGGTTGTGTTTATTACTTTTAAAAATATTTAAAATATATTTGAAAATTGAATTCAGGTGTTAAAAGTTTCAAAAGCCCTGACACGGTAGCACAGTGTGAAGGACGTGCAGACCGTCTGTCTGTCACTTCTGTCCACACGCGTGTTTGCGGGCTTCTGGGGTGAATGTCCGTGTTCTAACGACTGCCGTTGTATCGTTCATGGTTCCGTTTGCAGATCCCAAGTGTCCCTCCAGATACCACTGTACTCACGAGGCCGGTGTGCACAGTGTTGGGCTCACTTGGATTCATAAACTTCACAAGTTTCTTGGGTCAGGTGAGTTTTTTGTACTTTTCAGTATGTTTCACAGATTCTATCAAAAAGTCGTTTAGAATTGGGGCGCCTGGGTGGCTCAGTCCATTGAGAGTCGGACTCTTGATTTCGGCTCAGGAAATCTCCGCTGAATGTCCAGTTTGGTTGTTTACAAGCTCTGCCTTCCACACTTTCCCCTTAAGATCTGAAGTACAAGCACATTGCTCTTGCCACTTGGGTTCAACATTGTTGTCGAGCTGCAGACAAGGAAACTAGCCAAGAAAATGAAATAAAAGGCTTCAAGATTAGAAAGGAAGAACTAAACCCCTCTTCTGATAACATGAGCTTTTATACAGTAAATCATAGGGGACCCGTTACAAAAGCGTTTGTACTAATAAAGGTTTCAGAGAGCTTGCACGATACAAGAGCAGTGTGCAAACATCTGTTCTGTTTCTGTGCACTAGTAGTGAATAAGCCAAAAGAAAAATAACACAGTCCCATTTGTAAAAGCTTCAAAAGAAAATGCTTAAGGATAAATTTAATAAAAGTGTAAAACATAGGCTTAAAGTTACAAAATATCACTGAAAGAAATAAGAAGCCTAAATAAATAAAAAACGCCCCATGTTCATGGATCAGAAAACTTAATATTGTTAAATGGCAATAATCGCTAAGTCGATGTGCAGACCCAATGCCCTGTCAGAATTTGCAGAAATTGACAAGCTGAGCCTAAAGTTCATTTGGAATTCCAAGGCCCTAGATTAGCCAAAACAGTCTTGAAAAACAAGAACAAAGTTGGAGGACCCACACTTGCCGATTTCAGAACTTCTTACAAAAGGTACGGTACCGCAGACGGCGTGATGCTGACATAAGGAGATTCGCATAGGTTGATGGAACGGGGTGGAGAGTCCAGTTGGTTTCCACAAAGGCGCCAACAGAGATCAGCGCGGGGAGAGCAGTCTTTTTGACCAGTGGCGCTGGGACACGTGTGCGTGCACCTGCGACAGGACGGAATTGGACCCCTTCTTCACACCGTAACGGATCGCAGAACTAAAACTATAGACCTCTCAGAAGCAAACACTGTTACGGAAGTGAAAAGACAATCCCCGGGATGGGAGTAAGTGCAAATCCCTGTCTGGAAACGGACTTGTAGCTAGAATACGAAAGGGGCCTGTAGAAATGAGCAACATGAAGGCAAGAGCCCAATTCAAAACAGGACAAAGGGTTTGAGTAGACCTTGTTCCTCAGATGAGGTGCAGACGGCCAGTAGGCGCCTGAGAACACGTCCCATGTCAGCAGTCCTGGAAGTGAGACGCCACGTGACCGCTGGGTGCGACTTCACGCCCGTCAGAACCGGTCCTGACGAGGGGGTCAGCACAGGGCTTGCGGACATGTGACGTGGTGCCGCACCGAGGGAAACAGTCTGGCCGTGCCCCAGGCGACCCGCACAGACTTACGGCCTGACCCCGGGTCCGCTGCCCGGTGCATGCACACGTGTCCACACAAACACAGTAAGCAGGTGTTCACAGCAGTGTCCTCGTGAGAGCCAAACGGCCGTGTGTCTGTCACCGCCGATCGGGCAGCGATCCAGCCATCGGACAGAGTGTCCGCCAACAGTAGGAAGGGATGAGGTGCCGACTCGGGCTGCGGCACAGAGAGCCTCGCCCAGACAGCTACCTGTCGGCCGACTCCGCGCACGTGCAGGAACGGTGCAGGGCAGGCAGGTGCGCCCAGGGGGAAGGCCAGAGGGTGGTGGCGGTGGCCTGGGGCCATTGGCCAAACTCGCGTGATCGTTCAGGAGTGTGCGGCTTCCTTTTGGGTAATGAAGTTTGTTTTTTTTTTAAAGATTTTTTATTTGAAAGAGCGAGAGAGCACAAGCAGGGGGAGGGGCAGAGGCAGAGGCAGAGGGAGAAGCAGGCTTCCTGCTGAGCAGGGAGCCCGATGCGGGGCTCGACCCCAGGACCCTGGGATCATGACCTGGGCCGAAGGCAGATGCTTAACGACTGAGCCACCCAGGCGCCCCTCGTGAAAAGATTTTAAAATCTCTGTGGTGGTGGGCGTACAATTTGTGCGGCAAACCCCCTGGAATTACACACTGTACGTGGTGGGTCGTGGGCCGCTGTGAACCACATTCCGGAAAGCTGTTGCAGAACCCGCCAAGGTGGGCGAGGCGTGCGTGAGGCGGCGGCCGCCCGGGAACCACGGCCGAAACACGCCCGCGTTTCCGCAGCTGACCGGGGAAGCCCGCTCTCCCTGCTGGGCCGGGAGCCCCGTGTCGGGAGGGCGCGGTCCGAGGCGGGCACTTGGCTGCGTCCGGCTGGTGCCCGGGGCCGCACGGCGCGCTGACCTGGTGCGCCCCTCCCCCCGCAGACGAGGAAGACAAGGACAGTCTGCAGGAGCTCGGCGCCGAGCAGAAGTGCTTCGTGGAGCACATCCTGTGCACGAAGCCGCTGCCCTGCAGGTAAGGCCGCGTCCCCCCGCACTCGGGTCCCCGCCCAGCCGAACTCACATCGCCCCCCGGCGGACACGACAGCTGACCCGAGGGGCCGTGGGTCAGGCCGCCTGCACACTGTGTGTCCGCCCCCGTTTGCTGCCGTCCCCTCGCGAGCACTTGTCGTTGTGTGTGACCCCGAGCTCACGTCAGGTTTTCAGCGAGGGCTCCCTGGGCCCCCGTCTGCCTGGTTCCCTCTCGGTCGTACGTACTGCAGTTGGGGTTTGTGGTGAGGGCCGTGAGGGCAGAGACCGTGTCTGTGTCACACACTGTCTCGTGCCCTGTTTCTGGCCAAGGGACACATGGTCCGTGGACGTTCAGTGAATGAAGGGAACTACCTAGAACGACTCCCAGCCCTGTACTGGGGTCACTGCATCGCTGTCCTGCCGTCGCGCACACGGGCCCAGGAGGAAGGGTGGGTTCGGGCGGACGGGGGGCGTGCGGGTGTGGGAGCCGGGCCGCGGGGAAGGAGCGCGGGAGAGGGCGCACGATGGGGACAGGAGGCCTGAGCGTCTGGAGCCGCCCAACCGCGGGGTGGGGGGAGGTCCTGGGGGCTGACCGCAGAGCAGCGGCGAGCAGGGAGGGGTCCAGACGGGCAGAACAGGCTGGGGCTCTCGGAGACGCGCAGGGAAGGCCCTGCTGGGGGCGGGGAGGACGGCGCTGGGTCAGAAAGTGAATGGGGAAAACGGAATAAAGTCCCATTTGTATACGTTTCTCAAACAGGTAGAATTAAACCGTGTCGCTTAGGTGTGAACCCATAGATTTTTAATCGCCAAGCACCAAGTCAGGATGGCGATTTCTTCCCGCACGGTCGGGGGTGAGGGGAGCTTGTGAGCAGGGGGGTCACCCAGAGGCTGCAGTTTCTGCAGCGTCTTTGCTCCGGGCCTGGTCGCGGTCACAGCTGCTTGCTTCCCAGGTGCAGGCTTCACCCTGAAAACAGGCGTCTTCACTCCCGGACCCCCGCACCGTCTCCCCTCCCAGAAGAGGGGGAAGCCGCCCGGAAGGAGGGTTGTGGTGAAGGGCAGGGGCAGGCGACGCGAGCAGATGGGCCGCCGTCCCTGCCGGGACCCAGTTCCGCCTCCGCCGCGGGGCAGGGCAGGGCGGGGGGTGGAGACCGTAGGTGAAGGCCTGCGAGCCGGTGCAGGACGCTGGACGCCGGACGCTCGCCTCCCGTGTGGTCTGAGCGTCTGCGAGCGCTCGCGCTGGGCTGGGCCTGGCATGCGAGCCGGCAGCCGCTGGTGGCTCCTGTCCCAACGGCCTCCAGGCTGTTAGGCGACCAGGACCCTCAGCAGGGCGGCCTTCCAGTCCCCAGCTCTGCGCTCCTGCAGGGGCGGCGAGTCCCGGCCGAGCATCAGCCCCTGCGGCCCTGTTGTTCCAGGCAGCCGGCGCCCATCCGAGGGTTCTGGATCGTACCCGACATCCTGGGGCCCACGATGGTCTGCGTCACCAGCACCTACGAGTGCCTCATAAGGCCCTTGCTGTAAGTGCCCTCGTGTCCCACACGCTTGACCATCCCGCTGGGAGAATCCCTCTGTCAGAGCAGAGCAGATGCAACATCACACGTGGGAGATGCACGGTTTATTCACGTGACAAAGCTGTCCAGTGCTCGAGACTGTGTGTCACAGACACGGTCTCTGCCCTCACGGACCTCACCAGAGTCCACGATGGATTTGTATTTTGGGGCTGCCTTTGTCAGTTCAACGTCTTTATTGGAAAGATCCCGTCCCGACACGCTGGGACACATGGCAGCGTCGGTAGACTAGGGGGACGGCTTCCCCAAGGTGACCTTCAGGGCAGAGAGCTGCAGTCTCGTCCTCTTACGGGAGACACGCTGTCTAGTTTGTCGTGTTCTCACAGCTCGGCGTGGACGGGGCTCCTGCGGGGCTCGCAGCCGATGAGCCCGCAGTAGACAGCGTTGGGTCGCGTCTGTGTCTTGCAGGAGCACGGTCCACCCGGCGTCTCCTCCCCTGCTCTGTACCCGAGAAGACGTGGCAGCGGCGGAGTCTCCCCTCCGCATTCTGGCCGAAAGCCCGGATTCTTTCGAAAAGCACATCAGAAGCATTTTGCAACGTAGTGTTGCAAATCCCGCCTTTTTGAAGTATGAGCTTTGGGGCGTCCAGGTTTTACCGGGTTCCCGTCCCTGTGTTCATCACTCCTGTCCGTCCTCTGTCCTCCGCAGTCTCGTCTCCCACGTCCTGCTGTGCTGGGCTGTCAGTGGGTGACGGGGTGGGGGGTGGACAGATGCAGGGAGAGGGGCTGCGGGGCAGACGGGGAGTCACGGCAGACGCTCTACTCCCAGGTCGTCCGACGGAGACGCGGCCCCCGCCCCGGAGGAATGCCTGCAGTTGCTGAGCAGGGCCACGCAGGTGTTCCGCGAGCAGTACATCCTGAAGCAGGACCTGGCCAAGGAGGAGATCCAGCGCAGGTACTCCGGCCCCGCGCCCGCGTGCACCCGCCAGCGGCCCGGCCCGGCTTCTGCTGAGTCTCCGTGTTCCCCCAGGGTCAAGTTGTTGTGTGACCAGAAGAAGAAACAACTGGAAGACCTCAATTACTGCCGCGAGGAGAGGTAAGTGCCGCAGCGAGCGGGGAACACGGCCGCGGCTCCCGCTCAAACACACGGACGCGGAAGTGCGCACTTAGCTCCGCTGTCGGGGTGCAGCCCGAGAGCCCCTTGGTTTCTGCCGTTAGGAAGAGTCTCCGGGAAATGGCGGAGCGCTTGGCCGACAAATATGAGGAAGCCAAGGAGAAACAGGAGGATCTCATGAACAGGTCAGTGGCCGTGAACGTCCGGTCCGAGCACTCGGGTCCTGAGCGTGTTGGGGCAGGGGTGGGGCGACAGCGCAGGGAGCCCCGGCCCAGCCCGCGGGGGGCGCAGAGCCGGACTCGAGGACCCGGGGCTCTGGCGCGCTCGGTGCCCCTGCGGCCTCCAACGCCCGCCCGCTTGCTCCAGGATGAAGACCGTGCTGCACCGGTTCCACACGCAGCTGCCGGTTCTGTCTGACAGCGAGAGGGACATGAAGAAGGAGCTGCAGCTGATCCCCGAGCAGCTGCGGCACCTGGGCAACGCCATCAAGCAGGTAGGCCGGGGCGCGGGGCGGCGGGCGCCATCCGTCCGAGGGGCGGCGGGAGCGCAGTGAACCGTAGCCCGTGTTCTGACACTCAAGGTCACCATGAAGAAGGACTATCAGCAGCGGAAGATGGAGAAGGTGCTGAGCCCGCAGAAGCCCGCCATCGCGCTCAGCGCCTACCAGCGCAGGTGCATCCAGTCCGTCCTGAAGGAGGAGTAAGTGCCGCCCGCCGCGCCGCCCGCGTTCACGGGTCCCGGGGACCGAGGGGCAGAGGATGGTGGGAGGAGCAAAGACGGGTGTGGCCGACGGGGTCCCCAGGCAGCGAGCCCCGCCGCGCTGCGTGGAAACCTCGCACGGTTCGCTTCAGCGGAGCATTTCCCGCACACTTGAGCGTCACCGCTTAATTCCTTAAGCACGAGCGTTAACGCCTTGTTCGTTCATTGCGTCCCCGGAACTGAGTGACTTCATGGTCTTACAGGGGCGAACACATAAGAGAGATGGTGAAGCAGATCAATGATATCCGAAACCACGTCAACTTCTGAGTGCACAGGGAGCGGGTCCCGCGGGGCGAAGCAGCGAAGGCTCCGACGGGTGGCCTCACCTACCTTAGGCAGAGGCGCTGTCGGTGAGCTGGGCCCTGGTGATTGGTCTTTCCTACTGGTTTTGTAATTAATAAATGCTTTTATTTAAAGTTGGAATGTACTTTATATTTAAGCTGAAGTTTAGGGTTGTGTTCAGCAAGGAACTAGGATCCTTTCAAACCGTCCCGCGTCTCCGTGCTCAGCCAACACCGTAGCGGCCAGGACCCCAGGACTGAACGGGGCAGCGGCTGATTAACGCCAACACTTTCTCGAGGACACATGTCGAGTGCAGTCACACGGTCACCCCCGAGGCCCGCTCAGAGCTGGGCAGGGGCCACCAACAGGCAGGACCACCCTCCAGAGCGGCACCGGCTGCGCGCGGTCCCCGACGGGCACTGGGTGGGTCAGACCTCAGTGTGAGAAGCCTCGCCGGGCGCAGGTTTGTCCTCAGCGTCAGGTCCTCTCTCGCACCCTCCGGTGTGAGTTCTAGAAGGGGGACACGGCTGTGACCGCCGCGGAAGAGCCAGGAGGGAAGGAGGTTCCAGGTGAGAGGGCGGGTCAGCCGTGCGAGCACACGGACGCGCAGGGAACCCAGCCGGCCTGTCCTTTGTCTGTGGGGGCAGAACCCCACCTCCTCGGCCGCTTCCTGTCTCTCAGACAACCCGGTCTCTAGAAGTGCTTCCTCCACGGGTAGCGTCTGTGTGGTTTCACACGAGAAACACCGAGCAGAACCAGGAGTCTCCGCTGGGGTTCCTCTAGCATGTTCTCAGCCGGGCTCCCCCAGTTGGGCTCCGCCGCGGACCGCCGTCGGTTCCAGACGGAGGAAATGGTCTGCGAGGTGCCGGCATTTGCCGGGAGCGGGTGGAGGCCGTTCAGGAAGGTTACAACAGGCTGCAGTCCTCTGAAATCCGCCTGCGGCTCGTTGTGAACGTGCTGAAACTCCCTGTAACTCAGTGAGGATACAGGTTCCTTTCTCCAAACCAAGTAGCACTCGTCATACAGAGAAACTTCAAACCAACTGACAATGTTTCATGCGTGGTGGGCCTAGAGCCCTATTTCCCTAATTAGTATTTACTGTTAAAGTCATAATTATGACAGAACTGCACCAGAGGCCCAAGGAATGAGGGGTATAGACTTCTTCTTGTCCTTGGGGGACAGCTTTTTGGGCTAGCCCCACCCTGCAAGACCACCCACTCTGAACCCTAAGTCGACGGTGGCTGAGCCAGTCTCCGTCATCCAGTCACTCCCGTTGCGCGGCACCGAGCACGAGGGTCACCTGAGGACACGTCTATGCGCGGGGCTCCAGCCGGCCGCCAGTGAGCACGAGCCCGGTCCCTGTGCCTCCTGACGCGCGGGGGAGCCCGGCACCTCATGCTCACCGAGCTTTCTGCACAGAGGGGAGGGGTCTGACCTCACGGACACGACCAGCAGGGCTCTAGCCTGGTGGCGACCCCAATGGCCTTTCCCAGGGGCCCCCACGGGCAGTATGCACGCCACACCGAACTCAGAAGAGGGGAACACAAACTAGGCATCTGTCTGGGATGATCGGAAACAAGGCGCACAGGCCCATGGACTAGAGGTGGAAATGAGCAGATTTAGAAGCTTCTACTAGATGTCAGACATAGCTTGTTTTATTAATATTGTTTTCTCCACTGATCCAATAACTAAACTAAAACAGTTTTCAAAAGAGCAGACATGCCCGTTCAGCTCAACCCTGGTACCTGTGGGCCCGCAGAGCGCGTCCGGGGAGGGGGGCAGAAAAGTGCTTCCGCGGTCTCTTGTGCTTTTCCTCGAACCTCGGCTTCCAATGCAGGGCACCCCGCCACGCTTTCAGTCTCACAACTGATTCGGCGCCTGCGTCAGTGGTGTCGCCCCCGTCCTGTGGGTCTCAGGCAAGTCTCGGTCGCATTGAAGGTCCTCCAACGCAAGACAAAATGGTAAAAAAGAAAGAAAATGCACTGAGCTGAGCGATACACTCCCTAGCCGATGGCCTGCTTGCGAACTTCATATTTTAATATAAAATACTCGTACAGCACACTAACACCTCTGTCTGCTAGCGGAATACGGTTACTGCTGAACTCGAGACAACAGAAACAGGAAAGGCTCTCCTCCAATATCTAGGAACAGAAAATGTAATTCCAAACACGATTGGGATGTTGCTTTAAAGGCAGGAAAACGTTGGATAAAGCAGCACTTCCTCCGTCACCGAGCGGACCCCACCCCCCCCAGGGTCCAGTGTGTCCGTCTGTCCCCATGGGAAAGTCCTTGCGCGCACGTCTCCCGCGCCGCGGCGTCCTCTCCCACCAGAAGCAAGCATCGCTCCGGGCTCCCTTTATTGTGACTTCTTCGGTTAAGAGTTAAATAATAATTAATGTTGCTCTAAGAGGAGTTAAAAACCCAGGGTGCAGGCCGGCGTCCTGCTCGGGTGTCATGTCTCGGGGAGCTGGTTGATGTCCGTCAGCTTGGTGTCGTTGAGGATCACCCGGATCCGCTCCAGGGAGCCCGCCTGCCGGATCCGCTCCAGCTGCACCTGGGAAGCGACACGGAGTCAAGCGCGTGCGCCTCGGGCCCGGGTGTTCCCGAGCCGGTTCGGTCTGGCAGACGCGGGGCCCGTCAAAGAGCAATTCGCTCCCCGGGGGCTGCTGTGCGACAGGCCCAGGCTAAGGGCTGCGACCACGGCACGGGTGACCCCTGACCCCACAGACTCCACAGCTGAGTTCGGGGAAATCGAACCCCGAGCCTGGAGGGCTCTGCACAACCTCCTGGATGTCCCCACAGGCGTCCGTCGAGGGCCAGGGCAGCAGGCGCAACACGGCCGGGCGTGGGGGCGACAAGGCTCCGCGGGGGGGACCCCGCTGAGCTGGGCCTCGGAGGGAGGGGTGCGGGGCGGTGGCTCGGGGGCGCTCGGCACAGGGAAGGCGGTGCTGCGGCCAGCAGGACCCAGGAGAGGAACCCGGCGCCGGCAGCGGCCTGGCCAGAAGGGTCCCGTCTCACCTGAAGGGTCTGAGAAAGCTTCACGAAGTCTCTCTGCACTTGCTCGCTGACGTCGAGCTCCGTCTGCAGCCGCTGAGCTTTGTTCTTCTCTTCGAACATCAGCTGCTCTACAGTCGCCTGCAGGACAGCTTCCGGTGAGGAGCCGCCCGGGGCCACAGGCCCGAGTCCCGCAGGACAGCTTCCAGTGAGGAGCCGCCCAGGGCCACAGGCCCGGAGCCACAGGCCTGAGTCCCGCAGGCCCGGGAAGCTGAGCTCTGCGTCTCCGGGACGGCAGCCGCGCGGAATCCAGCGCCTCCCGGGCACGGCTGCCTGAGCCCGCTCGCGTCCTCCTGAAATGGCGCGAGTACAAAGCCACCCACCGCTCACCTCACCCCCAGCGGCCCCGCGACCCCCAGTCTGCCCGGCAAGGAAACCCTTCAGCAGGAGCGCGGGAGCCTGCGGACACAGAACTATCCAGAACACGGACGCGGTGTCTTTATCCGTCAGTCTGCGCACAGGGCTCGCGGAGACCCGTTCTAGGATCCGGGTCCCCCAGTCAGCCTCGCACTGGCTGCTCCTCACCGGGCTGACCTCGGGCAGCACGTACTGGGGGGACGGGGCCCACAGCGGCTGAGAGCACTGCTTCGGGCCGTGGGGGCCCAGCCGACTCTCACAAGGTCCGTCCCCCCCGCCCGCGGCCAGCCCGCCAGCCCTCGGGGGACGCTGCTCCAAGCTGCCACGTCCTCTCCTACACAGGCAGCATGCGACCCCAGGTGCTTAGCGCTTTTACTAAGTTACCCGTAAAAACATCACCTTAGCAGCAGCCTCTCTCTTTAACTGTTCCTCCAAAGTGGTTTTCATCTCCTGGAGGCCCTCGAGCTGCTGAGACTTCTCTCCCAGGGTGGCCTCCAGCTGTGAGAGGAAGGGAAAACCGAGCTGAGAAAGTGCCTGGGGCCTGAGAAGCAGCCCCAGCCCTCGGGTGCCCCAGGCCCTGGACAACGGCGGCTGCGCTGTCCCCACCCTGTCATCGCTGCGCCCTGCAGGTCAGGCTTCAAGACCCCCTCTTTCTTTCATCAGACATCCATCAGGTCCCCACTAGGTCCCAAGACCTGGGGACAGAGCAGTCAGGAGACAGACGTATGCTGCAGGACTGACGGCATGTGAACGCGGAGAAGCAGCGTTTAATTCTGCCAGAAAAGCTGACGTGACATTGACCCTTAACAGAAAAACTCTCCAGGGGAAGGAGGGGGTGGTAAGGGGAGAAGGCGGGAAGGTACTTGGGCGGGGGAGTGGACGGCTCTCAGAACTGGGGTGAGTCCCTGCCGCACCAGGCCGTGCAGGCAGACGCGGGAGAGGCCCCGGGCCGGGAACACGGGCTCCACCCTGGGGACAGCGGGAGCACAGGGGGTTTGACAGCGACAGAGTCGTTGTTTGCGACCTAGTAATTCTGAAAGACCAGCTGGGCTTCAGTACGAAGAGGAACTGGAACGGGTACGTGTTGGAGGCAGAGAAACATCAGGCTGGTGCAGTACGCGGGGCGAGCACTGAAGTCTGAGCCCAGATGGGTGGTGCATGTGGACAAGATGGGACGCGCTCCGAAGCGGGTGAGGTCTGCCCGGGCGGCCAGACTGCGCGGGGCTGTGGAGGGACCGGAGGCCGTGCAGTCCCACTGGGGACCACAGCATGTTTGTGGAAAAGAGATCAGGAGGGGACAGGCCCACGACTGGGAGGGATTGGTGACAGAAGAGCCGGCAGACGCAGGCCATCCCTTCCCTGAAGGAGCAAGAACAGGCCGGGAGCGAGGGGAGGGCGCGCAGCGAGGAGCCAGGACACTGAAGGCGGTTGTGTGGAGGGCGGGCGCGAGGCCGTCACAGCTGAGGGCGAGGGGCATGAGGAGGGAGGGGACAGCGGACGGGGACACGGATGGACACGCGGTGCTGCTCAGCCAGGGCCTCGGCAGCCTGGGGCAGAGACGGACAGAGTCCGGGCCCGCGGGCGTCGGTGGAGACTGCGTGAAGAGACAAGCAGCTTAGAAGGAACAAAGACCGCCCGGGGAAGCCATGGACAGCGGGAAAGGAGGGGGGTGAACGAGGGGCTCAGACGGCCAGGCCTGTGGGATGAAGGGCGCGCCCAGTGGGCCGCAGGTCACGGGGTCGGCTGGCAGAGGTGTTGATGTCAAGAGGACCCCAAGCCAGGGAGAAACATCCCCTCCCGCCTGTCCCCCCGCCGCAGCAGACACCCGGCGCGGCCACAGCGTCCCGGGTGCACAGAGCAGGCCCAGCAAGCGCAGCGCCCGGGCAGCAGGCAGACGCTCCCGGAGGGCGGGGCGGGGCCTGTCTTCCAGGAACAACTCCCAGCTGGGGATGGAACTAAGGCGAACCTCAGCAGACTCACCTGTCCCTTTTCTACTTTTATTCTCTCTAGTTCAGCTTTTAGGCTAGAAATGGAAGCTGGAAGGGAAAGAGGAGAAGTGTCAGCACTCGCTGATTATTTTGCATTGAAGTTTTCTTCGTTTACACCCCTTTCTACCATAAGCTCGATCTCAAACGATGAAACAGCAGTCAGACACTGAACGCGGGAAACCAGCGCCCCTTTCTCAAGTACCCCCGGCCCCCCCTGCGGCAGCCCGGAGCTCAAGTACAGGCGAGGCCACTCGGAAAGCCTGCAGCACGTCGAACTCGGGGTGGGGATGCAGCCCAGCAGGGCTCTGGGGACACCGGGGTTCTGCCAGAGCGGCCAGCTCCGCTTCCCGAAACGGGATTTTTGTTGTTTTTAAGTCCCAATTAAATTTGAATTTGCTCTGGATGTATCAGGACATCGGAAAAGCCCTTCGTTCTTCCCTATACATCCCCTACCCACGTTCCGCCTTCCACATTCTGAAACCAGACAGTACTGTTTATAATCCCAAGGTCGGCCCCCACCCACGACCCGCGTCCCCGCCCACTTCTCCCCGACCCCGCCCACAGCCCGCATCCCCGCCCACTTCTCCCCGGCCCCGCCCACGGCCCGCGTCCCCGCCCACTTCTCCGGGACCCTGCACTCCGCCCCGCAGCTCGCGGCTCGGCCGCGTGCTCACCTAGCTCCTCCTTGCAGTTTTCTATCTCCAGCTGCAGGGTCTCCTCGAGGTTCTCTTTTAAGCACTGCTCCGCCTGAATCTGCTCTTTCAGGAACAGGATCTCGGCCTTCAGCTTCTCCTCCGTGTGCTCGGCCGCGGTCCGCACGTGCACGATGCTCTCTCGGTATTTGAGGACCAGCTCCCGCAGCGCCTGCACCCGAGAAACCAATGCCCACCGGGTTTGTGACGGCAGCGGCCATGAGAGCCCCCCCGACATTTTCTGCCACCAGACTCGCGGGTTTTAAATGGTGCAGAATCTAAGACGGAGTGCCAGCTCCCTCAGGGCTCCCCGCGGTGACGTTCAGCATGGCGCGGAAATAAGACCTTTCCGGCCAGAAATGTGCACTGTGGGCTGCACGTCTCTCCCTCAAAACTGGCTCATAAGCAGAAAAGCAAAAACGTTAAGGGACTTGCAGTGTGGGAATCACTATGAAGGGCTTTGCGGCTCCCACAATCAGCTGGTAAATCTGGGGTTGCTAGGGGGTGAGGACCCAGAAGGTGTAAACTCCAAAGCAAGTGTGGAATCTGAGGACGAAGTGTATTTACTCACACGTGGACTCAAGACACTTACATTGCTGAACGTCTGCCACAAGCCAAGTGCTAGCTAGGCCAGAGGCCATGGGGCAAAGAGCAGCCTTCCAAGGTGATCCCGTTTTTCTATAATAAATTCAGTTTAAATCCTATTTATTTCCCTAAATTTTAGTTGTCTTCTTTTAAAAAAATCCAATCATATCCTAAAGCACCTCTAAGGTAAACGCTGGGATTCTTAGGTAACCACCAGATGTATATAAAATCAGTAACAGCAGAAAAAAGAGTAATGAGAAAACTGTGGTAAGGAAAGCCTCCGAAGATTTACTCCGGGAGCAGGTCTAAGAATCAGGCCTCACAGGCCGACTGGTTACATCCTTCAAGCATTCTAGGAAGTGTGCTCAATCTAGGAATTCAAAGTCTAGGGAGTCCGGGAAAGAGGATCCCACCCCTGCAGAGAACCGCTCATCAGAAGGGGCAGTGCTGGGAGCACTCAAACTCTCAAACTCTCTCTGCGGAGATCAGCCACCAGGTCACAAAGGGGAGCACCAGCGACCTGCACAGAGACACAGGGTTGGGAGGGCAGGGGGCAGAGACAGGGTGCCAGTGGCAAGTCAGCAACGTGGCCCCAGGAGTAAATAAAAGCAAAAACCAGTAGTAATGTTAATATGTATACAGGAATAAAAAAAGAATGAAGCCCAAATTGTAGAGGTTGGATCTGCAGGACAGGATCAGGGAAAACTGTTACAAAACTATAAATTTCTGTAATGCTGATTTTTAGATAACTATAATTTTTTTTCAAAAAACTGAAAGATCTCACAAGTAACATCTATTTTATTTTGAAAATTGCTCAAAGAAATCTCTTCCTTGCCTATACTGTTTACAGTCTCCTTAGGTTTAGCCTCAGATGCGGTTTGCTGATGTTGAAGGATTTGATGATGGGGCAACACGAGGGTGGGGAGGGTCAGGAGATGTGAATGCGCCGGATCCGTCTGATCTCAGGCCCAGTCAGGACACGGATGGGAGATGGTCATGAACGTCTCTGGGAAGCAGGTGGTTTCACAGCCCAGATTCACCCAATGACAGAGGAACAGAAGTGCCCAATGTGTCATAAAAGTTAAGTAAGGGCAGGAGGGTGGCAGGTGCCATTCACCCTTTACAGTGTGATACAGAAAACCAAGCCTGGCGAACCCTTCACACATTTCATTTCTGATGCATTCTCAGTCTGGTCCTGCCGGAGTCACTCACAGAGCGATGCGGCCAAGGATTCTTGGGACACTGAACGCACGAGCGGCAGGACGGAAAATACGTAAACCAGACTTTCTCAAAGCTCAGAGCTTTTGTGCTTCAAAGGGCACCGTCAAGGCAGTGAAAAAGACAATCCACAGCATGGGGAAAAGATCTGCAAATCGTTTCTCTGGTGAGGGACTTAGATCTAGACCATATAGAGAACCATATGACTCCACAATAAAAAATAAATAACCCAATTTAGAAATGAGCAAAAGATCTGAATAGACACTTCCCCAAGGAACATAGACAACTGGCCAATAAACACACAGGAAGACGCTCAGGGTCAGCTGAGTGAGACAGGTACAGCGAGGACGGGAGAAATCCTCACGGGCCCCCACGACTCCGCTCCGAGGTCTGTCCCCCAGACAAACTAACCCAAATGTGCACGTGGATGTTTACACATGGGGACACCCCGAATGCCCAACCACAGGCCGGCGGGTAAACAAAGCGTCCACGTGGCCACAAGAAGGGACGGCGCTCGGACGCTGCTCTACACCACGGTGACCCTGACAGCAGTCGGCTGTGCGGAAGAACCACACACAACCCACACACTGCAGGCTTCCAGTCCTATGGAAGTCCACAGCAGGGCGATCCACAGGAGGAAAAGAGGTGAGCAGCTGCTTACGGCAGGGCGGTGGGGAGCAGGAAGGGGAAGGGGCTTCTTTCTAAGGTTATAGACGTGTTCTGAAATTGACCATGGTCACATCCGAGAACACACTAAAAACCACTGAACTGTACGCTTTACATGGGTGAATTATTTGGTATGTGAATTCTATCAATAAAGCCTGTTTTAAGCCAGAATTGGCTGGCAGCCATTTCAGAAAATGTGTCTGTGTGCATCTTTGATCCTGTGGAAAACGCGTTACCTCCACGGTGTCTGGGAGAATGAAGTCTTCTGCTTGCTGCAGGGCCACGTGCAAGCTGTGCTTCCCCTGCAGACTGTCGTTGTCTTTCTGCAACCGCGCCAGCTCCTCGGAGACCTGCTCCCGCGATTGCATCAGCACCGCCTGAAACACAAACGGCCATCACAGCCACACAGGCTGAGTCCCGTCCGCCGAGAGCTGCCCAGAGAAAACCCAGGTCGAACCAAAGAAGGGCCGAGGACGGGGGGCGCACGGTAACGCTCCGTACGACTGACAAGAAGCCGCCCGGAGACGCTTCTATCTGCAATCTTGTCTTCTACTCAAGGAGGCAGGCAGGAAGCAAGCCTCTGAGCCCACTCTCCACGGTCTCCACCAACAGCTTCAAAGTACTGAATCTGTTCCCCGACACCTCCGTCTCCCGCGCTGACGCAGCCAGGTCTTACGACAGACCTGCAGCACATATTGCAAAACCACCCATCTCCTCACAGCACACATTCACCAGAAGCAGGGGGAGCCAAAGACCACTGTCTTCCTCCTCCATGCGTGTGTGCGTGCACAGAATATACATATATATACCGAATCAGCTCAGAATCTCTGAGTGGCCCAACGACCCCAAATACTGGAAGTCATCAGGAGGACCCATGCTTAGGACAGGACACCTGAGCAGCTCATTCTTAAAATGGGCCAGGCTCCTACTTCTACATGCAGACGTGCAGTATAATTTTAGGTAACGAGAATCTGAATCAATATAAAAGTTATTCCAGCTAATTTGAGTGTTATTTCTACAAAAGTATTTGACTTCTGCTAATTTTTAATACTCAGTCGTTTAACTTAAACGTATGTGTAAGTGTAGACTACTCACTGCTCCAACATTCCTTTAGCAGCTGCCACGCCGTACGAGGCATTGTGCTGCACACGGGGACACAGAGATAAAAACCAGAGCCTCCGCCCGGGAGAAGCTCACGGTGCGGTGGAGGGAGAGCTCAGGAAAGTGACAACTCAGGGCAAGTGCGAGCGCGAGGACAGAGAACGGGGGCAGCAGGGTCAAAGGACACAGGGGTTCCGAGGGGAGAGGCTCAAGGTCATTTCCCAGAGAAGGTGATCGCTGCATCCTGAAGGACAGAAAGGCTGCTGGACGGCATGCAAGGTCACACATAAATTTTGGTTAATTTTGCTGGCTCTTACTTATCTTCAGACCAGAATCAACTGTGCTTTATGCTCACTTTTAACCCATTTACAACAGTATGTTAGCATTCCACTCTCTGGGACATGAGAAAGGGGGAAAGAATAAAATGTATATAGTTCCTACTTTCGTAAAGAGAAAAGCATAAGGATAAACCAAAAATAAATTAAAATGATCATACATGGAAGGGGGTACGAATGGCGTGAAAGGAATAGGGAACGGAAGAAATCGGAACATGTATCCATTTCTATAGTTTTGACTTATGAACCATGTTGCATGTTCAAAAAAAATAAATCAAAAAAGAAAAAGGAAAATCCGAAAATGTAATACAAACAGAAACAAATGGAGTTCACCACGTTATCAAACTAGTAACATAACCACAAAGGAAATAGTTAATTCAAGTAACTTTGGAAACACAGCAGGCTGACCATAAATCCTTAGCGGGGATACATTCAAAGAGCAAGAGCTACAAAGAAACACGGAACCTCACTCAATACTTTCCCTGCTGGCAGCTCTAAGGTGGTCGCTTGGAAACTGTGCTGTCCCTGCCCCAACCAAGTGACCGGACAGAGCGCGCCCCCTGCTGCTCGGAGCCCCCACTGACGCGCTACATCTCTGTGCCGTGGGCGCCCAGACCTCTAACCTGAACCAAGTCGCGCGGGAGGAACCAGACACATGATCCTAGGAGGCAGCTGGTCTGGGCTCCACAAAAACGCTAATGTCACAAAACACCCAAAAAAAAAAAAAAAAGGGCGACTGTTCTAGATTATCGGAGACTAAAGTGACAAGACAGTCAAAAACAGTATGTGACCCTTGACTGGTTCCTCCATCAAAAAATCAGAATTAAAAACTGAAACCACCTCTACAAACAACCACGCACTTTGGGGACCATGGTCACATTTTAAGGATGTGAGAACAGCACTGGTGGAGTAGAACCACCTCTCTGTTCTCGGGAGACGCATGCGCAAATATTCCCGAGTGGCACGGAGTCTGCAACTGATTTCCTAATGGCTCAGAAAACACACACACACAGATGGAAGAGATGGAGAAAACAGCAGCACGCGTGAAAATGTGGCCAAATACTGACAACTGGTAAGTCTAACTGAAGACATTAGGCGTGTTCAATCCATAAGCCGCTCAAGACGGACATTTTTCCAAAGACACTGTTGGGGGGATGCTAAGATCCCAGGCACGCCATGGCTGCTCGTGTGAAGGGACAAAGAAACGGAGTCCCTCTTCCTCGCTACAAGAACCTTCGAAGATCAAGTCAAGAAGATGGTCGGGCAGGATCCCAACCTTACTCTGAACACTTCTTCTACGTGACCTGCAACACATTCGTTTTAAGTGGAGTCCACTCGGAACTGTTTGCAAAGGCAGACGGGGTTGAGAAGACAAGCAGGGGAGAGGAGAGAGGAGAGAGAAGGGAAAGGAGCTAAGCACTGAAATTCTGTCGGCATCTAGCAGTGATTTTTACACTGACGGTTATCATTTCGTATTCTCTGATCAATGAAAAGGTATGGAAGTCCCTGGTCAATGATTAGAATGAGATGCTCCTCAAGAGACCAGGGCTAGTATTTAGGGATCAGCTCAAAAGGCACTCAGACGCTGACCGGCTGCCGGTCAAAAACAAACCATTCCCATACAGCCAGAGGCTTTCCCCCCCCACCATTGCTGGCGGAGCTGGACGAGAGAGAACTCTGTGGGATCATCCCAGCAGGGCCAACTCTGTCATCACCTACAAAGGGTCATCAGGTGTCGGGTTCCAGCTTCAAGGAGAAGGAAGAACAGGCAAATGGAACGAGCCTGGTGAGGAAGGAGGCTCCAGTCCGGGGAGCTCCTTGGCTGGGGTCCCAGCCAGCTCTTCTTCCAGAAGCCGTCTGCCCCGTCCCTCCCAAGGCAGACGGCCTCCAGAAGTACCCCCGCGGCACAGCGGTGATGGTGCACGGGTCAATGCCTGTGAGGCTAACGAGGCTACTTTCGATCAATCAGCGGGTCAGGAAAAGTACAAGCACGGTTCAAAAGCTCCATCTGCTGGGGTTTTGGGAGATTTCAATGTTCACCTTGTATTTGGAACCAACTATGAGTCGACAGTTTATTCTGTTGAGGTTGCCCAAATCAGAAAAGTAAACTAAGTTAAAGGTGAGAGTGTTTTTCAGTTGGGAGGCAGGTTTAAAAAACGAGTGAGGTCTTTACATAGGCTTGTCCATTACGAATGCTGCTTCGGCCCCAGAGAGCAGAACAGTGTGGCCACTGGCCCAGGGAGACACAGTCATAGCAAAGAGGGTCTCACAACCGAACAAAAAGGAATCTATTTAACACGGCTAATGCTAATTTAAATGTTAACTTACCATCTGCTCCTGAACATCCCTTTTTGCCTGGGAAAACCCCTGCTGTAACTCTTCAAGTAAGATCTCAGACGCCTGGGCTCTTAGGACGAGTGCAGAAATCTTAGAAGACAAAAATGCACAAAGACAATATCGTTAGGAAGCTGGTGATTCTGACACGAACCCTTCCATCCCCTGCTTATTTTTTTTTTTTTTAAAGATTTTATTTATTTATTTGACAGAGAGAGACACAGCGAGAGAGGGAACACAAGCAGGGGGAGTGGGAGAGGGAGAAGCAGGCTCCCCGCAGAGCAGGGAGCCCGATGCGGGGCTCGATCCCAGAATCCTGGGATCATGACCTGAGCCGAAGGCAGACGCTTAACCGACTGAGCCACCCAGGCACCCATCCCCTGCTTATTTCATATCTGGAACTGGTGTTTTCTTCCTTTATCATAACCCATCATCACTCATTCCACAGACGTGCATGCCTCTGTGTTTCGGCCCCTCACGTCACACGGGGCCGGCAGCAGAGGTCCCCGGGGTCATGCCCTGCCGTACATGGACAGCGCTGTATGGGTTTCTAGACACAGATGTCAATCCACATGGCCTACTTATATTACCCTTTAAGGAGCTTTTAGACAAAAATCAATAAAGATTTTGAACTCTGCCCACACACACACAAAAAAAGCACACAGTGTAAAGCATAAATGGATCTTCTCTGAACTAGCTTCAGTCTTCCAAGATGATTTCCTTAAAAGCAATAAACACATGATTAACATCACTGAACTCTCAACTCCCTTAGTTTTAATGTTTCTGAGAGGGGTCCTGTGAGAGCTGGGGACTCGTACGTAACAATTATAAAATAAATCAACACCCATGTGTTTGGACATTGAGAACATGATTACTGCCAGTACTCTCCTCCCAGGACTGGCAGATCAGGTTGTGGACACAAACTTCCTGTTGAGAATTAGGAAAACCAGACAAAAATATGAATGGTATCTACTTGAAGGCACTGGAGAACCGGGCAAAAAAGATTCACAGAGCCCCGGACCAGACGGAGGCCGTGTGGAGAGTCGGGAGGCACAGGGAACAGCTCTTCCCTAGAAGCGCGTGCCAGTCCCCAGAGAAACACGTGACACCACGAAGCTGAGCGCCCGGGGCGGGGGGCAGACATGAGCGTCCAGGACCCGCCATGCAAAGGGAGCCTGGAAACACGCTGCCCCGTGGACTGGGTCTCCAGAGGGTTAGGGAAGACTTTAACCTGACCTTTGCAACTTTGTATAATCTCAATTCCTGCGGCTGGATGAAGGTGGTCCAGGACTGTAAGGCCCACTAGTTGCTTGCCTCTCATCAGGAAAATGGTCTTTTTTTTTTAAGAGTTTTATTTATTTATTTGAGAGAGAGAGCATGAGCAAGGAGGAGAAGCAGAGGCAGAGGGAGAAGCAGGCTCCCAGCTGAGCAGGGAGCCCGATGCAGGCCTCGATACCAGGACCCTGAGATCATGACCTGAGCCGAAGGCAGACGCTTCACCGACTGAGCCACCCAGGCTCCCCAAGAAAATGGCTTTATATTATTTCAACATTTTCACATAAATGTCTAGCGCTCAAGTAAAAATGCACAAAGGACAGGATAAAAACAAAAAGAAATAATAAAAAACAACACAGGTAATACAAACAGATCTAAAATGAATCCAGATTTGCGAATTATTACAGACTTTAAAATGTCCAGAGATTTAAAAGACAGAATTTAGAACTACCAGAGAACTGGAAAAAATGGAAAGTAACCAAAAGGAAATGATAAACAGAATTTAAAAAATCAATTATCTAAGTTAAAAATTTCAATGGATGAGTTTTAACAGATTAGACCATTTGAAAAGAAAGTCAGTGAGCTGTAAGACATATCTGAAGAAAATAAAGACAAAAAATACAAAAGAGCCTTAAAAAGCCATGTAGCCACAACGTGCAGGTGTAACATATGTAAGTATTGGAAGAAATACCGCCGACCCAGTGAGCTAAAAATAAGCCAATGCAGAAACCCTGTAATCTACTCTGAGGGACGCTCCAGAGAAATGAGGCCACACGTCCACCAAAGACACACACAGGAGCATTAGAAAATGTATGTTCACAAAAGCCAGAACTAGAAACAACGCAAGTGTCCCCACCTGCACTGGATATGTTATGCCACATCCGTGTAACAGAACGCACAAGCAGGAATCTCTAACCACCGATGTACGCAGCAACATGCAGGGGCCTCACGCACAGAAGAATCAAATAGCCCAGATGAGACGACAGGATTCCCCTGAACTTACATGACGTTCAAGAGTGAGCACTACGAAACAGTGTTCAACATCAGAACCCTGCCTGCCTCTCTGCGCGGGCAGCTCTGTGAGCACGATATATCAGAAAGTCTGTATCTTGCCAGGTGATGATCGCCCTGGTAAATTTTTTCACATGTTAAAATTCACCAAATTTTACACTTGAGATTTATGCACTTTATTGTATGTAATATCTCAATAAAAGCAAGTTTTAAAAGATAATGGCTGAGAATATTCCAATTATGATGTAAGACATAAATTCAGAAATCTAAGAAACCCTCTGAGAATCCCAAATAGGAGAAACATGAAAAAAATACACGTAGGTACAGCACAGTAAAACTGCTGAAAACAAAAGCCAAAAAGAGCATCCTTAAAATAGCCAGGGGAAAAAACAACATTTTACCTAAAGGAGCAACAGTAAGACCGACAGTGGACTTATTATGAGAAACTGGGGAGCCAGAACAAACCAGTAACTTCCAAGCGCTGGAGGAGATCAGTGTAAGTGCTCAGGATGCCACAGCCGGCCAAGTATCCTTCTCGGATGAAGGCGGAAATAAAAAGATCTGTCTAAATAAACAAAAATATGAGAGCGCAGAGACTTCCAAGACGGACGAGGCCCACAGCCGCCTTTCTCTACCCTGATTACAACTAAAAACTCTGGATAAATACAAAAGCTACCCAAGGACTCTGAAAAATAAGCAAAGGCAGACAGCTGAGAGAAGGAAGTCACCAGGGGAAGAAGCAACTGACCCAGGAGGGAACTGACTGCTCACAGGGGGCTTTCCCACTTCCGTGGCAGCGAAGACCGCCCCACCGTAGAGCCGCGACAGCTGCGGGCGCAGGGGCCCAGACTCTGATCCCAGCGCCAGGGCAGGGTCCCCGAAGCGGAAGAGCAGCGGGGGCATTCTCGGGGACGAGGGCTAGAGAATGTGGCATAGAAATAGACAAAGAGACCAATGGAAGAGAACAGAGTCCTGAAACTGACGCCCCCCCACATATTCACTTGATGAATGACACAGATGACCTCGCAGAGCAGTAGGAACTTAGGTGGTACAGGAACTGGCTATCCATACGGAAAAAATAAAATTTCACCCTTATCTATACAGCATCTAGAGCAAAGTCAGTTCTAGATGGATTTTTAGATATAAATGTGACTACAAACAATGAAGCTTCTACAAAAATACATAAAAACATCTTTTTAACACCAGGGTAAGAAAATATTCTTTTTTTTTTTTTAAGATTTTTATTATTTAGAGAGAGAGTGAGCACAAGCACATGAGCAGGGAGAGGAACAGACGGGGAGGAAGATGGAGGGAAAGAATCTCAAACAGACTCCCCGCTGAGCTCAGTCCCACGACCCTGAGGTCATGACCTGAGCCGAGATCAAGAGTTGGATGCTCAACTGACTGCGCAACCCAGGCGCCCCAAGAAAATATTCTTTTAAAAAACGGAACAAAAATCACCAATCATAAAGATCAATAAATTTGACTACATGAAAATCAAGAACTTCTGTTCATCAAAAGGCACCATTAAAATAATGAAAACATAAAATACTGATGAGCAGACATGTGCCACACAAGTCACCCAAAGGCTCTAGTACGACTGTATAAAGAGCTTCTAACAAATCAGAAAAAGAACCAAAAACAGATAAATAAAACAAAGACTAGACAATCCAATAGAAACTCAGCATAAGACTTGAGAGGACTCACACACACACGGATATCCCAGCGGTCCAGAAACAGGACAAACGCCACGTAACCCGGGGGTCTTCAGGGAAATGCAAACGAAGCCTCCGTGAAGCACCATCAGCTACCAGGACGACGGGCCCACAGGGACTCCCCGTGCGTGCTGGCGGGAGTGTAAATGTGGACGACCACTGTGGACACGGTCTGGCTTGTCACCCACGGAGTGCGTTCTGAACACCCCGACCCGGGCATGGCACCCCCAGCAGAAGCACGTGCCACAAGACCCATCCGGAACCTTCACAGCAGAATTACTCCTAACGTCGCAGAACTGGAAACCACCCAACGCGCGTCACGACGGACAGACTGACGGATCCGTACACGGTACAAGCGTACGACAAGCACAGGGAAGCAGCCAGCGCCCCAGTGTCGGGTGAGAAGAGCCTCACGACACCACATGAGGAAGACAAGATGACACACGCGGACTCAGCGGATGGGGTCAGAAGCCAGGGAGGGGCGGGCCTGGCCCGCGGGCTCGCGTCCTGCTGTTCAGCCCTGACGGGCGACGCGGACGGGAGTGCTGGTGTGCTGGGTCTGTTGTGCAGGTCTGAGTTTTCTCTATTTGTCATACATTTAATAAGTCCAGGGGAATTTAAAAAGTATCATTCCTGTCAGGAAGCTTTTTGTGTGCAGCAGAAAAACCTACTGAAAACAGAAAAATGAGAGCTTGCAGATATCCAGTACGCAGTCATTTACGCAGTTACTGGTCAAAGATCTGTAAGACCGACAGCAGGAACAGATCCGGAAGAGATCTTTACCCCCTGAGGGAAGACAGGGCTCAGGCGGGGGAGAGACAGGGCTGTGATTGCAGAGCCGCCGCCTTTGGGCCGCGCGGGCATCCGGGCGGGTGGCATGGGGGTGCCCCGGCCCCACGTACCTGGTGGCCGGCGTCCTGGGCGCTGCGACTCAGAGCGCCCTCCAGCTCCTGCCGTTCCCTCGCCGTCCCCTCCAGCTGCTCGTTCGCCTGCCTCAGCATCACCTGCAGTTTCTTCACCTGCACAATTGTAAATGCCAATCGGGACAAGTTCCTGAGGATTCTTTCGTTCATAGAAAAAAAAACCCTAGCTCTAGAAATTTTAAGAACCTCATCTTTTTTCTTCCTGATTTGTCAATTCAGAACGACTGACCTCATTCGGGGTCGGTGCCGTGCTCTACGGTTAACAAATCCCTTCTCACGTACGTTACCTCATTTGAGAAGGTCTGCTCTTCCGCCTGGCCCTGCAGGCCGGGGCACCGCCCCCTTACTCTGGGCTATCCTCCGCCTCCAATCTGCAACCCACACTAACACTATGATTTTTTCTAAAACAAAAGTCAAATCATATTATTTCCCTACTTGGAATTTCTAAATGCGTCCCAAAGTCTTCAGGGCAGAATGCAAACACCGTCCACCAGCACCGCTCCCTCAGTGATCTCATCCTGGCCTCCCTCTGTAGCGTCCTCTCCCCTCCCATGCCCCCCACACAGCCCATGCGCGATTCGTGCTTCCAGAACGCAGTGGTCCCCTTCGTAACTGTTCCTTTGCGCACCTTTCCTGTCCTTGAACACCCTTTCCCGTTTCTTCTCCTGATTTTTATTCCAGCTCTAAAACGAACCTAGCTCAAGCGTTACCTTCCCTGAGCGCACAGTGAGGCTACATGCCCCTCTGTGCCTCTAGAAATTTATGTTTCCAGCATCTACAGAAACTAGTACATACAGAGGAAACGAAAGCCAATGGCATTTGAAAATATTAAACCATCATTCTAATCTGCTTACTTTATTTTAAGGGAACTAAGGGAACAATCTTTACAATAATCAAATAACAATTTGGAAATATAAGAAAAATCTTTTCCTTCTATATCCTTTCACAAGCCTACTCTCCTGAAATTCTACGTTCCCTAAATGTTCTCAAGGAATCCATCATTAGACACTATATTTGGAAAGGTACGGGTCAATCTCTGCATGCAAAATCTACCAAATCTTAATTTCTGTGCTCCTGAAAACTAACCTTAATCAGTTCAACAGATTTCTGACAAGAAGTAGGCAATAAGCAATGAAGACTCTAAATAATGGTCATGATGATATTCAGCTAAGCTTCTCGCAGTCAGCTGCAGCTCCGTCAGGCCCCGCGTGGGGAAGCACTGTGCAGGGGCGCACGCTCCTGACGATGTGGCCGGCGGCCGCGGGCAGGGGGGCAGGCGGCGAGATCCGATGCCCCAGTGCTCCTGGCCCTGCGAGAGCGGAGCCAGCCTGCGTGGTGCTAGGCTAGCCAACCAAGCCCAGACAGAAGGGACAGAAGGGAAGGTCCTGCTGTGGCCCCTGGGGAATGAGGCTGACGCTGCACAAACTGGCTTATTTCGTATTTCACAGGGATATATTTCCCCAAGCAAATGGGAGGGAAGAAGCCATTATTTCTGCGCCTCCGGTGAGAAGGACAACATCAGCAGTTTGGCATGCCGAAAGAAACTCACCTGGTCTCTGGTCTCAGCCTCCTGAATCTGAATCCCTTGTAACTGTTTCTCATAATTGGAGCACATATCGCAACGTCTACCAAGTTTATTTCCTGCGTTATGTACCTGAAGGCACCAAAATGACCTCTTATCAGGCAGAACAACATAATTCCACATCGCATACTTGAACACACGCAGTCGTACCTACGTTACTCAGAGGGGAACAGGGACGGGGTAGACAATGTCTTCAGAGATTTATGGCAATATAGGGTTGGATTCTAAGACGCCGTAAACGCCAATACAAACACGACAGGAAAACAAGGGCCACGAGATACGGCATTGGAGGAAAACACGAGGCCACAGGTCCCAAGCCGAGAGCCACACACCGTGAGTGAGTACGCCACCAGGAGAGGGGCCGCGGCCGGGAGCAACCAGCACCCACGGGCCAACCACAAGCCGCCACCCCGTAAGCTACGCGTCCTGCGTGAGACCAAGGGGGGGCGGCTGCTGTGAGGCTTTGTCTGCGGTTCCGCTCAACAGTTCCTCAGGAGACGTGGGCCCCGTGAAAGACAGCGCTGCTAGTCAGAGGACCTGGCCCCTGACCCCCATCTCCCTGCTCCCAGTTCCCGGGAACACCTGCACGACTCCCGCAGCCTGAAGCAAAGCCCTCCCCCGTAAAGCTGGGGACGACGGCACTACCATCCCGAAGCTGGAACACAGGGCTGTGTGAACCCGCGAGCCACTGCGCAAGGCGTAAAGTTTAGCTCCTAACCGTACTTCTGAGTTTGCAAACACGCTTAGGAGGAAGATGACCCTCTCTCCCCCGCAGTTTCCGCCCCCCCTCACCCGCACGCACTGGCTCATCGACTGCCGACAAGCATTTGCGCTTCAGCTCTCCAGGAGAGACTGGAGACGAGTGCAGAGCAAACCAGGTTTAGGCTCCTCCAACAGAAAGCTGCCTGTGCTCCAGCCCAGGTGGGACTCCGGGGGCGGAGGGGGGCAGTTCACAGCCAGTGTGATCAGCCAGTCAGCTCCCTCCCCGGCCACAGCCCCCTGGACCGCAGTCACGTGCGTGCAGGGACTCCGGGGTACCTCGGGAACCGACAGCAAACCCCACACCCGCTCTCCCCCAGAGCGCGAGAGCAAGTCGGAGGGCAGCTCACCTCTTTCTGCAGGAGGTTCCATTCGGTCTCGCTGACCAGGCGGTAACCACTGGGGGACACGTAAGCACTCTCCACGCCCTGGGTGACACTGGAGAGGAGAGACGCGGTCTCCTCTTGCTCGGGTGTCATGGCCTTGATCGCCCTCTCCTGATCTTTGGTGAGCATGAACCCGCTTGGCATTTGCAGGGACCCAAGGGAAGCAGTATCAAAGTTCTCAGACACCGAATCTGCCCCGACCAACGGTCCAAAATCCGATTCGTCCAGGTTTCCGGCAGATTTTGCTTTGTAGTTATAGCCTAAAGCTTTGGACTGCAGGGAGCCTGAGGTTCCCAAGCTGTCGGTAGACTGTGCTCTCCTGAGTCCGTCTTTAAACACGTCCGTGTCCGATTTACCGAACGGGTCTCCAGACGGCAACAGTAAGTCCGCATCCAGCGAGTGCACCGACCCATGGGTGCTATCTAAATGCTCCTGGAATGTGAAAACACACGTGGCCAAGTCAGACGACTCTGTACTTCAGAGACAAAATGACCGTATCGTAAACATGTTTGCCACACGTTACATACAATAATCCTGAGCGTGCTCCCGTCACATACTCACTGAACAAACATTTACCGAGTGTCTTCTATATGCTGGACACTAAGCCAGGCGCTCAGGACACAGCTGTGAGCAAACCCTGACCTCAACATGTGTGCAGTTCCATGAAAAAAGAAGCAAGCAAGCAGCTGCTAGAATACCGTATGTGACCAGATGACAGGCTAGAGCTCCGTGCTGAATGCTCTGGGGGCTCAAGGAGGGGGGGGGGGGCTTGAGCCCAGACACAGGGTCAGGGAAGGTCCCCCGAAGCCCAGTGCCGCGTGCACCAAACGTGAGGTGCTCCTCGTCCGCCCACGTGGAGATGCGCACCCGACACCGGGACCAGAAGTCTTCAGACAGAGGCCGGAGAGGGAGCACCACATAATAATAATTAAAGTCACAGCAGCAGCTCGGAACACCTATGATGAGTCTGCTGAGGACAGAGCCCCAAGAAACACCAATTTCGTCCACTTTGGGGATGGACGGAGGAAGGAGTAGCCTGAGTGGAAGGGAAATGAGAATAATGTCGAATGCCAGAAGGTGTTGCAAGCATGTTAAGTGGGTGCAGCAAGTGAAAGAACACACATCGTGTGATTCCGTGCACACGAAGCATCCAGAACCGGTAACTCCAGTCAGTGGATGCCCAAGGCTGAGGTGAAAGGAAGCCAAGGAGTGACTCCTTGGAGGATGTGCGGTCCCCTGGGGTGGGGGACCCAGACAGACACAGTGCGTGCACGCTTCAAGTGGTTAATTCTAGGACGTGTGAATTTCAGCTCAATTAAAGAGACACACGGGGCAGGTGTTCCCGATGTGCGAACAGCACAGGAGTGCGCCCCACGTGGCAGCGCACAGTGACCGGGAAACCCAGAAACCCAGAAACCCAGAAAACCGGAAACGTGTAGCAAGTGTTTCTTAAAATTCAACATATTCAATTTAAAGGACCAGCCTTTGTTTCAAGATAATATCCCGTCTACTTTTTGTTGTTAAATGCCCTTTCCTTTATGAACTGGAGAAGACTGTGAAATACAAAACTTTTAAGTGAATTCCTCCATTTCTTTCTGTATAAAGATGTTTTTTCACCTGCGAGATTCAGATGGCTGAGGAACACACATCTAGTCTGTGTTGCCGTAGCTACAGCCAAGGTCCCGAGTAAGCGCCCGATACAAGCCGGGACGGGCATCCCTGCTGCCGGCTTACAACAGAGCCTCCCGCGAGCGCTGCCGCACGGACATGGAGGAGGGGAGGGGGCGGCGGCAGGAAACACGCCAGACCACGGAGCCCGCGACCACACGGGGCACACGCTCCCAGGGCAGCGTGACCTGTAGGGGGTTTCTCAAAGATGACTCAACAGTATGTGCCGATACCTGAAAAACGTCTATGCCCTTAAACTCGGCGGTCCTTTCCCCGTAGCGCACACTAAGGTGAGCAATCAGGACAGTCCAGGATGAGTTCTGTTCAGGGAAGAGTTACATGCAATAGCATTATGCTGTTCCTCATAACGAGGAAAACTCCCGCACTAATGAAAGATGGAACCAATCTATTAGTCTGTCAATCCCGTTTTTCATTTTCTACATTTTACGATGTTTTTCCCATTCTGAGGACCTTGCTGGCCAGGAGAGACGGCCCCTCCAAGCCACCTGACTCCTCTGATTAAGACACAAGTCGCCTACGAACACGCCTCGCACATACACCCGACCCATCCTGTGTCCAGCCGCTTTACCTGCCCTCACGACCCCACGCCACTACGCCCCTCGCCCTAAATCAACCTGGGGCCAGGCACCAGGAAACCAAGGACAGACTCTACACCACGCCTCCCCGTATTCCTCAAACCAGCCAGCCCTGTGCGGTTTGCCCTGCCCCTGCCCTCGAAAGTCCCCGTAATGCCTGGGGCACGTGCTGTCCACTTGCTCCTGCCCGTGCCTCGTGACCCAGTGCTGCCGCGTCTGCATGTGGCTCTGCACGGGGCAGGGGACTCGCTTCTAGGGACACTGTGAGCAACATGACACTTTTCTTCCAATGGCGTGGACCTGTAGGCCTGGGCATAAATCAGTTACGATGGAATTATGAGGCATGTGCTTGCCGAAATGCTGTCAGCTATTAAATACCACTTGTGGGAAAACATTTACTGATATGCCAAAACCTCTAAGATAGATTTAAGTGCAAAAAATTTACATAAAATATTACGTAGAGTTACAATATGGGTTACCTCTAAAAAGTGAAAACAAACACACACGTGTTAACTCTGGAAACAGAGAAAAGAAACAAAAAGGAAGCAGGGGTCTGCACTAGAACGCTAGTGGAGGTCATCTCTGGGCAGCAGAATCACCCAGAAGCTCTCCTTGTTTCGTAGGCCCTTTCTGTACTTTCCACATTTCCCACAGCAAACACACATTACTTTTGCAGTGAGAAAAGGATACTCTACACATCAGACTAAAGAAGGTATCAGGTCCTACAAATTTTCATCATCTTCAGCCATAAAGCTAAGTCTCCGAAGCGGCCACTCTGAACTTTACATCAACAGGTGAGAGTAAATCATCATGAGTCTCAATACAAAACAAGTGTATTCCACATTCAAAGTGTAAAGTATCAGATCTGAAAATCTAAAATATACTTTAAATGTCTGCAAATAATGTGACGCACAATATATACTAGACCAATGAAGACAGAATCAAAAAATTTTAAAAATGTTTCACTGTACATTCTAACAAATCTCTCTTTCCTGTTTTCCTGCTAAAATATTTTTTGAAAAGTCTGAAACTTTTTCAAACATTCCTGCACACAGACACCACATAATACTTGGCAGTACCCAAAACTGAAACACTCTCCTGAGAGTCTGACCATTAAAAAAATGCACAGCAGAATCAGGCCAAGTGGTTCTCAGTGTACGACCCAAAACAAAGAATGCAGAAAAACAATTACGTCATCCTTTTCAGTGTCCGCGAGGATATTTTTAAAACTTTCACGTACAACAATCCGTAAACATGGAAATATAAGCCACCAGGAAGCAGACTGCACAGGGCTGAGCATACACGTGCCAACTGCACAGACACACGGTACCCCTGAAAGTGGGAACAGACCTGATCTGATCCGGCCGGGGGACGGAGACGGGGCTGGGGGCAGTGGGCGCGAGGCGCGAGAGCTCGGCCGGCACAGAGACGGGTCTGGCTGTGAAGACGTGGGGGTGTGGGAGGCACGGAGGGTCACCCAGCGGTGAAGGCCCTTCAGTGCCACGCTGGGCTCGAAGGCCAGAGGCCTTCATTCCTATCCCAAAGGGGTAACAGTCAGCCTGCGTCCTGAAGATGAGCGGGCAGGGGAGGCGGCATGGCGGAAGAAGGAGCCAGCGTGCAAGCATGACAGGATAGCAACTGCGGCTGGAACGGTGTGAAGCAGGAAGTGGAACCTCGTCGTGCCCGTCACGGGAGCCCGTGTGGTCTCTGAGGAGGGGAGCGGCCTGGCTGCAGCTGCACTTGCCACCAGGGAAGGGGACAGTAATGCTGGGGTGCGGGGGACCGAGAGGTTGCAGAGAGGACACCCGACGGGGAGGCCCCTGCCTCCGTGGGTGGGGGGGGGGCGAGAGGCCCCGAGGCCACCGGAACACCACTCTCCACATCCGGGGCTCCCCACTCCACCTGAGTCCTCACAGCCCACGGCCTCAGATCTGCTGATATGCAAGCATGTGCTGTGGGGGGTTCGGGGCTTCAGGACTTGAGCTCATCTTTTAAAGTAAAAGCCAAAGTACTGGCAACATTTACTATTCATCCCCGCAGAGATTTTGCAGGTGTCCTTTAAGTTCGCTTCTACTGCCCTACTTTGAGAACCACTGGAAAAAGAGCCTGTACGTGGCTGAGCGATGGTAAGAGGACCCCATGTTTCCGGAGCCCTGGCTGTGAGCCCGCCAACGCGGCAGGACAGAATACCATCGCTCTAGCTCTGCGCTCCCGCACGCACACGGCCACGCCGTGGACACGGGGCCCTAACGACAGACTCACCCTACCTCTTCATTCGACAGCTGGGCCGGAGACTCCTCGTGCGTGAAAGCACACACGGCCACGGCTTTTGCCTCCTCCTCAACCTCTGTTCTGTCGTGATCCTTCCTCTTGTGAAATCTCTGTTGTTCGTCTTCCTCCTAAAAGTTAAAGAAAATACATACATACATCACCCGGGTGATCTACACTTCACCACTCATAGTTCTTCAGCCGCTCAAAACAGATAAAAGAGAACGAAGCTTTATGAGAACACTGGGCCCTGAAGTTTACTCGCTTTGTAGTCACTGTCTGGATGTCTGGTCCTGACAAAAGGTTTCACCACCACAGGCACAAAGTACGAAGCCCATCACAGAGGAGAAATCAGGAAGCCGCTTCCAAGAAGAGCGCGCTCTGAGAAAGCAACACAAAACACACCCTCACGTCACCGGATCCGAGAGTGTTCACGTGGCCGTCCCCGCAGACAACTACAGAACGCAGGCAGGGCGCGGCCATTAGAAACAGGTACAAATTCACATGGAACACAAAACGAATGGCTGAAGTTGATGTAACGTCCGCATGACACGGATGAGCAGGTACCTCGGTGCTCCCCAGAACGGCCTCGCGGGCAGGGACAGGGCCTCGGCACCACACGGGCGGGGGGGGGGGGGGGGGGACACACAAGCTTCTTCAGGAGCAACATCATGCTCTCCGCGGCGGCAGCTGGAAACGGGCCCACAGAAGCAGCACCTGCTGGATCTGGAAGGATCAGCGCGGGGAGTCTGCCAACCGGGTGAGGGGTGAGCAAGGGCTCCAGGGAGGGCAGGCGCACAGGCGACCCCAAGTATCCTGCTGTGGCTGAGAACAGGGCAGGCACACGGGAAGTCGAGGGCACGGGCTTCGAACCTGGGATCTGCCAACAGTCTGCACTGCACCTGGGCGCTGCGGTGTCTGTTTGCTCTGGGAACTGCATGACACAGAGCTTTACAGGTAAAGCCTGGGCACACCGCGGAAAACCCGCATAGAAAAACCTCAGTACATGTTAATACAGGCCCTAAGTGACCACTTCCAGCATCTAGACTGTTTCGATCCTTAAGTTGGCTGTGTCTACACAGAAGAGGAATGAGCCACAATTAAAGACAGAAATTTTAAAAAGGATGAAACTTCCTAAGTCATACAAGGCAATCTAAACAATCTGCACAGTACCTAGAAGAGCTTCTACATAGCTCTCCTGGGGAGACCTTTGCACCCACGCACAACACGTGCAGGAGAGGAGCCGCGCCACCGTTTGACATGAACACAGAACGGGAAGCCGTCTGGGCGCCGGGACAGGGGCAGGGATCGAGTCCCTCACGGTGTGTCCACCCCGGCAGTGAGCGAGAGTGACAGCTCTCTGGGGCAGAGGTTACAGAATACGTTCCCTGTGCCGCCTCTGGACCAACCCGAACACCCACTTCCGAACGCAGACAAATGCCCTGGAGGACCGCCCTGCGCAGGAAGGCTTCTGAGGACAGAAGTGCTCGCTCCTGGAAGGGAGGTGGCTGGGGAGATTCTCCTTTATCACTTGTATTTACTGTTGTATTTTTAACCTGAGAGGTATTTGTGTATTACTCATGTAATTCAGATAGCTTTCTAAAAGGTAAGGAAAAAACAGGATCTCGGGTGAGCAGCCCTCTGGACTCCTGTCCTTTGGGATCACTCAGCCCCTCCCCCCCCACGCCGTCACCATCCAGTGAGGCTTTCAGAGCAACGTCACAGAAGACGTGACCCGGACAAACAGAATCCCGGAGCCCTGGGAGAACCGGACAGAACCGTGGAGAAAGATTTTCTCAGAAATATGCACTGTTGCGTCCTGCAGTTTCCAGAGAGGAGCACTGCTAAATCAGTCCTTTTTCCCCAGACAAGGCCATTTCTAAAAGGTGAAAAGCAAAATCCCTCCGATGCAGCTATCACGCGTTTTGAAAGGGTGCGAGCGTCCGCTGCCTCCGAGCCAAGCCCGCGTGGGCGCCAGCAGAGCGAGCGCGGGCCCAGAAGCGCCGCTCACCTGATCTCTCTTCTTCAGCTCTTCCACCTGCCGCAGCTGTTCTGACGTGAGCACGACCTCCATGCGCTGCATATCCCGCATGAGCAACCGCTGAGACTCCAGAAACTGGTCGTTGGCCTTCTGCCACGTGTGCTTCAGCTGGTTGTGCTGCTGTCGCTCTTGCTCCAAGAGATGGCACACTGTTTAGGAACCCCCCCAATCAGAAACACGGAATTTCAACGGTAGGCAATTCCTGTAACCTGGGGCCCCAGACCAGGTCTGGCCGAGGGTCCGCCCCGTCTGGGACTCCGCCTTGGACAAGAACCGAGGGGCGACCTGCTGCCAGACACACAGCAGCTGTCCTCACACCTCTCCCCACGCACAGGCTCCCAAGCGTGCTCCCAGTAACAGTGACACATGAACAAAGGATTTCTGTGCTCCAGGAGCGCTGGAAACCCTGGTTAAGCGCATTTTTACAGGATCCTCCCCTGCAGGACTTTGAGCTCAGCATCTGAGGTATGCCCGTGTTCTCCTGGAGGAGGATACAGAACACAGTATTCCCCCAACTCTGACCAGAAAGTCCTCCCGGCAGGGCCACTCACAGAACAAGGGAAGTTCCGGGAAGACACTTGGGGAGCTACTGCTCTAAATGCCACTGGTGCAGGGACCACTACTCAGTGTCTTTAAATACCTTCTGACAAATCTGTGACCCAGGAGTCCTTCCCTACCCCGCGCAGTTCTGACGTCTCAGGACAGGTCAAAGGCTCTCTGTATCGGCGGGTACTGCCGACACTGCCCCGCTCGGCCGTCTTGTACTGACGAACCAGTCACTCAAGCCAGAAACCAGAAGACACCCACGCGGCTGACGTGCCTCGCCGCACCCAAAGCCCCTGCGACAAGCGCCCACCAGCTGCCCTGTGCTGGGGGACACAGCGCTTTCCTCCGCCGGCCTCAGACCAGCTCTCGTGACCCCCACAACCGGTACGCTTCCTGCCGTTTGTCTCCGCTCGCTGGCCTACCCTCCACACCGCTGTCAAACTGAACTTCGTAAGTACAAAATTTAGATGACCATCCTCAAGTTTAAACCCCTTCAGAAAAGCCAAACATGTGGCCACATGTTGTATAAGGCCATCTACACGGAGTCCAGAACGGGCAGATCTGCACAGACAGGAAGGAGAGCAGGGCTGCCGGGGGCCGGGAGGAAGGGGAGAAAAGGAAGTGACTAGTAATGAGGACACAACTTCTTTTTGCAGCAAAACTGTTGTGGAAATCAGACTGATAATGGTGCACAGCTCTGTGAGTCTAGTAGACTTTAGAAGAGTGAGCTTCATGGCATGTGAATTACATCTCCATAAAGCTGTTATTTAAGAAAAACTTTTTTTTAAGTTTATTTATTCATGAGAGACAGACAGAAAGATTGAGGCAGAGGCAGAGGGAGAAGCAGCCTCCACACTGAGCAGGGAGCCCGAAAGAAAAACATTTTAAAAGCCTTTCAGAAGCTCCTTCCTGCCCCTCTGATAAAATCCCAAACCCTCAGCCCAAGGTGACCACAATCTGGCTCGCATTTGCTCCCCTGCCCTTTGCATCCTAACTTTGCTGAACGAGTTTCTTCCACTCCTTGACCTTGTTGCACCACATGCAAATGGCCTTGAACATCAGGCTCATCTCTGGCCACCCGACAAATGATCACCTGTCGGTCAAAGCCCCCTTCACAACTGCTTTCAAGAAGCCCACCTGCGCACGGCCGCCTCCTAGCGCACTTGCGAGCAGGCTCCCGGGAGAGGCGCTAACTTGACTAATTCTCCCGATTCAGGCTGTAAGTTACACGGCTGCTCAAGTTGGACCTTCTCTTCCTTTAAGTACTAGTTTTGGTGTGAGTGTTTCAGGATGGAAATTATGCCCTTACTCATTTAATGAGACTTCTCAGATACTTCTCCAGATAGGTTAGGAGGGCCTGGTAGTCTCACACTATTTCTGGAAGGGCTGGGGCACGTCGTTTAAACGGAAATTCCCATTTCTTTTGGACACTCTCAGAGTTTGCGTGTCTTTCTGACGCAGCATACCTCCAAAAAGCGCTTCCTGAAAACCAAAGACCTGCTCAAACCTTGGGTGATTTTCCTAATATTTTATGAAATAATTCTGTAGGCTTATAGAATTTCAGCTTTGACTATTTGGGGAAAAAAACTAATATGCAAGCCTAAATTACTGAGGGAAGAGCTCTATTTCCCACGGCACTTGGTATACGTAAAAAGTATTTGCTGTAGGACTCTCTCACCCCAGTCCTAAACCCCCCCTGTGCAAACGTTCCTAGTATAACCCACAACACGTACAAGGTCTCAAGGCGTCCGTGCATCCAGATGAGGAAATGTTGGTCCATGTGTTTACTAAGCTCTCACTGAAATTTATCATTTCCTTTAATTACCCACAATGTGGGCAACCCAGCCCAGGAAGGAGGACAGCACCTGCGACCCGGTGGCCAACAGAGGCCGTACCCATGCACAGTGGCGGCAGGTGCCCCGGCACAGCCCTGAGGCTCGGCACCGCTTCTGGACCACAGCCTCCACCAGACCCGCCCCCAAACCTTCGCATTTAATGCATTAAGAAAATAGCACATTTGTTACTGTATCGTAAGATGGCAGTTATTTATATTTTCATTACTGTTTCATAATATAAGTGCTTTCTTTTGTATTTTAGGAATGAAAAACAGTATCCTTAAGAGGTTTTCACAGGACTGCCAAAGGAGTCCATGACACAACAAGGTTAAGAACCCCAGGTAAGGGGCGCCTGGGTGGCTCAGCCGGTGAAGCATCTGCCTTCGGCTCAGGTCATGATCCCGGGGTCCTGGGATCGAGTCCTGCATCGGGCTCCCTGCTCAGCAGGGCGTCTGCTTCTCCCTCTCCCTCTGCCTCTCCCCCTGCTTATGCACTCACACTCTCTGACAACTAAAATCTTAAAAAAAAAAAAAAACCCCACTATCTTTATTTTAATGGGGAAAAGATAAGCCTTCTCCCCCAGGCTGGGGAAAACTGAGTCAATTTCTGTAGAAATCTGCTACCAGGCTAGTGAAATCAAAACTGTCCCTTACGAACAGGGATGCTACTTGAGGCCGCCAGAATATATGATCTGCCCTCTGTCCCATTTTCGCTCTTGCTAATCTACCTCCATCAAAATGAATCTTGGGGGCAAAAGCAGTTTAAGCAGAACTTCCCAGCCCTCTTGTCTTTCTGTCCACCGCTCATGCCTTGTGAAGTTATTCCTGGAGTCCTTGAGGAAAGAGGAGCTGTTAACAATCCACGTATCTTTAGGAGACCTCCCGGCTCCAGCCCTTCAAGGAGAACATTCGAACCAACTGCAAAGCTTAAAGTGAATCACTAACATGTTGGAGTCTAGGATTTGTTACTGCTTTTAATCAGCATCAATTCTACTTAGAGACTGAGACTAAAAATATACAGAATCTATATTTACCTTCATGCAATTCCTTCCGCAGTTTCTCGGCATCTTCCTGTAAAACGGATTTCTGAGTATTCAGAACAGCTACGTACATCTCCAGGTCAGTCCTGCAAGATTTCTCAGCTTCCAGATAATGATTCAGTTCCTTAACCTGAAACAAAATGCAATTCTATGAAACTAAAGTAACAGTTTCTTCTTTAGGTATATTGGTAAGTTCTAGATGCCTTGAAAATAATTTACATTTATGTTTACATTTTACATAAAATTTTAAAAGTTAACACAATTTTTAATTACAGAACAAACACATACTTGCTACAGAAAACTAGGAAAATAATATAATAGTAGGTATTATCCATAATCATATCGCCAGAGCAAATACACAACGGCGATTACATGTAACAGCTTTGTACCTCGCTTTCCAAAGAGCTAGCTCTTTGCATTCCCAGAGCAACGCGTACTTGGGTTCATTTTGTCACATTCTCAGTAACACTAGGTTGTTGTGGGGGTTTTTAAACAGTAGTTAATTCCTAAAGATAAAAGTAGTGCCACGCTCTAGTAAATGCGTTTCTCCTTGATTTCTGGTGAGGTAGTTCCAAATGCTTTGAATTTTTAAAAAGGACCCATTTTCATGGATACATATACTGGAAGGAAAAAAGAGGAAGTCATGATGGGAAAAATAACTAGTCTCATACTGTAATAAACACTAACTTGAAGGCAAGTGTGGAATGTTTTATAAAATCACATCTTTTTATTTTATTTTATTTTTTTTAATTTTATTTATTTATTTGAGACAGAGAGAATGAGAGAGAAAGAGCACATGAGAGGGGTGAGGGTCATAGGGAGAAGCAGGCTCCCTGCCGAGCAGGGAGCCCGATGCGGGACTCGATCCAGGGACTCCAGGATCATGACCTGAGCCGAAGGCAGTCGTTTAACCAACTGAGCCACCCAGGCGCCCCTAAAATCACATCTTTTAAAAAATGCCTTCTGTTTAATTGTAATGTTCAATTGTTAACAAGATAGTCTAATATCTGAAATAGTTATAACCAAAATAAAACGCAATTTTGCGCCAGAGAGTGAATATAGAATCACTTGTTTTACCCTGTCTTATATATTATCCATCCTAAATTTTGGCCATTTATGTCAACTTTTTCAAATGGTCATGTCTAATTTCACTTTCCAGGTTACTTTCCTGCCTTATAACTTCCTACTTCTTCCAACTTGAAAATGCCGGCTGACCTGTTTTCAGGTGTCTTTACTCCTAGACCATTAACACAAGATGTCAGTAGTGAGCACAGGCTGAAGGGACGGTGGAAGCCGCCATGGGACGCGCTGGAGGCTGGGGGCCAACCAGACCCAGCGCGGGCCGCTGTGAGGCGCGTCCCAGCCACCGCGGAGGGTGGGGATTCAGCCGACGATAGCGAGAGTCCACGTGGCAGACATAAAATGGTGGCACCCGACCAGTAACCCCATCTACTGCTACTTCTCAGCATAGATATCCGACTCAATGAAGAATTAGTGACATCCACGAAAGAAACTAAGTGAAAGCCAGAGGGTGGGGTCCAGCACGGAAAGCCACCTCTATGGACGTCCACGGTATCAGCATCAACACGGGACAAAGTAAAGGGAGAGGATGACGGCCCCAAGAACCCCAAAACTGTCAACTGAGTCTCCAACCTGACAGTGGCAGCTGAAGCTGGAAACAGTGGGAAAATGCAACAAATCTGTACGGGGACACTTGCAATCTGGGGAGGGTATTTCCCTGATTTCCCGCGAGGCTGAGGATCTTGTCACATTCTGTGACGATTCTGGTCTCCTCCTGGGTGAACCACTCGTTCACATTCTTTACGGTTCCTCCTCTGGCCCATCCGTCCCTTACGGACCAAGCAGCTCTTACTAATTTGGATACTAATTGTTCATCAGGTACAGGAGGTAAAGATACCTCCTAATAGCCCACAACTTCTCTGTGCAACCTTTTGTAGCATCTTTTAATAAGGAAGGTTTGTATTCTAATGTAGGCAAATCTGTCAAACTTCTCTTTCACAGTATTTTTGTCTCTAAGAAACGTTTTATGGGGGTGCCTGGGTGGCTCAGTCGTTAAGCGTCTGCCTTCAGCTCAGGTCATGATCCCGGGGTCCTGGGATCGAGCCCCTCATCGGGCTCCCTGCTCAGCCGGGAGCCTACTTCTCCCTCCCCCTCTGCCTGCCGCTCTGCCTACTTGTGCTCTCTCTCTGTCAAATAAATAAAATCTTTAAAAAAAAAAGAAACGTTTTTGGGGCGCCTGGGTGGTGCAGTCGGTTAGGCATCCGACTCTTGGTTTCACCTCAGTCATGATCTCAGGGTTGTGAGATCGAGCCCCGTGTCCGGCTCAGTGTGGAGTCCACTTGTCCCTCTTCCCCCCTCCCCCGCCCCTCCTCCAACTCGCGTTCATCCTTGCTCATGCTCCCGAAAATAAATTAATTTTTTTAATGTTTTTGTACCCCAAATAACATTTTTTTTTTTTTAAGATCTAAAAGTTTTGAAGATTTACTTTTCACTCTCTGGTTTTTAATTCATTGAAATTAATTTTTGAAAAGTGTGAGGTAAAAAGCTGATTTCACTTTATTACCGTGTTTAAAACTATTTATGGGCGCCTAACTCTTGATTTTGGCTCAGGTCATGATCTCAGGGTCCTAGATCAAGCCCCACATCAGGCTCCTTGCTCAGTGTGCGATCTGCTTGAGATTCTCTCTCTCCCTCTGCCCCTCCCCCCCAACTCCCGCGCTCACTGTCTCGCTCTAAAAAAAAAAAAACGTAAAACTATTTTTAAAAGGCTATTTATTTTTTTAAGTAGGCTCCACGCCCAGCATGGAGCCCAACACGGGGCTTGAACTCATGATCCTGAGATCAAGACCTGAGATGAGATCAAGTGTTGGACAGTCAACCAACTGAGCCACCCAGGTGGCCCTAAAATGGCTATGTTTTAACAAGCCATTCCTTTCCCACTGATGGGCAAGGCCAGCTGTCCTATATCAAATTCCCACACACATCCAGCTCTGTTTCTGGGCTCTTGATTCTGTTCCACTGGTCCACTGTCCCCAAATCAGTAACAAAGCATCTTAATTACAGTAGCTTTACTGTAAGTCTTAGTATCTGGTAGGCGGGGCAAGTCTCCCCACCTTGCCTCCAAATTCCTTATTAAACCCTATTGTATTCAGAGTGGAATTTTGAACTCAGATTAATTTGGGGATATACTACCTGCTTTATAATGCACTATCTTCTCATTCAGGAACACACATGAGCTCAGACCTTCATCATAATGTATTCCATAACAATCTTACCATTTTTGTTTAGATATATTCTCAGGTATCTATGACTCTACAACATAGAGCTGATTTTAGTTTTTTTGTGTTTGGGGGGGGTTTTGTTTGTTGTTTTGTTTTTGCTATTATGAATGGGATTTTTTCCCCATTACATTCTTTACTTGGATAGATTACTGGAGAATATATTTTTGTATGTTGACCTTGTTGGAACAACTTTCTTGAACTGTTGTTGGGTCTAACAATGTTGGTACATTCTCTTGCTTTTCTACACAATCATCGTTTCACTGTCTCCATTCAGTGCTTACGCCCTGTCCCTGCATCTTGTCTTGCTGTGTGGAAATCAAGAGTCGGACATCTAACTGACTGAGCCACCCAGGTGCCCCTCCTGATTAGTCTTAATGGAGGTTTGTCTATCTTACTAGTTTTCCCATTTTTCCCATTATATTGACATTCTCAATTTTTCTTTTGCTTTTCTATTTCACTAATTTCTGCTTTTAAGCGTATTATTTCCTTGTATTCGTATTGTCTGTACTATTGTTCGCTTTTTTGGATTCTTGAGTGAAACATTCAAATCATTCTAAATATTTTAGAATTCCATTTTCCATGAGTTTTTTTTTTTAATTTCCATTTTATTTTAGCGACCATTTTACTGTAAATAATTTAAAAACCTGTGGTCAGACATCTGAGTTTACATAACAATTCTTCAAAATTTTTCGGCACTTCCTTTTGTGACACTATGTAAAGCATAATGTACCTAAAACTAACAATTACTTTATCCCATGCACTGTCTTAAGTGCTTTATACATGTGGACTTACAAAATCCAATAGTGGCCTTATGAGGAGGGTACGATTATCCCCATTTTACAGTTGAGAAAAGCAAAGCACAGTCAGATGAAGTAATTTGCTCGAGGTCCCCCAGCCAGTAACTGCTGAGCTCCTGATTCCTACGCTCTGCTACCACAGAAGACGCAGTCCCTCTCTCGATGGATCTGTTACGTCTAAACTGTTAATCAGATTGCTCAAAACCCCTATATCCCCACTAACGTTTTTCTCTGCTTACACTATCAGTTAAAGATCAGTTTCAGGGGCATCTGGGTGGCTCAGTTGTTAAGCGTCTGCCTTCGGCTCAGGTCATGATCCCAGAGTCCTGGGATCGAGCCCCGCATCGGGCTCCCTGCTCAGCGGGAAGCCTGCTTCTCCCTCTCCCGCTCCCCCTGCTTGTGTTCCCTCTCTCTCTGTCTCTCTGTCAAAATAAATTAAAAAAAAAATCTTAAAAAAAAAAAAGATCAGTTTCAATCTCCTACTAGAACTGTGCACATTAATTTCCCCTTGTAATTGTCCCTTTTAGTTCACAAATTTCAAGGTATATACGGTACATTCGATCGCAACTGTCACATCCTACTGATGAATTTTTAGATGGGGTCCCTCTATCTCTAGTCTTTTTCCCTTACATCCTAAATGTTTCATATTACAATCACTATATCAACTTTCTTTTGGGTAGAATTTGGAGGGCATATCTTTAAATATCCCTTTATTTTCAGTCTTATCTTATAGTTTTATTTTAGGTGTGTCTATTATAAACAATATAAATTTAGATTTTTTAAGAATCCCAACTATTTTAGCAGGTGATTATCAGTTTACATTTATTAGGATCATGGACACATTCCCCCTTTCTACATTCCTATGCTGTGCTTTTGTTTACTACCTTTTTATTATTTTTTGCTTTCTTTCCTACTTTCTTTTAATTATCAACATTTTCAACATTCCCTCTGTATTTCCTCTGTTGTATCTTTATGGCCAACAAGTCCAGCCGCACTGTAACTACATCAGCTCTAAGACATCAATTCTGGGACTAGTGTCAGGAGATAAAGCCAACTTCCAACAGCTTATGTTCCTTGATAAGAAAACGAATGAGACCAGGTGTCATTTTGACATGAGCACTAACTTTGTTAACAAAGCAGCAGGCACATCACTATTGTGATTATTTAAAGTATCCATAAGGACACAATCATCTTCAAGCATTTTTTTCTTTGCATTTTAAAGAATGCAAGGTTTTTAAGACACACAGTCTAAATTCCAGTTTGTACCCCCTCAGTGACTCTAACTTTGCTCATAGCATTAGGTCAGGGTCCCGGGTTCAAGGAACAGGCTACAACATCTCACGACCTTTGAGGCCTCCAGCTCTTTAACCTTGTCTTCAGCCTCTGTCAGTTTGTCTTTCAGAGCCGCGATTTCCTTCTCCATGGGCATCACAACAGACCGAAGCTTTTCAGCATCCTCTTGAGCCTACGGTTAAAAAGAATTAGTCCACAATGGCCAAACTGTGGAAAGAGCCAAAATGTCCATCGACAGATGAATGGATAAAGAAGATGTGGTATATATATATATATATATATATATATATATATATATACACACACACACACACACACACACACACACACACACACACACACACACACAATGGAATATTATGCAGCCATCAAAAGGAATGAAATCTTGCCATTTGCAACAACGTGGATGCAACTGGAGGGTATTATGCTGAGCAAAATAAGTCAATCAGA
>NW_022589750.1:1337368-1395271 GCF_004348235.1 Phoca vitulina
GTGTATATATATGGTGTATGTGTGTATATATGTGTATATGTGTGTATGTATGTGTGTATAATGGGTATGTGTATATATATGGTGTATGTGTGTATATATACACAGAAACAAAGGTAGAATCAAAAAGTTACCTTTTATCCTTCTAGGGAAAATGAAAATTAACCTTATTCACTAAATTTAAAAGAGCTCAAGTTTATCCCTAGGTGTTCATAATAGGAAAAATATCATATATGCCCAAATATGCATGGAAATTTTTCCCAAAAAACATGTCTCTCAGAAAAGAGGGACTCACTTTGTTTTCCAGTCCTTAAAGAGTCACTTCATCATTTATTTTATTTTTAACTAAGTCCTGTTTGGAAAAGACATATGAGCTTAAAATATCTTCAGTCAAGACTAATTTGGGATACTTACAGAGGCCTGCTGATAAAAATCAGCAGGAAAAAAAAGGAGGGAAGAAGCAAAGAATTTAACACAGACTGAGCTATTTACTGATGTAATGGTGACCCCACAAGTGTTGAATATCATTAGAAACAAAACTTGTAAAGATGATTTTTTTTTAAATGAAGGTCATTAAAAACAAGGAAAACTCACTAAGGAGGGCACCTGTGGGCATGAGCAGCGGTGGGTGATGCACGGAAGCGTTGAATCACTATCCTGTTCACCTGAAACTAGTATAACACTGTGTGAACTATACTGGAATTAAATCTTTTTAAAAATTTAGAAAAAAGCAAAACAACAAGGAAAATTTAAAAAACTGTCGCGGTCGAGAGGAGCCTAAGGAGACCCACAGCATCACGAACGTGGCTCCGTGCAAGAGCTCTTAGAACAGTAAAGAAGGGACATTAGGTAAAAATGAGTGACGTCTGAATACAAAGCATGGACTTGAGTTAACGAGAACGAATCAACACCGGTTTATTAGTCGTGACAAATGTACCGCACTAACAACAGATACTAGTAACAGGGGAACCAGGAGCGGGGTATATGGGACTCTGAACTATCTTCATTCACAGAGTTTCTGTAAATAAAACCGTTCTGAAAAACAAAGTTTATTTTGAAAATAAATTTTAAGAGTGACGTGGCAGGTTATGAAAATCACGGACGTGAACGCATCAGAAGAACGAAAACGACCACGGTGTCCCGCTAGGCCGTGCGCCGGAGCGCCCCGGGAGGGCACCACACACGAGCACCTCCTCGGGGAGGGTGGGGACGGCGGCTGCCGCGGGCCGCACTGTCAGTGACTGACTCCGCGGTCGGCTCGTCGTGGACACGCTGAACTACAGCCTCGTCCTGGAACAAGACGGAACGGAGAAAACTATTCTTCGTGCTTAAAGCTTCTATTCGGGGCGCTGGGTTCTGAGGTGATTTTTACGTTATTATAAGAACCAAATAAGCTGAGTGCACAGCAGCAGTCCTCGTACGCACTGAGGGCTCGGAACCAAAGAGGAGGATCAACCGCAATGAAGTCAGAAGTCACGATCCGGTCACTGCCTTACACAGTACGTGACTTCACGTGCACGGCTGCGCCCACGTTGGCGGACCAGAGTCCCCGCGACCGCCCCGCGCGCCAGGCCTCCTCCCCGCGCTCACGGCGGACACGCGGCCCGCGCACGCAGGCATCTGCGGGAGCGCCCGGCGGCCGGGCGGCACTTCCGGCACAAGGCACCGCCCACGGAGGGAGGCCGGAAGTCCGGCGCCGCGGCCCCGCTCCGGCCGGCCCCCGCCCGGTTACGGAGGCCCGGACGGAGGCCGCCGGAACGCGGTGGTGTCAGCGGGGGCGCCCGCAGACGGGTCCGTGCCCTCGTACCTTTTTCATCTCGTTTTCCAGGCTCTCCTCCTCCTGGCCCTCGGACAGCCGCCGCCTCAGGTCGGCGATCTCCCTCTCGGCCGACTCCCGGTACTGCGCCCACTGGCCGCGCTCCTGCTCCAGCCGCAGGTGGAACTGGTGCTCGTAGTCGCGGACGGTCTCTGCAAAACAGCGCGGCGCGGTCTGAGCGGCCGGCAGCGGGAGCAGCGGCGTCCGGGCGCGCTGGCGGGGCGCTCAGGCCGCACGGACGCGGAGCGGCAGCTGAAGCGGGGCCCGCTTCCCGGTTCTCGCGGCGCAGTTCCGCCGAGGCCCGGACCCCTCGTCTCCACGACCCGGCCGTGCCGCACAGCCGGCCCCTCCGCCAGACCCCGTCCGCCAGACCGCGGCGTCACCCCGTCCACGGCCGGCGCGTGTGGGAAACGGGAGGCGCGCCCGGAACGGGCCGCGTCCCTCGGCTTCTGAGCTGAGACGAAGGCTCCGCGGCCCCCGTGAGGTGGCTGTCTCCTCAGACAGCCTGAGGCCCCTCCGGGCTAAGCGCGCCCGGCCGCCCACCGGCTCCCGACACAAGCCCGGCTCCGTGTCAGAGGGCAGCGGCCCGGCGGAACAGCTGCATCTCCCGGCCGCCTTCGCAGTGACCGGCGAGCACACGGCGCACGGACGGGAGGGGTGCGCTTCCCTGAGGCGACGGAGCAGCAGCAGCCACCCCGCAGCCACACGGAGACGGCGGTGAAAGCCGCACGCCGAGGGTCGGAGGCCCGGAGCAGCGGGGCAGGCGCCGTCGCGGGGCCGCAGCGGGCCCGGAGTCCCCCCGCCCGGGCTGCGCTCCGAGGGAAGAACGGGCCCCCGCGCGGGAGAGCCCCTGCCGTGGGCGCCCGCGGGCTTCCAGTCGTCCACCGCGGCCGAGGGACACGCCGGCCAAGGTGCGGGGAGAGGCGCCGCTATGGCACATCCACAGGACGAGGGAAACGGGTCTCGGGAGCCCAGCGCTTCGGGGGCAGCTTCCTCCGGCTCGGCTCGCTGCCGTCTGGTCGGAAACGCAGGCCACCCGCGGCTCCTCCTCCGCTGCGGGGCCAGAGGCCGGCAGCCCGCTCGGCCCGCGGAGACCGCCGTGAGGAGCCACACCGCGAGCCTCACCTGCCCCGAAAGCGTCCCCCTCTGGCCACGCGGGAGCGGACGGGCAGTGACGAAGTGTGGGCAGCGACTGGGCCCCGCGTGCGACGTCCCCGCCGTGCCCGGGGCTCCCAGAGGAGCCGAGCCCGGCCCCCCCGCCGCCGCAAAGCCCGGTGGGCGCAGCCCCGCTCGGCGCCACAGCCCCGCACACGCCCCGGCAAGCCTCGGCCAGCAGACCGGCGCAGGCAGACGGCGGCCGCCGACGGCTCCGCGGGCCTCCCCCCTCACGGAGGACAGCGCACCCGACGCGGTCACGCACAACGCCACAGGGACGCTCCGGGCGCGGGGGTCACCCTCTGACCGCGCAGGCCCCGCTGGCGGCGGCGGTCCTAGAAGACCACGGCACAACGGCGCGTTCTCGGTCTTACCTTTCATCACGGCCTGAAGCGAGGCCACCTCTTCTCTCCACTGCCTCTTCACCTCATCGATGGCTTCCTGCTTGGTGTTCTCGGAGACCGTGGCGATGGCCTTGATGTTCTCCACCTCGGCCTGGGCCTCCCACAGCTGCGTGCGCAGCTGCCCCAGGTCGTCCTGCGCCGCCTGCAGCACCGCATTCTGCCGCTTCAGGTCCTCTGCGGAGAGAGGAGGGGCCCTTCCGTTAGCGCGGTCCGCGCGGCTCGGGCCGACGTCCCCAGGAAGGGCGGAAGCATTACGTTTATGATCTTACCACTCTAAGGAAGGAATTAGCACTGAATTTTAAAATGTTAACTTAGAAAATGAACACTTTTTAAAAAGATTTTAGGGAGAGAGAGAGAGTGCGCGCGCACGCACACGAGTGCGGGGAGCAGCAGAGGGAGAGGGAGAAGCGGACTCCGCGCTGAGCAGGGAGCCCGAGCCGGGCTCGATCCCAGGACGCTGAGCTCACGACCTGGGCCGAAACCAAGAGCCAGACGCTCAACTGACTGAGCCACCCAGGCACCCCCAAAATGAAATTATTTTAACAGAGACAAAATTTAAGGTATGCACGGTATCACTAATCCATTACTTGTTAATTATCCAACCAGAGACTGACTAAGGCCATAGTTTTAAAGCTAAATTGAGGCTCTTTCACCCACTGGCTAATGAACTTATTTAACCTCTCTGGCCTCAGTTTCCACACCTACAAAACAGGGATTAAAAACACCCATCTTAGAAGGCTGCTTTAATGATAAAACAATTTATTGAAAATGCTTATTAGTACAACACTTGCACAAAGTAAACATTCAAGAAACCGTTGACAGAGGAGAAAAAAAGCCGGAGTACACAGCAGCTATACAAGATCAAGGATTTTTTACAGTCAGGATGAATTTTCCCCACACCCCTTTACCACCTCTTAAATATGAAGTTCATCTGATGTGCCAGTTGCAGGATTTAAGCCCAGGTAGGGCGTATGTTTGGCCAAATGGACGCCCGCACAGGGTGAGCCTGCCAACAGTGTGCGGGGCTCTGTGGGCCTGTTCCCTGTACACTTACCGACAGTCCCTGCTCTCCACCTCTCAAAACCCTTGCCAACGTCATGGGAAGAAGCTGCTGACAGCTGTCATCTCTATTCCCCCTCAGTAGTGAGGCTGAGTATCTTTTTATACAGTTATTAATGCCCGTGTTTCTTCTTTGGTGATAGCCTTTCCCTGGGCTGCTAATGAACCGACTTTCCTCCGATTGGGAAGAGTATTTTACATACACCGAATACTGACTCTACTTTCTTAGAAAGCTCTCCCAGTCTGCTGTTTGTCTCTTAACTTACACTGCCATGTCTTTCACCATCTAAGAAGAGATTTATGCAGAAGAACCATGCATCTTTATGCAAAGTCATCGTTTTCCTTTACAGACCGCAGTAACTGAGCTGCTGGGCCAGGAGAGCAGTCTGACTTACAACCTGACCCTGTTACCGGCCGCCGCACGACGTGAAGGGACCCCATAGCCCTCAAGCTGGGACAGCGGCGACACTCCTCGGCATGGATTTCTAAGTACTCGAAAAAATCAAATCAATAATATTGAAGAACTTTTCAACATCGTGAGGACATTCATCATTCTCAAACACGCAGGAATTAAATTTGGCAGTCTGGGTAATGGGAAACACTGGTCATGCTAATCCTAAGTAAAGTCATTCAACATCTGTTTCACGTCGCTTCGGCACTGCTAGTAAAACATTCTGGGGGCACCTGGGTGGCTCAGTCGGTGAAGCCTCCGACTCTTGGTTTCAGCTCAGGTCGTGATCTCGGAGTGGAAGAACAGAGCCCCACAGGCTCCAGGCTCAGCGGGGAGTCTGCTTGAGATTCTCTCCTCTCTCTCTCTAGCCTGAGAAAGTGATAAGAACATTAACTGTAGAAAGGAATGCCTTTCTAGAAGGAAAGACAGACAGGTAGGAAACAGTGAGGGGCTGCGTGGGAGTGACCCCGAGACTAAACACACGAAGCCACAGAAGGAAAGCTGTGTGTGTCAGCTCCACATTCTGAGTGTGAAAGTGTTTTGTAAAATGTGAAATAAAAGAAAAAGCATTATCTTTGGAATACCTCATTCATTTCTGAGAGCTACAATTTTGTTGAGGCTCAAGTCTGTACACTCACACCTGCTCATGCTGATTATCCCCGCTCCTTTTTACTTACTGAAAATTACCCAGAGCTATATATACACTATCATGTTGTCACTGTGAACAGAAAAACTGCAAGTACCAAGCCTAAATACTAATCTGTGGCATGTTTCCACAGAGTTAAAAGCAGTACAGAGGGCCTGAAGGAAGACCAGGTCAAATTTTGTTCCTGACTTGCTTTATGTATATTTAGATCAGATCTATTTATATGCTACATATTAACTTATATATATTTAAATGAGGAAACAGAAGTTAAAAGTTAGAAAAACCATTTTCTGTACCAAAACATTTCAAATCTGTTTGCCAGTGGAACAAGTTATTATTAAAGAACAGTTATTTATCCATTCTGGTTTTGTATATGTAGTGATAAAGATTTTCAAACATGCTTTGAAACTGAGAATCTAGTAAGACAATCTTTCACGTACCCATCGCCAAGATGCACCAAGATCTGGCCCCATTTATTTCAACTATCCTTTTTCTATGAAGTATTTTGAAAATAAGCCCCAGAAACAATATAACATCGTCTAACATACTACAACATGCATCTCTAAAAACATGGATATTTCCTTATACAAACACAGTGCTGCTGTCACCCCTAACACGTTTGATACCATCTAATACCCAAGCTGTAGTAAAATTTTCTCCAACTGCCACAAAAATGTCTTTTGGAAGATCTGTTTGAATTAGGACCCAAACAAGACACTTTATTTGTTTATACTAACACTTTATAGACTACTTCAAACATAGAGACAAATATACAGAACTCTGTAATGGACACTTACTACCTATCACCTAGTTCCATCATTTTTTTTAAGGTGTTATTTTTAAGTCATCTCTACACCCAATGTGGGGCTCGAACTCATGACCCCGAGATCAAGAGTCACGTGCTCCACTGACTGAGCCAGCCAGGTGCCCGAGCTTCATCAATTTTTAATATTACTGTTACTTCTGCTTCAATTTCTTTTTAAGAAATAAAACATTACAAATGCCCCACCTCCCTCAGAAGTAACAACTATCAGGAATTTGGAGGTATCATGACCATGCATATTTTACACCTATACTCTGTTGCAGGTTTTTAAACCTTAATGCTCTCACAGCCTGGTACCCTTCTGCAATCACCTCTATCCCTCAACACTGCTTCTGAGATTGTTAATCCACGTAACTACCTCATTCGTTAACAGCAACACCGCAGTACCAATACATCGGCTATCACCTTCGTGGGCACGCAGGTGTGGAATACGAATCTACCTTTTCCATACGGATGTTCCCATTTTTACAACGCCATCTACACTGTCTAGCCTAATACAGCAGTACTTGTACTATTTTGTCTACTCTTGTACACATACAAGGTTTTCCATCATAGTTTAATAAAAACGCCATAGTTTTGAATGAAGTGGGGAGATGTCCCCTACCAGATTCAGAAGTTATTATTATAAGCCTCATGAACCCGCTACCCAGCTCCAGCAATCGCAGACCTATGGGTAGTCTTGCCCCATCCCCCCATGTGCAATCCACAGCACACTATGATGAGACAAGTCTCAGACATTTTTTTAAACTAATGAACTTTATTTTGTTTTTTTTTTTTTTAAAGATTTTATTTATTTATTTGAGAGAGAGAGAATGAGAGACAGAGAGCATGAGAGGGAGGAGGGTCAGAGGGAGAAGCAGACTCCCTGCCGAGCAGAGCCCGATGCGGGACTCGATCCCAAGACTCCAGGATGATGACCTGAGCCGAAGGCAGTCGCTTAACCAACTGAGCCACCCAGGCGCCCTATTTTGTAGAGCAATGTCCGGCTCACAGCAAAACTGAGCAGAAGGTACAGAGTTCCCATACACTCCCTGCCTCACCCCCACAAAAGCTCCTACTGTCCACACCCCTCACCACAGCAGTACGTGTGAGATCCTCGCTGAGCCTACAATAACACATTATCAAAGCCCATAGTCTACATTAGGATAATGTATAATGACAAGTATCCGCCACTGTGAATCATACAGAAGAGTTCCACTGCCTAAAAATCCTCTCTGCTCTATTCATTCCTCCTTCCCTCCTAAGCCCTGGCAATCACTCATCATTTTACTGTCTCCATAGTCTTGCCTTTTCTAGGATGTCTCATAGTTAGAATCCTATAGTATGCAGTCTTTTCTGATTAGCTTCCTTCCCCTGATGGCTCCATCTTTCTTATGCTGAATATTCCACTGTCTGGATGTACCAGCTTATTTGTTCACCTACTAAAGGGCATCTTGATTGCTTTCAAGTTTGGGCAATTATTAGTAAATATGTGCAGGTTTTGCATGGATAGGAGTTTTCAATTCATTCAGGTATATACTAAGGAGGAAAACTGTTGAATCACGTTAGCTAAGAGTATGTTTAGTTTTGTAAGAAACTGCCCAACTACCTCCCAAAGTGACTATACCATTTTGTATTCCCACCAGCAATGAAAAAAAGTTCTAATTGCTGTACATCATCATCAGCATCTGGTGAGGTCAGTGTTTTAGATTTGGGCCATTATAATAGATGTGTAGTGATACCTGTTTTAATATATTCACAGACTTAGGCAACCATTACCACAATCAATTTTGGAACATTTTAACCCCCCAGAAAGAAACCCAGGGCTCTTTATCACCTCCCAACTCTCTAGCCCCCCATTATCAAGCAACCACTAATGGACCATCTACCTACTCTGGATGTTTCACAGAAACGTAATCACATGTGATCCTCTGTGACTGGCTCGTCACTCAGCATGACGCTTTCAAAGCTCATCCCTGCTGTAGTGTCAGGACTCCACTCCTTTTTATGCAGGAATAATAAAAATAATATGTCCATTTATCAGGTGACATTTGAGTTGTTCCCCACATTTTGGCTATTGTGAATAATGCTGCTACACACTTTCTCGTCTCTTGTATATATACGTAGGACTGAAATTCTGGGTCAAGTGCTAACTCTATGTTTAACCATTTTAAGAACTGAAAGACTACTTTCCAAACCTTTGGACCATTTAACAGTCCTGCCAGTAGTGTGTGAGGGTACTTATTTCTCCACATCCTTACCCACACCTATTATTAACTGACTTCTTGATATAGGCATCCTAGGGGGTGTGAAGTGGCATGTCACTGTAATTCTGATCTGTGTTTCTCTGATAGCTAATGACTCTGAGCATCTTAATCATGTGTTTGTTGGCCACTTGTGCATCTTCTTTGTAGAAACACCTATTCACACCTTTTGACCATTTTTAGCTGAGTTGTCTCTGTACTACTTAGGTTGTAAGAGTTCCTGATATATAGAGATAGAAGTCCCTTATCTGATACAATATTTGCAAAAATGTCTTCCATTCAGTGAGCTGTCTTTTCACTTCCTTGATAGTGTCCTTGGAAACATAGAAACATTTAATTTTGATGAAGTCCACTCTGTCTACTTGTTCACTGGTTGCTTTGGCTTATAACGTCCTATCTAAGACATCACTGCCTAACTCCAAGGTCGCAAAGATTTATCCCTAGGTTTTCTTCTAAGAGTTTTTATAGTCTATCTTTTAAACCTAGGTCCTTGACACACTCCAGGTGAATCTGTATAGACTCTGGGGGCCCAATGTCATTCTTGTACTGTGGATACCCAGATGTCTCAGCACAATGTGTTGAAAGATGGTTCTTTCCCAGGTGAATTATTCTGGCATCTTGTAGAAAATCAACTGACCATACATAGAATAGGGCCCTAAACTCTACTCCATGAAACTACTACCTGTACTTATGCCAGCAACACACCGTCTTGATTACTGTTGCTTTGTAAGAAGGGTATGTGAGTCCTCCAACTTTGTTCTTGTTATCCAAGAATGTTTTGGCTATTCTGGATTCCTAACATTGTCAAATAAATTTTAGGATCAGCTTGTCCACTTCTACAAAAAAGGCAACTGAGACGATGAAAGACACTGCATTAAATCTGTACGTCAATCAGGGGGTATTGTCAATTTTAAGTCTTCTGATATATGAACATATTAGAATGCTTTTCCAATTATTTAGATCATTTTAAGTTTTTTCAACACCATTTTTAAAGTTTTCAAGGTACAAGTTTTACAATTATTTTGTTAAATTTCTTCCTAAATATGTAATTTTGATGCTACTAGAAATAGAATTGTTTCCTTAGTTCCATTGCAAGTGTATAGAAATACAATCAGTTTGACCCACAGATCAATTAATCTTTGACAAAGCAGGAAAGAACATCTAACGGGAAAAAGAGTATCTCTTCAACAAATGGTGTTGGAAAAACTGGACAGCAGAGGAATGAAACTGGACCACTTTCTTACACCATACACAAAAAATAAATTAAAAAATGGACCAAAGGGGACGCCTGGGTGGCTCAGTTGGTTAAGCGTCTGCCTTCAGCTCAGGTCATGATCACAGGGTCCTGGGGATCAAACCCCGCATCGGGCTCCCTGCTCAACGAGGAGCCTGCTTCTCCCTCTCCCTTTGCTGCTCCCCCTGCTTGTGCTCTCTCTCTCTCTCTCTGATGAATAAATAAATATTTTTAAAAAATGGACCAAAGACCTAAATGTGAGACCTGAAACCATAAAAATCATAGAGGAGAACATAGGCAGTAACTATTCTTTGACATTGGCTGTAGCAAATTCTTTCTAGATATGTCTTCTGAAGCAAGGGAAAACAAAAGCAAAAATAAACTACTGGGACTACATCAAAATAAAAAGCTTCTGCACAGTGAAGGAAACAATCAACAAAACTTAAAAGGCAACCTAAGAATGGGAGAAGATATTTGCAAATGATACATCTGATAAACGGTTAGTACCCCAAATCTATAAAGAATTTATATAACTCAACACCCAAAACATGAATAATCCAATTAATGGGCAGAAGACATGAACAGACATTTTTCCAAAGAAGACATCCAGACAGCCAACAGACACATGTAAAGATGCTCAACATCACTGATCATCAGGGAAATGCAAAACAAAACTACAGTGAAATATCACCTCGCAACCTGTCAGAATGGCTAAAATCAAAAATACAAGAAACAATGGATATTGGTGAGAATGTGGATAAAGGGGAACCGTCCTGCACTGTTGGTGGGAAAGCAAACTGGTGCCGCCACTCTGGAGAAATTAAAAATAGAACTACCCTATGATCCAGCAATTGCACTAGTAGGTGTTTACCCAAAGATACAAAAATACTAATTCAAAGGAATACATGCACCCCAATGTATATGGTAGCATTATCTACACTAGCCAAACTATGGAAACATACCACATGGCCATCGAATGATGAATGGGTAAAGAAGACGTGGGGTGCGGTTGATGGGGGGGTGTGTGTATAACGGAATACTACTCAGCCATAAAAAAGAATGAAATCTTGCCATTTGCGAAGACATGGATAGAGTTAGAGAATATAATGCTAAGCAAAACAAGTCAGTCAGAGAAAGACAAATACCATCTGATTTCACTCATATGTAGAATTTAAGAAACAAAACAAACGAGACGCGCCTGGGAAGCTCAGCTGGTTAAGCGTCTGACTCTGAGTCTCAGCTCAGGTCTTGATCTCAGGGTGGTGAGTTCAAGTCCCATGTTGGGCTCCACCCTGGGTGTGGAGCTTACTTTAAAAAAAAAAAGAAAGAGCAAAGGGGGGAAAAAAAAAGAGAGGAAAACCAAGAAACAGACTCTTAACTATAGAGAACAGACTGGTGGTTACCGGCGGGGGGAGGTTGGCAGGGGGTTGGGTGAAACAGGTGATGGGGATTAAGGAGTGCACTTGTGATGAGCACTGGGTGATGTATGGAAGTGCTGAATCACTATACTGTACACCTGAAACTAATACTGTATGTTAACTAACTGGAATTTAAATAAAAACTTTTTAAAAAAGAAATACAATTGGTTTTTGTATATTGATCTTGTATCCTGCAACCTTGCTGAACTCATAAAATAGTTTAAATAGTTTTTCAGTGGATTCCCTTCAATTTTCTATATAAAAGACATCATCTGACAATAGAAATAGCTTTACTTCTTTTCCTACTTCTAATGTATACAATTCCCACAAAATAAAGGTTACTCCTCTACAGGCCTTTTCTTTTCCCATGTCTACACTGTTACTATTTTATACGCTGTCATCTGTATATGCTACCAACCCAATGATGCATTGCTGTAACTACTGTTCCATACAATTTTCTCTGAAAGAAGCTGAGAGGAGAAAGGAGACCAAGTATGTATCTATAGCGTGTGTTATACTAACCTTACTTGCCATTTCTGGCTTTCTTCAGTTGATCCTTTGGATTGGAATTACTATCTGGTGTCATTTCCTTAGTCTAATGTAGCCTTCCTCCCACCCAACTCCTCTGTGCTGATATTGGCAAATATATTACATTTCCATATGTTACAGGGCCAATAAAAACAATAATATACACATTGGCTTAGGTCATTGTTTTAAAAAAGATTTGAGAAAAAGCATGAGAGAGATTGAGACAGCGAGCAAGAGCGCACACAAGTTGGGAGGAGGGGCAAAGGGAGAGGGAGAAGCAGACTCCCTGTTGAGCAGGGAGCCTGGACGCAGGGCCCAAACCCAGGACCCTGGGATCGTGACCTGAGCCAAAGGCAGATGCTTAACGACTGAGCCACCCAGGCGCCCCTTATATCATTGCTTTCTACAGTCCATTAATATTTATACTGTTATAATTGCACAATTATCTTACCAAGCACCCTTTTTTTCATGTAAATTCAAATTACTGTCTGGAATCACTTGCTTTCAGCTAAAGAATGTCCTTTAGTATTTCTCAATAAGGCAATATTCTAGGAAAAATTTTTCTCAGTTTTTGTCTATTTGAGATAATGTCTTTATTTCATCTTCTTTGAAAGATGCTTTTGCTGGATATAGGATTCTTGGTTAAGTTTTTTCCCCTTTGAGCAATTAAAATGTCACCCCGCTGCCTCCCAGCCTCTGTTTCTAATGAGAAGTCACCTGTTAACCTCAGCGACATTCTCTAACAGGCGAGAAGCTGTCTTTCTCTGGCTCCTTCTAGGATTTTCTCCTTGTCTCCGGGTTTTAACATTGTTATTATGATGTGTCTGTGTGTAGATACCTTTGCATGTCTCTATCCTACTTTGAGTTCAAGGAGCTTCGTATATACGTAGATTACCACTTTTAATTAAATGTGGGAAATTTTCAGACATTATCTCTCTTTTAACATTTTTTCTCTCTCTCTCTCTCGCCTCTCCTTCTGGCCCTCCCATTGCACGTATGTTGGCAAACTTAATGATGTCCCACATTTCTATTAGGCTCTGTTCATGTTTCTATCTTCTTTCTGTTCTTCAAACTGTATAATCCTAAGTGACCTATCTTCAAGTCCACTAATTCTTTCTTCTGCTAGTTCAAATCTACTGCGGAGCCCCTGCACTGAACTTTCCATTTGAGTTACTGCACTTTTCAACTTCAGAATTTCCACTTGGTTGTTCTCATTTCTTTACTGATACTCTCCATTCGATGAAACACTGTCACACTTAACTGCATTAAGCATGCTTTTCTTCGGTTAAGTGTATGTGTGACAACTTTGAAGTCTTCATTAAATCTGACATCTGGTTACTCTCACAGGCATTGCACGTTTTCCTTTGTATGGATAACAGTTTCCTGCTTCTTATCTCAAGTTTTGTTGTTGTTGTTGAAACTGACATTTTTTTTTTTTAATTCTTATTTATTTGACACAGAGAGAGAGAGAGACACAGCGAGAGCAGGAACACAAGCAGGGGGAGTGGGAGAGGGAGAAGCAGGCTTCCCGCTGAGCAGGGAGCCCGATGCGGGGCTCGATCCCAGGACCCTGGGACCACAACCTGAGCCGAAGGCAGACGCCTAACAACTGAGCCCCCCAGGCGCCCCAAAACTGACATTTTTTTGCAGCACCTCTGGTGCTAGTGCGCCCCAGCCTCTTACCGGCTTCTCGTCGTCATCTGCTGTTTGTCTAGCAGCTGGCTGGATTTTCATGTAAACTGATTTCCTGCCCCCTCGCGCAGCAGGGGGCTGCTGCTGTCGCCCCTCAGGAGGTGTGCCGTGGGCACGAGCAGAGTCGCTCTGGAGCGACGGTAGAGTCGCAGGGCTCCCTTCTGAGTGTCTCCTTCCCTGACCATATCCGTCAAACTCCACTTAACTGCTGGGACTCTTCTAAGCTAGGAACAGGACACTGGGTTGGGGAGATGGAAGCGGTAGCCTCTGGTCTCCCTGGCTTTGTTCTCCCGTCATAGACCCTCCCCCCAGAACACCACACCCAAGGTACAGCTTCCACCCTGAGCGGGGGCTGGGCAGAGGAAAGGAGCTCAAGCCCTCAGCCACACTCAACTGCAACTTCACCTCTACAACAGGTAGCTGCATGGGGGTGGGGAGGAAGGTTCTGTAGTCGTCAACCGGGTGCTGGGGGGGAGCACGAGACCTGTGTTCTTGGCATCATCTGCCTGGAGTGGTGTTTCTGTAACACCAGGCTGGAAGGGGAGGGAAAGGGAGCAGTTCATGGATCAAATGCCACGGACTCTCTGTTTTTACCACGATTTAGTATATTTTCTTGAACAAATGTTTCATCCACTATAGGACCACTTCTGTAGACTTTAAGTGGTTGTTTTTAAAAAAAATTTTCACCAGTTTTGCTGGGGAATGGGTCTGTGGTGCATGTTAACAAGAAATGGGGCTCCCAAACTTACCATTTACCTATAAATACTTCAGCATGTATCTCTAAAAAGATAAGGACCATTTTTTAAAAATACACACAAAATTTATCATCTTAACCACTTTTAAGAGTACAGTTCAGTGGTGTTAAAAGTATTCACATTGTTGTGCAACCCATCTCCACAACTTTTCATCTTAAAAAACTGAACTACACCCATTCAACAACTCCCACTCCTCCAAGCCCCTGGCAACCATAATCTACTTTGTTTATAGAAGTTTAATTATTCTAGATACCTCACATAAGTGGAATCATACATTATTTGTCTTTTTCTGGCTAATATCACTTTGTAAGGATCATTTTCACAGCTGAAAGAATTTGACAATGTCTGAAAAAATGGGGCGCCTGGGTGGCTCAGTCATTAAGCGTCTGCCTTGGGCTCAGGTCATGATCCCAGGGTCCTGGGGTCGAGCCCCGCATCGGGCTCCCTGCTCAGCGGGAAGCCTGCTTCTCCCCCTCCCCCTGCTTGTGTTCCTGCTCTCGCTCTCTCTCTCTGTCAAATAAGTAAATAAAAATCTTAAAAAAAAAAAAAAAAAAAGAATTTGACGATGTCTATACCATCAAACATCCACTCAGTGTTGAAAAGTCCAGTTGTCTAAATTTTTTTTAATAGTTCAACCCTTTGAGTCAAAATTCAAATAAGGTCCATAAATTAGTCAATATGTATTTTAACTCTCTTTTCATCTATAGGTTTCCCCTCCACCTCATTTTTCCCTTGGAATTTATTTATAGGGTAAACCAGGTTGCCCTCCGTGCCTCCTGCAGTCTGGATTTTGCTAACTGCATACCTGTAACGTAGCTGAACTTGCTCCTTCGTTCGTGGTATTTCCTATAAATCAGTGGTTCGATAATAGTAGGTCAGCATTTTCTTGATCCTGTTCTTTCTTGTAAAACTGAAGATAGTCTGAAGATCCATAAAGGAAAACTGAGACTTTAATTGGAATTGCTCTGAATTTACAAACTGAGGAGAGTTAGCTTCTTTACGACACAGAGTCTTTCTACCTATGAACGTGGCATCACATTCCATTTATCAGGGTTTCCTTTCATGTACTTCAATACTTGTTTTATAATTCTCCTCTATAAAGGTTTCCCACAACCTTGTTAGACGTATTCCCAAGTGACTAAAAATTCTGATTTTTTTTTTTCTATTTGTCTTTTATTTTTTTCAGAATTTCTTTTTCTTCTATTACTTCTCTAATTAGTTACTGGTACACAGAAACATTACTATATTGATCTCTTTAGTTCTAATCGTGTAGATTCTCTTGGTTACTCTATGTTGATAACCATATGGACTCCACATGGAGACAAAACTATCCTTAACTTTCCAAATTTTATAACTCGTTATTTTTTATTTTATTGCATTGGCTAGGAGGACCTCCAGTATAAAAATGAAGTACTGATAATAGGCTTTCTTATCTCATTTCACTATTAAGTGAAGGCTATTGGTTTCTATTAAAAATGTTTTCATAGGCTAAGGCAGGCCCCCCTCCATCCCAGTTTGCTAAGAACTAGTATGAACTCATTACTAAAGGGTGTTAAGAATTTTACTGAATGCCCTGTTTTTTCTTACTTTGTTAATGTAGTGAGTTACATCAACAGATGTTCTCATGTTAAACGATCCTTGCATTCCTACTACGCATGGTCATAATGTACTATTTTTAAACATTCTACTGAAGTCACTGTTATTTAGGATTTTAAACTCTATGGTCATAAGTGAGATTGGCTTATTTGTATACTAGCATTAGTGCTTCTTGTTTGGGTATCAAGGTTAGCCTAATCCCACAAAATGAAATGGATGGCTCTCTTTTTGTTTCTGACACAGAATATAAAAGAAACACATTTTCCTTGTGGATTTAACAAAATTTGCCTATGCCTGTGGCATCTTTTATAAATAAGAATTCTGTTTACTGACGTAGTTTTTCTTATGGTTATGCTTTATTCAGGTTTTCTATTTGAGGTAATCTTGGCAATTCATATTTCCTGGGATACTATTCAACTAAATATCCAAGATTTTGGGCACAGACATACACAGTATTCTTATACTTTTACAGTTCTACTGTATCAGTAATTGTCTTACTTTCTTTCTTGTTTTTTTTTCCAAAAGATGTGCTTTTGATTTTATTTAGCTTCTTAACTATTAACTTTGCTTTCCATTTCATCAATTTCTATTATTTTTTCTTCTACTTTCTTTGTGTTCACTTTTTCTAGCTTCCAGAGCTGAACACTTAAATCATTTCTTTTTCTTTTATTTTTTAAAAGATTTTATTTATTTATTTGACAGAGTGAGAGCATAAGCAGGGGGAGCAACAGAGGGAGAGGGAGAAGCAGACTCCCCACTGAGCAGGGAGCCTGATGCGGGGCTTGATCCCAGGACCCGGGAATCATGAACTGAGCCGGAGGCAGACACTTAACCAACTGAGTCACCCAGGAGCCCCAGATCATTTATTTTTCAATCTCTCATTGTCTTTTATTTATTTTTCTCACTGTCTTTTAATGATTTAATTTTAATAAATACTTTTAAAGTTAAAAGCTTACTTTCTAAGTATTGTTTTAGCTGCTTCCCACAAGTATCTTCACCATATTCTCAGATTTTGCAATCTCCATTGTGATTTGCTCTTTAACTTAAGAGCAATAGGAATGCATTCTTAGTTTCCAAACTTTTAAAAAACATTTACATTGTTGTTTAAAATCTTTAACAGCATTAGGTAGCCTGATTTTTTTAAATATGTTGAGTCCTTGAGATATACGTACATAGACAATTTTTTTGTGTTCCTTATGAATATAAAAGGAATGAACATTTTTGGTTCGTTGGGTATAGAATTCCTAGATCAAGCTTTTTAAAATTCTGTTGCTCAAAGCTATTCTATCTTTACCTATTGCTTGATCTAGCAATTGATACAATGTTAAACATCTCCTTTGTGTGCATCTATTGATTTCTTCCTTTAATTCTATCACCTTTTGTTTTACATGGTACGTCATGGCGATTTCATTAGGTGTATACAAGTTCGTTATTGTCGTATTTTCTTTTTATTTTTTAAAGATTTTAATTTATTTATTTGAAAGAGAGTGAATGAGAGAGAGAGCACAAGCCACGGGGAAAGGCAGAGGGAGAAGCAGTCTCCCTGCTGAGCAGGGAGCACAACTCTGGGCTTGATCCCAGGACCCCGGGATCATGACCTGAGCCAAAGACAGATGCTTAACCAACTGAGCCACACCCCAATGATTGTCTTATTTTCTTGGTAGATTGTTTGATAGCCTCTATATTCCTTCAATGTGTTTTGCCTTAGGCCCCAATCTTGTTATTACTGTCTCATTTGTTTTACTTTCTTCTTTTAAAACCTAACATGAGCTATGAAGTTTTTTGGTTTTGTTTTTTATACTCAGACTTATCTGTTTCTATGGCTGGTATTGTTTCTTTCATCCTATATTTTCCCTGTGTTTACACTTCTTCTTGCAAATGTCATCTGGTGATTTATGTGGGTGATAAAGTTTTTATATGCCTAAAATACCTATTTTGCTCTCATTCTTGAATAATTTAGCTACATATAAAATTTTAGGTTGAGAATTACTTTTCTCTGCACTTTGAAGATATCTCACTGTCTCCTGCCATTGATTTTGCTTATGTGGCATCTCCCGACAACCTAACTGTTACTTCTGTTAGCTTTCAATATCTTCTTTTCATTTCTGGTGTTCTATAGCTTAAGATATACCAAAATACGAATTTACTATCACTTACCTACTTGATACTCAGCATTTATGTTAAGGACTCACTTTTTTTCTTAATCCCTGAAAAACCTGTTATTATCTCCTCAAATATTTCACCCTCCACTGTCTTCTCCTGCAATTCTTTTTAGAAATGTGTTAGAGACTCACTGCAGCCTCTACATCAACTGCTCTTTGAGGCTTCTCTGTCTGTCTCACTGAGAGGGAGAACTCCCAAATACCATTTTCCAATTTACTAAAATCTCTGTGCCTTATCTATAGTTTAAACCATCTATTTACCTTATTTCAATTTATTTGTTGTTTCTAAGATTTCTAATGGCCTTTAATTTTATTTAATATACCCTAGTTTTATTTCCGTATCTAAGTGCAAGGTTATGGCATCTGGACCACAAATATCTTCCTTACCCTAGCTTCTAACTATTGAAACTCTAGTTAGTCAGCATCCGAGCTTTATAGAAATTATGAGCACATATAAAATCCTTTTGAACACCCCTAGAAAACTTCAGTCTTCTGGTGATTAACGCGTGCTACATCCCTACTATTTTCCTTCAAATTCAGAACTCTATGGCCTTTTGTTTGCTGCTTCATGTAACAGGCTTTCTCTTATTGCCCAAGACTGAAGATTTCCAAAACACAAACCCCGTTAGAGTGCCAAGCTGTATACTGAAGTTGGCTAAAAAAGAAAGCCAAATCAAATACTTCTTTTTAAAAGCTAAATACTTTTCCTTCAAGTTCAGTGGAAAGGCAACAAAGCTTTCAGAAATACTTTAACATTCCCAGAGAAGTCAGCTGAGAAAAGAGTAGGTACTAAGGCAGGAAGAGGCAGTCAGAGGAGTCCAAAGCTAATAATCTCTCTTATTAGCATTCATCATTACTGTTTGCACTTATACTTCAGCTGTTCTCCAAATACAAAAGCACAGCTATTACACCACCAAAGCAAAAGCTGCTCCTATTGGGGAAAATACGGATATTTGGACTTCCAGAGTTACCCTGACCTGGTGTGCTGAAAGATAAAACAGACTGCTGAACATGTCAAATCCATGACTTCTACTGCTACCATCTGCAACCACCATAAATGACTAGGCTTACACTTCCTAGCAGATGCCGTAATAGAAGCTCCGCTTTAGAGGACATCGTAAATTTTATCTCCATTGAGACATAGGCAAACAGCCAAGACCGAAACTGAATCAACATTTACCTTTTACACACTATGCATTTTCTTTAGAAATGACACCAAAAACTCTCAAAAAGGATCACACTATTCCTTTTGAAATTTTGTGAAAAGTTACCTCAACTCAACGGCCAGCTGGAGTTCACCACGAAGTCCAGATAGTAAAGATACAACAGCACACATACAGATTATTTATTAGGCCTAGATGTCCTTAAAGCAATTTTAACATACCAATGATGTTTTTTGAATGAACCCACATTGCAAGCTGTCTGGATCAGAGATAGAAACTGCGAATGATCATGTATTTCAGAAATGAGAGGTGCTTGGTCATTTTCATTTCTTCAGAATCTTCTAGGAAAGTCCATTTTATAATTTAAAAGAAGAAAATAAGAAAACAAAGGAAGCCCTAACAGCTTTATTTGGGGACAGAGGAAACCAGAAAATAAAATGAATACACTTGGGGCAAGATTAACTTGAGTTTACTGAATAAGTCAAGACTGAAAGAAAAAGCTATAAAAAGGATTGCTGGTGTAAGCGGAGGAGGGAAAACAGGACGTCCCCGCCAGTCCGGCAGTGAGCTCTAACTGGTCGTCAGAGGCCTGCTGCCATGACGCCCTGCATATACATTAAAGGTATCACAGGTCCTCTTGACAAGGACACACCACTGCACAGTTTAAAGTGGTGCCTCATCAATTCAAGGTTGAAATAAGTTTTATAAGGGAGAATTAACAAAGTCATAAAACACACTGAAGAATTGAACATAACTTCTTTATCATGACACTCAACATATATTCAAACGATGATACTGTGCAAAATGTATTATCTGCTCCAGAAGACTCTACTTTTTTTAAGATAACACCGTATCTCAGTCATCCCTACCTCCACGGTAACCTGCAGAGTGCCACCATGCCGAGATAGGAGACACCAGCTTTCCCATCTCCGTGTCGGCCTATGAAGGAACCAAATCAAACACGGAAACAGCCCTCCCACAAGCCACAGGAACACGGAACCCATCGCGTAATGCAGGCAGCAAGCCTTTGCAAGTCGCGGCTGCATTCGGTGAGGCCTAAGAACGCTGCATCTCATGGAATACTGGCTTTCAAACTTCTCTGACCACAACCCACAGCAAAAAACGTATTTCATATCACAACTCTATACATACACCTATACGTGTCACTGACACAAAACAGCCCGTGTGACTCTACTTAACTAAATCTTACCAAGTGTATTGTGCTGTTATTTTCCATTCTATTCCTTTTTCTTTTTTAAACTACGGGTCACAACCCACTTAATTGTTTTTTATCCATCAAAGGGTTACAACCTGTAGTCTGAAGAACATCACTGCAGGGCAGTGATCTTCAGTGGGGAACATATACCCCTGGGGCACACAAAGATTTTTCAAGGATTCATAGACACATATTGTTTTAAAGGAATCAACTTCTTGATCCTCAATGTTCATAAGTATTATTCCCTAACAGAGTAGGGTTTGAGTGCAGATACTCTGTGCCCATGTCCCTTTCCTCAACAGCCTTCTCCCACTTAACAAGAGACGGGCCTTCCACCCATCCTGAACCGGACTATGGGTCACTGTCCTACAGTGTAAAAACTCCTCTCCCATATCAAACCAGAGGGATAATTTAAAATATCAGTAACAGTAATAAAAAATGAATAACTAATAAGTGGGTTATAAATCTCTGGCAGGTCAGGTGATTGCAAAGTCTGCTTTCAACAAAACTGAAGGAAGCCTAATCGAGTTGCCAGCCAATAGAACAGAAATATTTTTGAAGCTGAGGACTATGTGACTTAACATATAATTCAGAAAGTTTAAGAGAATGGAATAATCATCACTATAAAGTAAACCTTCTAGGGTGCTTGGGTGGTTCAGTCGGTGAAGCGTCCGCCTTCAGCTCAGGTCATGATCCCAGGGTCCTGGGATCGAGTCTCGCGTTGGGCTCCCTGCTCCACAGGGAGTCTGCTTCTCCCTCTCCCTCTGTCCCTTCCCCTGCTCATGCTCACACTCATTCTCTCTCTCTCTCAAATAAATAAATAAAATCTTTAAAAAAATAAAATAAAATAAAATAAACCTATTTCCATCTACTTATTTATGAGACTAAGGGTTCTCAGCACTCATATCTATTAAAAAAAAACAAACTGGGGATGCCTGGGTGGCTCAGTTTCTTAGGCGTCTGCCTTTGGCTCAAGTCATGATCCCAGGGTCCTAGGATCGAGATCCGTCTTGGGCTCTGCACTCAGCAGGGAGTCTGCTTGGGTTTCTCTCTCTCCCTTTACCCCTCCCCCACTCCCCCTTGTGCTCTCTCAAATTAATAAATAAAATCTTTAAAAAAAAAAAAAAAAACCTGAAACTTATCCTTTTCTACAAGTAAATATTATTCACGCAGAGGTTATGACTTAATTGGGAGGGAGACCCAATTGTCTCTCATAAGACCTGCATTTCCAATAATTTTTACACTTTATTATATTTTAAACGTATAAAATATTTACAGTGTGACCAACTGTGCACTTATTAATAACTGTAATGGTAACTCAGTGCAGAAGAAATAAGCATGTAATTTCTGTCACAGAGAAGTCTGATAAAATTTTCTTTAAAAAAGGCTTTCAAGCATCCAGTATCACCCGTGGCTCTCGAAGTATGGTCCCTGAGCCAAAGCATCAGCGCCACCTGCTAACCTACTACAAGTGTAAACTCCAGGACTCCACAGACCTGGTAAGTCAGAAACTCTGGGGGGGAAGACCCACAATCTCTGCTCTAACAAACCCTACAAGTAAAATTCTGATGCACACTCAAGCCTGTGTTCCTAAAAAAAGAAAAAAAATAACTTTTTAGAATACAATTCTGAGGGAGATGTAGAACTGAAAACCCAACACAAAGAGGGGAAAAAATGTAAAACTTCTGCTAAAGAGCTTATTCACATATTTTTTAAAATGAATGGTGATAGATATTAAATCATCGATTCTGCTGGATATGTTTAAGAGCATGAAGTTTTAAATTCTTAGTGTTGACAATAATATAGAATTTATATCTTTTGCACCTTTTTAAATTTAAAATAAAAAATTTTAAGCATCAACTTTAAAAAAGGTACGAGGGGTGTATGTAATTACTGTATGGAGTGCCTCCATAAAGTGATATTTAAAAGTTGGGTGATCACCAGTCTCTAGCAGCGGCTCCCAAATTGTGGTCCTTGTACTGCAAGCACCTACAGCTCATTGGAAATGCAGATTCTCGGGCCCTGCCCCAACTCACGGTGTTCTAACGAGCTCTCAGGGAGGTTTTATCCAGCATCTGAATCACCTGAAGAACGGCTTAAACACCAACTGCTGGACCCTGAGCCAGGACCCCAAACGGAGCATCTCCAGCAGGTGTCCCAGGTGACTGTGACGCCGATGCTGCTGTTGGGCAACCACACTCTGGGAACCACCGGGGGGGGGGGGGGGGGGGGGGGGGGGGGGGAGCGCTGCGGGAGCCACAGCCGTGTTCTCCGAGGTCAATGCCCAACATGTAACCCTGTCCTTACCCTGCAGGACCAGGCCCTCTCGATACGCCCCCGTACCTGCCCCGTATGCTTCTCTCCTCACTTGAGGTCAAGTTCTAGGAGTTACAGGTCCCAGTGACTCCAGCTCCTTCCTCACAGCCAGCACCCAGCACCGCGTCTGCCTCACAGGGGGTCCTAGGTCTCTGCTGATAAGTGAGGGATCATCTGCGGGATCGACTCCATGAAGTGTCAGTGTGTGCGACAATCTGTGACATGGCCGAGGCTCTTTCTCGAACACCCCAGTCCGCTTCGCCTGGACTCTCTCAGGCACGAAGAGCACCGAGAGCCCTGCGTCCCAGGGTGCCGTAGCCTACCTACGTTACGTATCATTGTGAAGCTCAAAGACCAGGAAAAACCCGAACCCTGCATTTTCCAACGTGTTCTATCAGTTCCATTCTTAACTCTAACCTCTAAATACGCTTCTAGCTTACAGTGTAAATACAAATAAAATCAAGGTGTGTTCAAAGATAAAATTAACATTGTACTATCAAGAAACTCGACATTTTAAGGCAGTCTTAGTATGGGGGGTTAGAGAGAGACTTAGGAACTTACCCTCTTTAGCCAAATATAACTCTTTAAATTTTGCTCTCTTTTGATTAAATTCTTGCTCAAGCTGCTGCTGTGCACGTAAAAATTCTGCATTAATTTTTTCCAATTCTGCTACCCGTTGCTGAAGAGAAACTGGAAAAAAAAATACTAGTTAACAAGTAATAACTTTTATTTATAAATTAAGTTACAAGAATAAATTAGTATTCTAGCTGCACATTTCTATAACGAAACAAGTAGTCAAGCTTCTTCCAAAGATCCAATATATTCTAGAAAATTCTAATCTTCACTTGTTAGACAATACACACCATGAATGACTCATGTAAAGTGCAACAGCATATATATGGAGAATCACACGAGGCAAACTTCCCAAAAGAGAGCTTCTAAAGTCCCTCAGTATAACTGGCAGAATGTCAGTCTACTTCTGGAGTTACTAAATACTGGAGTATTGGGGCCCAATCTTGCTACCTCTGCTTTCTCTCAAGCATTACAAGCAAAATTTAACAGGTTTTCTGATTAGGAAAGCCATACCAGCCTAAACTATTCTCCCAATTTCAAGAGGACTCATTACCATTATACTGAAATCATAACTAAAAACCCTTTCAGAACTGTATATTACATACGAACTCTCAATGGGAGATTATCTGGTTTGTAGGTTCATGGTAATTGGGGTGTGTCAGGGACTGGGACACATTTTGACTTCAGGGGCTACATAATTTGGTTGCAGCTGATTAAATAAACGCCTGTCCTGATGAAACCCAGAGGTTCTTCTGCTTCAGGCAAGAGGAGGGAGATGCAGGACTCCAGCCCCACCTCTTCCTCCGCCCCACCCAGCCACCAAGCAACACCCCGAGCCCCCCTGGGAGATCCCGGCTGGCACTAACAGTACCCACCACTGCCTAACACCGAGGCAGCAGAGGTCCCAGCTCTCTAGAACAAACCACTCCAGATAATGACAATTTATTACAATTTTAACCATGATCTGAAATTATCTCTGAAGGCCCTACCCTTCCCCAACCCAGTCCTCAATTACAGTATACAGAAAAGACTGGAAAAAATGCACCAATGATTTATCTATGAGTAATAGATTCGGGCTCATTAATTTCTTCCATGTGGTTTTCAAAGTTCTCTACAACTCCTCTGATAAAAAATAATGAACTAATAAAATCAGCATCTAAAACCATGTTCACCCCCACAACATCTTCAGACCAGCCTCACTACAGATCCGACAGCATGGATACAACCCGGGTCAGAAAGGGGAGGGACTGCTGTTGGAGCTCCACTGTTTGCTATTAAAGGTGCGGAGTCATTTTGAGGAGTAAATATCTAAGGTCTTTAGGTCACAGCAAAGAATGACATCCGGTCAATGTGAACATTCGATAACTTTTGGAGAAAAAGAGGGATGGAGAATCCACTGGAGGGGAAAATAGGCAGTTATCTCGTACTTACTATCTGAAATCACGAAGGAAACTTGTTATCTGTGTTATTTATTTCTCTTGGTATTTTTATTACCCAAATCCCAACTGTTAAATAAACAAGCTTTTCTAACATTTTGACATTATGGGTAGCTACTGATTACTGCATGAGGTCAGGAAGGACTCAGGGGAATCAAGAAAAAAGAAAAAGCAAGATCCCTCTGTCCTTCCTTTTCCCTAACAAATACACTCTCACCCCACCAAAACACACACAAAAATGGCCATACCTTTCAACATTATATTTAGGAACTGAAGCTAATCAATCAATAAAAACTAAAATGCAGCCTTTAAAACTGAAGCCAACGGGTGCCTGGGTGGCTCAGTCGGTGAAGCGCCTGACTCAATTTCAGCTCAGGTCGTGATCTCAGGGTCCTGGAATGGAGCCCTGCATCCAGCTCTCCACTCAGCGGGGAGTCTGCTTGTCTCCCTCTCCCTCTGCCCTCCCCTGCTCGCGGGCTCTCTCTCTTAAACAAGTAAATCTTAAAAAAAAAAAAAAAAACTGCAGCCAAAATCAAGTGTGCTTCCAGCACTCCCAACCCCGTCCTGGCTCTGGGCCACGGTGCAGACACAGTCCACACCCACAGGTCTGGCTGCCTCTCTCCAGCTTTGGGACAGTTTTCAATTCCAGGAATCATGATCCCTTTGAGGATATACCAACTCTCTTATTCTCATTTGTTTTTTAATTAAAAAAATTTAAAAACACCTCAAGTACTTCTAACATACTGCAATTCTACAACAAAGAAAAAGACCAAAACAACTTTCCTTTTTTTAAAAAGAATGCCTCTACTGCTGTATCTGGAAAAATCAATTCACCTTGCATAAGACAGCAGAGAAGTCTAAAATGGCCATATCCTAATACATTAGCGACCAACCACAAAGTAAACTGAAAATAGCTCTCATCACACAAAGTACTATACTATTTTTCTAACATGGTCACCACCAAGTTCACAATAACTAGCTAATGGTTCATGTCAAAAGTACTTAGCCTGGCATTTAGAAAGAAATTGATAAATGTTATCTGCAATTATTAAACTAGTGGTATTTATTTAGCGAATAAAGGAAAAGGCAGAATGATCAGGTGACTTTGTATGTAGCCACAGAAGACCAGAAGTCACTCGAGCCTCATGACCCTGACTCAGTTCCCATGCTTAGACTTCCAGCTCAGACTCTTCCCTATGACTCCGTATCTTCACAGCACCATGAACCAAAGTCAGTACTAATGCCAGCCTTCAACTACTAAGCCTTCTGAACTTAGCAGTTGAGAGCTCTTAGTATCTCAGCCTTCCTTAACCACTCCACACATTCTGCATGTTGTTACCTTCACCTGGATAATAAGAAAAGGTGGGCACCTGGCTGGCTTGGTTGGAAGAGCATGAAACTCCTGAGCTCAGGGTTATGAGTTCAAGCCACACACTGGGTGTAGAGGTTACGTAAAAATAAAATCTTGGGGATCCTGGGTGGCTCGGCTGGTTGAGCGTCTGACCCCTGATTTTGGCTCAGGTCATGATCTCAAGGTTGTGAGATTGAGCCCCATGCTGGGCTCCGCGCTGGGTGTGGAGTTTGCTTAAGATTCTCTGTCTCTCTCTCCCTCCCTCTGCACATCCCTCCCTTGCACACACACACACTCTCTCTAAAAAAAATTAAAAAGGAAAAAAGAAAAAGGGGAAAACTATCTTATGCAATGGCTATTTTTAATGCCTGACACCCAAAGGGGAAAATTATTACATCAATTACTCAAAATGTCTGACCTAGGAAACCATACAGAAAGGAAAAAGAAAAAAGAATAATATGGTAAATAAATGAAGGAAAGACTCAATAATTCTTAGATATATCTTCTTCCCTAATCCTGATATGAATGGGAGAACATGTAATAACTTAAAAATATTTTTAAGTCCCAAACGGTATTAAGTTTGATGAGACATAAGCAATAGAAGAAAAACAGTCTAAGTCAAATATTACTACAACGACTCTTTTTGTTTAAAGATGTTCAAGATCCAAGAAAACACCTTAAATAAATAAATAAATAAAACACATAACTTCAGTAGAACAAAAGAATCTGAACATTTTCTGTAACTCAAAAGTCTTAATTTGTGTCTCATTGGGTAAAATTAAACTATATTAAGTATGGTAGGAATATCCAGCCAATGGAATAGTATCAAGCCAGAAAAATTATATTAAATAAAAAGAACAAGATACAAAATTATACAACCCAGTATGAGCTATGCAAAAAATACACAGGAAAAAAAAAAAGACTGGAAAGAATATGCCAAATTACACTCAGAGTGGTTGCCTCTCTGAACCAAAGGGTAACTACAATAATAAATTACATTGATTACACTGATTTAAATTAAAAAGGTAATGAAGTGCATTTTTTTTTAATCATTATAACTGTATCTTACCACTACATCTCAAACTCTCTGCTCATAAAAAGTGCATATAATTTACCTCAATGGTCTTAAAATGTTTTAACACACTAAATAATCATTTTTATAAGCTACACTTAATTTTCCCAGAACAAACAATTTATTAAAATAGATAAATGCTGTAAAAAAATAACCTCTTAATTTCTGTTTCAGAAGTGGCCTTCCAGGTAGCAAATTGCCTTCTCTTGGTGCTCTAAAAACTCATCATGTACAACTTCTTTTAGGAATTACTAAAAATGATTATTATCATACTAAATGTATCCACTCAGCGGTGCTTTGTTTAGGCTACTATTTAAGTAAATCCACGAGTACTTGGCCCACGTCAGGAGGAAGGGGAGAGGCAAAGTCGAGTGGGCGGGCTAGCAGGGATTCATCATCACAGCCCATGGCGGACAATGGCTATGTCACCAGTTTCACAGTATTAGAGCAAACAGGGCATTTGGGAATCACTTTGTCCATATGACTGAATAATCCTAATTCTTTGGTACCACAGAAGGCTGTCATTTCACTTCACATAATCCCATTTCACTTTATATAATCTCCAAAATATCTGACTTTAGCAACTTTAAAGAACTGCATTCTTTTCCCTTGTCCATTTACTCAGATAAACCAGTTCTAAAACAGAATCACATCTGGTTAAGAGGTCTACACAGAACAGCTTCTTAGCCTTCTTCCTTTTGTGAATCAAAATGAAAAACCTTACTTTGTCTTCTTTTTTTTTCTTTTTTGTAACTCTCAAAGCAATTATGTGTCAAAATACTTCAGATAAAAGAACACTTTTAAGATCATGGGTTTCAAATAAGAAAGTCAATTGTTTCCTACATTAAAGGTTAGTGGGGTGTTTGTGTAAAGCACCTGAAGACATTATTACAAATCGGGAAAGGTACTAAGTGAAAGAACAAACTGGCACCAAATGTTCATTCAGAGGGAAAACAAGATAATGAAAATGTATTAAGGAAAAGATTCTTCAAAAAAGTAGAGATGAATTTAAGATAAGAAACGATGGAAAACCTGAATTGGGGGTGGGGTGCGGGGCAGAGGTTAGAAGAATCAAGACATAAGAGTATGTTCTCATTTTCAGCCTCCCTAAAGATATTGATGATCAAAATTAATGAACAGCCACCAAGGACCTGCAGTATGGATGGAATCTTGTGGGTCTAATGTTTAGTTCTAGGTTACTGAGTAGAACAATCACAAGATCATAGTTTTGCAAGGATTTCAGAGATTAGTCTAGTCCAGTGCATTTCGGACTGAGCCTCAATCCTTTAATGAGTTGTTAAATTTAGTGATTAGCAACCCACTTTTTCAAACAAATGAAATATAATAGAAACCATCAGCAACACACTTAACCTGGGTATACGTTACTTCATGAAATCTGTATTTCAGATGCTCACATATATATTGGGTTGTAATGGGAAATGTGTTTCTTACTATGGAGAGAGGTCAAAATAGTCTGAAAACCACCAATTCCTAACTCATACAGGACTCCACTCCCACAACACCACAAACAGGTGGTCACATGGCTTCCACATGAACCTAAAACTAGTAACTCATTTCACTGCCTCACAGGGCAGCCAGTCCACCATTCACAGATATTAGGTGATCCTCCCCCCTCCTTCAGATAGTGGGTCACCTGTGAGAAATATCTATTTTTAGTCATACAACCCTAAATCAGCTTCCTTTGAGATCTTAGTTCTGCCCTACAGAATTAGGAAAATGTCTAATATCTGCTTTCTCACACCTGTCCTCTCCTTTCTCCTCCAGGTGAAGCACCTCCTGACTCTAATAATTCCTAAATTCTTCACTATCTCAGTCGTTGTCCCCGCATACTACAGTCAAAAGACACTCTGATCCTACCACATTGCCTACACAGAGTCTAGCAGAAACACTGTATCTGGAGGCTACTTCCTTAGGAATATTCTACAAATTGGCCCCATTTTGCTTTGGACACAAGCCCACACTCCCATTCTTAGCCCACGAGATTAACATAATCTAACATTGTCCTTAAATCCTTTCTGCTTGAACTTCAATTAAGCCAAGGCTCCTTCCAACCAATACCTGGCACAGTTCAAGCTATGTTGCAGAGTTCTGTTTGGTTTTTGTTTTGTTTTGTTTTTTAAAAAACAAAGTTTTAAGTTAGAACCAAAGATAGAGCTCTTTAGCACATCACTTGAGATCTGGGTGGAGGTTGACACTGCTTTACCAGATTGCTCTGTTAGCTACAAACCCATTCCAACTACCATTAGTATCAAATCACATTTCTTCGTCTTATCCATGATTTGGCAACAGTGTAGTCAAATAGTTACTAAAATTCAAAGATAAGCTGTCTACAATTTTGGAGTCAGAAAACCGTGCTTCAACCCAAAACCGAGCTCTCATTATATGAACTGAGGCAAAAGTTCAACCTTTCCAAGATTTCATTAAAATAAAGATGACACATTGGGGTGCCTGGGTGGCTCAGATGGTTAAGCGTCTGCCTTCAGCTCAGGTCATGATCCCAGGGTCCTGGGATCCAGCCCCGCATTGGGCTCCCTGCTTGGCGGGGAGCCTGCTTCTCCCTCTCCCTCTACTGTTCCCCCAGCTTGTGCTCTCTCGCTGTCAAATAAATAAAATCTTAAAAAAAAAAAAAAATAAAGGGGGCACCTGGGTGGCTCAGTCGTTAAGCGTCTGCCTTCCGCTCAGATCATGATCCCAGGGTCCTGGGATCGAGCCCCACATCAGGCTCCCTGCTCAGTGGGAAGCCTGCTTCTCCCTCTCCCACTCCCCCTGCTTGTGTTCCCTCTCTCACTGTGTCTTTCTCTGTCAGTAAATAAAATCTTAAAATAATAAATAAAGATGACACCCATTCTCAAGAGTAGCACAAGTGCTGAGGATTAGAAACGCCATCACACAAATGCAACTCACATCTAATAAACACTCAAATGATAGTAACTGTTAACTTCAGAACTTAATAGTTGCAGGTTCAAAATTCTGCCCCCCCCCCAAAAAAAATAGAGGGGGGTGTCTGGGTGGCTCAGCTGGTTGAGCATCCAACTCTTGATTTCTGCTCAGGTCATGATCTCAGGGTCATAAGACACGCATTGGGCTCCCTGCTCAGTGGGGAGTCTGCTGGAGATTCTCTCTCTCTCCCCCTCTGCCTGCCTCCCCACCCTCTCTCTCTCTAATAAATAAATCTTTAACAAAAATAGGATGTTCATTTGGCTCAACTTGTTCTAGAGATTCTTCCTAGTGATAATTACAAAATCACCGTGTTTCTAAAAATTCTCAAACCACTTGTTCAAATCATCTATTCTTTTTAAATGTTCCAGAAATTATATTCAAGCAAAGTTATCAATTGAGACAAACATGTAAACAAAGCTTTGACAAAAAGTAAAAAATACAGGAGTACCTATGAACAAAAAAATGGGGATTTCAGTGAATGTTCAGGAGGCAAACAATGAAGTATAAGCCATATTCCAGGCTCCATTCCTACATTATTCTAAGCCCATAAAGCTGTGTTCCACCATGTGTTCCCACTTGGCATATACAACATACACCATGAAAAAAGTCTTCAAAAGTTGCCAAACAAGGATAACTTTAGAAATAAGCCAACTATATGGTTCAAATAAACTCTGAACATTTTTGAATACTAGTCAAGATATACGATACAGCTCAGGCACCATTACGTGCACTTTACCAGGTAATCTTTGAATCACCTTAATTTGCGATTACATTTAGTCCAATTACCATAACCGTCAATGCTGGTGTTCAACAGCGGATTCAAGTATGCATGGATACAGACGGACTGTTACCGCCTCAGTCTGTACTATTTCCCAAGTGTTTCAAACACCACAGAATGCCAAGCCAGATGAAAAAGCATGACTACCACTGGACTGATTGCAGATACATTTTCTAACTTTGGATATTTAAATATTTTAGTTGCCATTTACAAGATAAAGAAGGCTGCTCAAAACTTAGTATCAGGTTTACTTAATAAAATGGCGAAAAGAATTCAGTTTTCTGCCTAAAACTCAAGTGGCATTCATAAGTAGAACCGTATCATACCACTTCAGGACTTGGATTGGGACTTTTAAAACTTCACTACCAGTGATGTTAAATTCAATCCTTACTTTGGGGCTCGAATTTACCAAGTGTCGGTAAGGCTGCTGGTGGGACGCACAACAGTGCAATCACTTTGGAAAAGTCTGGCTGTGCCTTATAATGCACACTTACCATACAATCCAGCAATCCCACAAACAAAAACGTATCTCCTCACAAAGATTTGTATACAGATGCTCACAGCAGCTTTATTCACAAAAGCCAAAAATTGAAAATAACCCAAATACCCACTAAAAATGGAAAAAAATAATGATGTACCCATACAATGAAATGCTATTCAGCAACTAAAAGGATCGACTACTAACACACACAACAGGGAAAATCTCAAGAACATCATGCCCAGTGAAAGAAACTAAACACAAAAAGTATGATTCCACTTATATATGAAATTCTAGAGTAGGTGGAACTATAGTGACAGAAAGGAGATCAGCGCTTCCCCAGAAGTAGGATAGGGGTTAAACTGCAAAGGGGCATGATGCAATTTTGGGGAGTAAAATGTTCCAGAACACAATTATGGTGATGGTTACAGAACTGCCTGTGTTTGTGAAAAACTCATGGATCTAGAGAGTTAAAGTTATTAAATTTCACTGTACGTAAACTATTTTAAAATCTTTATTGAGGTAGGAGTTAAAAATCACAAGAATAAATTAGTGCTTGGCAGCAGAAGGGATTTCGTCAGGCCAATGTTATTATCCTCGTAGCACTCATCTGAAATTAATTCTCTGAGTATTTAAATACTGTTCCTCAGGGCGCCTGGGTGGCTCAGTTGGTTAAGCGACTGCCTTCGGCTCAGGTCATGATCCTGGAGTCCCTGGATCGAGTCCCGCATCAGGCTCCCTGCTCGGCAGGGAGTCTGCTTCTCCCTCTGACCCTCCCCCCCTCTCATGTGCTCTCTCTCATTCTCTCTCTCTCAAATAAATAAAATCTTTTTAAAAAATAAATAAATAAATAAATAAATAAATAAATAAATAAATATTGTTCCTCACCAGAAACAGTGAAAACAGACTTTGTATATCCTGCTCATTGCTACCTTTCCAACACCTAGAACTGTGGCTGGCCCCTGGAAGGTGTTCACTAAGCATTTCCCAGGGAAACACGAGAACAAAGAAGTGAGCTACCTGGCTAAACCCACCCCTGCAGAGGGACATTAATCAAGACTTGAAAAGACAGCAAGGACTTGGAGAAGCAAAGGAGAGAAGCGTATTCACTGGGCATAATCAAGGACAAAGGGAGCAAGGCAGTAAGCATATATAGGCAGGAGCGAACAAGCGAATGTCTCGGATGCGCAGAAAACAGTCACTCTCCCCACATAGCACAGGAGTCCCCCTGAGCTCCTTCTGGGCTTGTGCTTCCCACCTCGGCAGCCACTAGCCACATGAGGCTACCGCACCCCTCAAAGTGTCTAAACTGAGTTAAGTATGTTAAGTATGAAATAAATATGGAATTTCGAAACCTTTGTACAAAAATATCTAAAATACCTCAATTTTTATAGTGATCACATATAAAAATTATAACATCTGGAATATATTGCAGTAAATAAAATACATTATTAAAATTAATTTCCATGGAAAGCTGTACACGAATGTTCATAGCATTATTCATAACAGCCAAAAAAGGAAGCCCAATGTTCATCAACTGATGAATGGATCAACAAAATGTGGTATTCATACAACAGAATATTATTTATCCATAAAAAGCAGCAAAGTACAGGGATGCCTGGCTGGCTCAGTCAGAGAAACGCGCGACTCTTGATCTCAGGGTCGTGAGTTCAAGCCCCATGATGGGTGTAGAGCTTTCTTAAAAAATTAAACCTAAACAAAAAAGAAAAGAAAGAACGAAGTACTGACACGTGCTATAAGATGGATGGCCCTTGAAAACACTGTACTAACTGAAAGATGCCAGACGCCAAAAGCTACATACAGTATGATTCTATGTAGAAGTAATGTCCGAAAACGGGAAGATCCAGAGAGACTAAGAGTAGGAAAGTGGGTGCCAGGAGGGTGGAGAGCAGTGAGGAATGACTGTGGATCGTGTGGGGATTCTTTCTGGGGTGAGGAAATGGTTCTAGAAATCAGCGGTGATGGGTGCATGGCTCTGTGGAAATTCTAAAAACCAGAGAACTGTCCATTTTAAAATGGGTGAACTTGATGGCATGTGAACGGAATCTCAATAAAACTGTTGTTTTAAAAAGTTAATGTCACCTGCTTTTCCATTTGGAGGTCCTGTTTTGGTTTTTTACTTTTAACGTGGCTACTAGAAAAAGTTACGTTACACTCTTTGGCTCCCATTCCATCCCTACAGGCCAGCACTGGAGGGCCTGCCGGCACCCTGGATATTCCGAGCGCTCGTTTTGACCCCTAATTCTCCCACCCTCTCTAGTTCTCCCAATTTGCCAGCCTGCTTCAAATACCCCCATCCCCTGCAGCCGACTCAGACCCTGAGGCCAGTCGTCTTAAAACCCCAGCTTCCCTTCCAGGGGCGCATACCTCCCTAATGCGACACACAGACTTCACCTGCTCTCAGGAGCTAAGAAGCCTGTGCCAGAACTCAGAGTTCACTAAGACACTGGCAGCCTGCGCAGTTTAGCACGAACTTACGGTCTGGTGCAAGCTCTTTACCGGGCTGCAGACCACAGCTGTCGTGGACAACCACCATATCCGTGGCTGCCCACCATCTTTTCAACTGTTTTCCACATTTATTTTTTTAAAGATTTTATTTATTTATTTGTCAGAGAGAGAGACACAGCGAGAGAGGGAACACAAGCAGGGGGAGTGGGAGAGGGAGAAGCAGGCTTCCCACTGAGCAGGGAGCCCGATGCGGGGCTCGATCCCAGGACCCTGGGATCCTGACCTGAGCCAAAGGCGGATGCTTAACCAACTGAGCCACCCAGATGCCCCAATAAATTTTATTTTTTAAAATGCTATTGGTTAGGGGCGGCTGGGTGGCTCAGTCGTTAAGCGTCTGCCTTCGGCTCAGGTCATGATCCCAGCGTCCTGCGATCGAGCCCCACATCGGGCTCTCTGCTCCACGGGAGGCCGGCTTCTCCCTCTCCCATTCCCCCTGCTTGTGTTCCCTCTCTCGCTGTGTCTCTCTCTGTCAAATAAATAAATAAAATCTTTAAAAAATAAAGAAAGAAATAAATAAAATAAAATGCTATTGGTTAAACTTTGAATGGTTTTCTAATTCAAAAACATGAACACCTTCAGTAAAGCTGTAACTAGAGGTCTGGCAACTCTGACCACCTCCACATGCTATCAGCACCATGCCCTCCCACCAGAAGTCTGCAGGGTTCATAGGAATGAAGAACTTACCCATTTCAATGCTTAACTCAGAAGCAGACTTCTCTTCCCATCCGACTTAATACAATACTCTGTAAGATCCGATTTTATCTCCTAATAACCCTTAGTGTTCTTGGAGTCAGAAAACAAAGGATATTGAAAAAGCAGAGTTTAGGCAGGAAGGCCGAGAGTAAACTGAAAATCCTTGTAGGTGAGAAGTGGACCCCACTGACAGCAAGGAGGGTGGGTCACAGAGAAACAAAGAACAATGACTAGAACTGAGCTGAAATTTCATACGTTTAGTATAAAAGCAAACAAATCTAATTTTAAAATTCAGTAGCCCTGGAGAGTCATCAGCTTACACCTCAGTCCTAAAACTTATGTTCATAGTAATAAATCATTAACAGAAGATTTAATGATGGGGGTGCCTGCGTGGCTCAGTCAGTTAAGCGTTCAACTCTTAATTTCAGGTCAGATCTTGATCTCAAGGTCATTAGTTCAAGCCCCGCACTGGGCTCCACGCTGGGAATGGAGCCTACTTTAAAAAAAAAAAGAAAAAAAAGATTTAATGATGTCCAGAGCACTCTGTTGAAGGAAACAGGGTAAAGTGCAATTTATTTTGGAAAAGCAGCTAAAAAAAAACGCTACATTCCGAGCACTGAGAATGTGGCCTCTAAATACTGTTTCCCAATAAAAGGAACCAGAGCTCCTTGGAAAAAGTGACTGATTCCAGGCCTGGGCAGGAAGGGTACAAGAGAAAGCTGAAACATCCTGGCATCTATTGGGGTTTTATCAAAGGACTGAGGAGTCTTAGAGAATACAATGGCCAAAAGAGATCATTTGAACATCAAAGCACGCCTCCCCCTCAAGATACATTCATTTCCTAATCCTCAGAACCTATAAATATTAACCTTCTATGGCCAAAGACATGATGAAGGGCCTTGAGGAGTTTATCCTGGATTCTCCAGTGGGCCCTAAATGCAATCCGTAGGCACCTTTTTAAGAAACAGGAGCCGTGTACAGACACAGAGGACTCTGCACCGTGACAAGAAGGCGGAGACTGGGGTGGGGTAGCCAGGGAACGCGGCAGCCCCGGACGCCGGAAGGGGCACGGACTGCAGCTGCCCTGGAGCCTCAGGAAGGAGCACGGCCCTGCCAACGCCTGAAAGTTCAGCCCAGTGATCCGGATTGTGGACTCCCGGCCTCCCCAGCTGTGAGGTAATACATTTCTGTTGTTGTAAGCCATCCAGTCTGTGGTAATTTGTTGCAGCAGACATAGTAAACTAATACGAGCAATAAAATAACAACAATGAAGCAAAACACAAATGTACATTATTTAAATCCGCATAATCTTGACATATAAAGAAAAAAAAAACCTGATTGGTCACCTTTGAAGGATTCTAGGCAACCAAGTCATTACTTTGAAAGCTTACCAGGGAAAAGCATCACTCCTTCATTCTCCATTTCCTACACAAACCATCCCTTAAGGTAGCAAAATTTACAAGGAGCATTCTTCCTTACAGAAGTATTCCAGCTGGTAATTACCATCTGACAAACCCTAATGAACGGAGAAAACTAGGAAATGGTCATCAATGGTCCTCACATCTCAAAAAGAGCCAACCAGACATCATGTGCCCCCGATGGAGGTACACGTTACCACTCCGAGACTGGTCTTCAAAAAGCAAAACAAAACCACTGGGCACACAAAAAATGCCAAAAACCACGTAACAAACAAAACGCTGTAGATCTGAGTATGACTTCAGATCTAACTTCCAATTTAGAGGAAACACAGAAGACAGAAGAATATGGAGAACACCAACACATGGAAGCAATTAGAAGTTAAGAGGCGAATGTGCCACAGGATGGCCTTCTTCAACAAATAAATTATAAGGGGGAAAAAAGAGACAAGACAGATCAACCAATTTTAATGGCCCTTATTTTGGATCCTGATTTGAACAAACTCAATTTTTTAAATTGAGACAACTAAGGAAATGTCCACACTGACTGGATATTTTGTGATAAAGAATGACTGTTAACTGTTTTTAGATGTGATAACAGTATTGTGGCTATGTTTACATAGATACTGAAATGTTTTCAAAAGAAATCATAGATGTTTGAGATTTGCTATTTAAAAATCCAGGAGAGGAAGTAGAGAGAGGGGTTATAGACAAAACACGATTGGCTACACATCAACAGTTTTGACACATGGAGGGTGGTGGGTCTACCTACTAATCTTTTTACTTTTTAAGTGTTTAAAATGTTCCCAATGCCCTGACATCTAATAGTAAAACTTACGAGTCTCAGAGACAAAGAGAAAATCCTGAAAGCAGCTCGGGAGAAGAGATCTGTAACCTACAATGGAAGAAACATTAGATTGGCAACAGACCTATCCACAGAGACCTGGCAGGCCAGAAAGGACTGGCAGGACATATTCAGAGCACTAAATGAGAAAAATATGCAGCCAAGAATACTATATCCAGCTAGGCTGTCATTGAAAATAGAAGGAGAGACAAAAAGCTTCCAGGACAAACAAAAAATAGAGGAATTTGTGAACACGAAACCAGCCCTACAAGAAACCTTGAAAGGGGTCCTCTAAGCAAAGAGAGAGCCTAAAAGCAACATAGACCAGAAAGGAACACAAACAATATACAGTAACAGTCACTTTACAGGCAATACAATGGCACTAAATTCATATCTTTCAATAGTTACCCTGAATGTAAATGGGCTAAATGCCCCAATCAAAAGACACAGGCTATCAGATTGGATTAAAAAACAAGACCCATCGATATGCTGTCTGCAAGAGACTCATTTTAGACCCAAAGACACCCCCAGATTGAAAGTGAGGGGGTGGAAAACCATTTACCATGCTAATGGACACCAAAAGAAAGCTGGGGTGGCAATCCTTATATCAGACAAATTAGATTATAAACCAAAGACTGTAATAAGAGATGAGGAAGGACACTATATCCTACTTAAAGGGTCTATCCAACAAGAAGATCTAACAGTTGTAAATATCTATGCCCCTAACATGGGAGCAGCCAATTATATAAGGCAATTAATAACAAAAGCAAAGAAACACATTGACAACAATACAATAATAGTGGGGGACTTTAACACCCCCCTCACTGAAATGGACAGATCATCTAAGCAAAAGATCAACAAGGAAATAAAGACTTTAAATGACGCACTGGACCAAATGGACTTCACAGATATATTCAGAACATTCCATCCCAAAGCAACAGAATACACATTCTTCTCTAGTGCCCATAGAACATTCTCCAGAATAGATCACATCCTAAGTCACAAATCAGGTCTCAACTGGTACCAAAAGACTGCGATCATTCCCTGCATATTTTCGGACCACAATGCTTTGAAACTAGAACTCAATCACAAGAGGAAAATCGGAAAGAACTCAAATACATGGAGGCTAAGTGTTTAAAATGTTCCACATAAAGGATTCTAATTTTATTTTTAAGTCTCGTCTCTTCTGTGTTGGAAGGCTTACCTCTAAATTAGCCGAAAAATAATATGCCCATAAAACATCATTCCAGGGCACCTGGGTGGCTCAGTCGGTTAAACATCCAACTCTTGATTTCAACTGAGATCATGATCTCAGGGTCAGGAGACTGAGCCCTGTATTCTTCGAGCTCAGTGGGGAGTCTGCTTAAGATTCTCTCTCTCCCCCTGCCCTTCCCAGCCCTCATGCTCTTTCGCCCATTCTCTCTCTTAAAAAAAAAAAAAGAAAAAATTCATTCCTCCACCATTCCAGATAATGGGGCATTATACATATTCACACATATAATTCACAATGGAGAACTATTTTTAAAAAAATTGTTTCTGATTATTACCAATTCCTTTAATATAAACGGTCATTGGTTTAGAATTTTTTTTTTTTTAATTTGACAGAGAGCGAGAGAGCACAAGCAGGGGGAGGAGGAGAGGGAGAGGGGGAAGCAGCCTCCCTACTAAGCAGGGAGCCCGATGCGGGGCTCGATCCCAGGACCTGAGATCATGACCTGAGCCGAAGGCAGACGCTTAACGACTGAGCCACCCAGGCGCCCCAGTTTAAAATATTCTTAAGATTTATTATTTATAGGGGAAACGTCAAACCTCTCTCAGAATGTTTTATTATACTGTAAATTCAAATTCCCCATGTGCACAGTGTCCTTCATTATAAAATCTAAAATGTAGATGTCATTTCCTATCTCCCTACGCTTATGTTGTAAAAAGGCTACATATAGCTACAAAATTGACATTAGGAGATATTTATCAGAAAAAAAGTTCTTTGGGGGCGCCTGGCTGGCTCAGTCGGTTGGGCATCTGCCTTCGGCTGGGGTCATGATCCCAGGGTCCTGGGATCAAGTTCCGCATCGGGATCCTTGGTCAGCGGGGAGCCTGCTTCTCCCTCTGCCCGCCGCTCCCTGCTTGTGCTCATGCTCTCTCTCTGACAAATAAAGTCTTTAAAAAAAAAAAAAAAGTTCTTCATAAATATGTAATAAAAACACAAGGGTTTATAGTTTATTTATAAGGAAAGCTGAATGCATTATTTATGAGCTTTTCAGAAACATCAAGGTCATACATAAGGGGGATCAAAATTTTGATAAATACCTATCCTGCCTACAAGTGGATAAGGAAAATTAATTACATGTCCCTAGAAGGGGACATGAGAAACAAACAGGTAAAACATTTCAAGGAGCACGCACTGATGTTAATATTAGTGTGGGGGGGGGCAAATATTGATCTGCCAAGGCCTAGACAGATCTCCCTGTGACTACAGGTAATTAACAGGGGAGATTAATATAGAAGATTCATGCAGCACGTAAGTGGGAATTACAAATCGGTGTAATACCACCTCCTAGGGGTGCTCGCTCACTTAGTCACACTGTTTATTGAGCATTATACTGTTAAGATTTTTTTTAATCGTGTGTATAATTTTATATCAGAATGGTAAAGAGGCATTCTAAAGCATCTTGTTAGAAACCAGTGGTTCTCAACTGGAGGTGAGTTTGCTCCCAGAGGACATCTGGCAATGTGGGAAACGTTTCCGGTTGTCATGACCTGAGGGAGGGGTACTGACATCTACTGGGTAGAGGCCAGAGATGCTGCTCAACATCCTACGATATCCAGGACGGCCCCCCACAGCAATGAATTATCCGGCCCCAGAGGCCAACAGTGACAAAGGTGAGAGATCTGCTATAAACTCACAGGGCTGAGACCTTCAGAGCCAGAGTGACGTCTAGATGACAGGTAAATAGTCCCTTCCATCCTAAAGTTCTGAGGTTCATCCAGTCCAAATCTACAGCGAGTCCTTAAAAGTTCTGCCACATTCTCTCCCACACTCACTTAGCATCTGCACAGGTGTTTCTCAACACTCACAATCTCACAAGAAAATGAAGTAAGGGGCGCCTGGGTGGCTCAGTCGTTAAGTGTCTGCAGCTCAGGTCATGATCCTGGGGTCCTGGGATCAAGCCCCGTGTTGAGCTCCCTGCTCAGTGGGGAGCCTGCCTCTCCCTCTCCCACTCCTGCCTGTGCTCTCTGTCAAATAAATAAATAAAAGGGCTTTAAAAAAAAGAAAGAAAGAAAATGAAGTTTGATTTAAATACTGGAGAAATCCAGGAAAGACACAGTAATCCTACCAAACCTATGCAAATACCACATATAAAATATTCATGGGTGTTTTTCAGAGTTTAAAAAACTTTTTTTTTTTAAATGCAGGAAGACAGTGCATAAGGAATTATTTTGATTTCTTGTTCCAAATTCAACCAGACCACTCAATAATAGTCAAACAAAAAGGCTTTTATTTTCCTATCACCAAACGAGAAATACTCTGGTGATGGAAATAAGAAGTCTTCATCCACAAGTGTCTTCTGTACAACTTTGAAAGCGTAAACACGGTCCACAGATATACGACTTCTCTACCGACATCACGGCCCAATCAGGTGCCAGCATCCACCCCCCACCAATCCCATCACTTGTTCTCCTTTGATCACTCCATGAAACTAATTCAAATTTATGGCAATAAAGTTTCACACACACAAAAATATCTAGACTTAGGGCCATGAGTTCAAGGCCCTAAGATCAAGACCTGAGCTTATACCAAGAGTCAAGACACTTAACCGACTGAGCTACCAGGTGTCCCTGTGGATTTCTTTTTTTAAAAGATACAACTACTTAGCGTTGGCATGCTCATGCACTGCTGGTGGGAGCACAAAGTCCTACAATCTTAAAGGATGGTGTGTTAAAGTTTTTTATTTTCCATACGTTATGATGCTTTGACATCATGGAGCCCTGCTGGGCAGGAAGGGACTGCCGCCCCCAGGGTTAGTTAGTTCCTAGAGATAAATAACTCACCTATGAACATGCCTATCACGTGCAAACCAACTAAACCCAAGTCTACACTACAACCACCTCATTCATCTAACTCTTACACACCAAGCCAGTATGACCCCTGTCTTAAAATCACCCCATAGCCAGGTATCAGAAAACCAGAGACCCACTGACATTATTCAAACTATACATTCCTAAGCTTGTTCCATCTTGCCTCCTCTGCCCCACCTACTCCTTCGCATGGAAACCACAACAGAGGCTCTAGGCCACGCTTTCCCTGTGCTCCTTCTTCCACCTGACCAACCCCGGTAACCTCCCGTGACCCTGCCCAGCATGGCATGCCCCACTCTCCTGGACACTCTAAGTAATAAACTCTTCTTTCAAAGGCAGTTGTCTCTGTATCTGTCACCTTACCATACCTGATTAAAACAAATCCGGGGTATATTTCAAGACAGGTGACTATGTGGTAGTCTACAGCAAAAGTCTTAAAAGTTGGTATATTCTTTAACCAGGCAATTTCACTGCCAAGAATTTATCCTAAAGAAGTAATCATAGATACGTGTAGATTTAATTACAAGAACGTTGACTGTACCATCAATTAAAATTCCAAAATATCAAAATAGCCAATGTCTAACAATAGAAAAATGACCAAAAAATGCCCCCCAAAAATGAAAGAGCTTTACAAGTTTCAAGATGAAACTTCAAAGAGAACATAACAAATTCTATCAAATCTATAGGGAATAAATATTTCCTACATTATTTAAACTTTCCTCAGTATAGTAAAAGAATGTTTCCCAATTTATTTTACCAGGCTAGTATAATCAAGATACCAAAACCCAAGGCAGTTCCAAAATGGAAATATAGGCCAACCACATCTATGAATAGAATTGCAAAAAAAATTAAATAAAATCTAGCTACCTACTAGAACAGTCCATACAACCAACTTGAGTTTACCCCAAGTATACAAAAATCTGTCCAACATTAAGAAATAATCAATTTTGTTAAAGAGACCAAAAAGACCTGAAACAGTCTCAGTGAATACAACAGGAAGAAAAAAAGTAAAGCAATTAAAGAGGAAGTAACTATGGGAAACAAAGAATGCCAACATAAGGACGATCCATCCATGTGCCTAAAGGAGAGAATGCAACAAATGGAACAAAGAAAATACTAAAAGACTTAAAGGAATAAATATTCCCAAAAGGTAATCAGAACTGCATCTGCAAGAAAAAAAGTAATTAAGATGTGAGCCAAGAGGCTCACATGGGAGGAAAGTGGAGAAGAGAAGAAAGCGGGCCCCTGGCCATCCCCGAGCAGCGGAACCAGCCCTGGACTGCTTTACTTCCAACCTGGTTACACACAGAAACACTGAATCCTTTACCCGAGGAAGGCACTAGGGACTGGATCTCCAACTGCTCTGAGACAGAAGTATTCCGAGTACATAAGAATACATCAAAATGTAAATGTACCAGATGTACCAAAATTTAAACGTACACAACTTCTGAAACAACTAACAGATTTACTGAGGAAGTATCTGCACATATCTCTAGAGAGCTATATCCCAGGATGTTTACTACAATGCTATCTGTAATGGGGAAAAAATTAAAACTTAAATACAGAGAGAATTAAACATATTACGGAATCCATACCATGTAAGACTATGCGCTCAAATATCACTATTTAACAGTACATCATGAACACCTCTTCATGTATCCTATAAAAGTAAAATTTTTTTATCAAATTTTAAAGAGTTTTTTTCATATATTTTAATATACCTATGAAAATTTTGGAAAGATAATACACCGATATGTTAATGGAAATTGTCTTTAGGCGATCATTGTTTTATTCTTAACGCTTTTCTGCATTTTCTGAATTATTTGCAATAAGCAGTACAAATTTTATCTAAAATTATAATTATTTGCAGAAAGAAAATTAAGGAACTAAATACAAGATGTGAAAGACCTAACTTGACAAACAGCTCATATAGAAAAAACTTAAGAATTCACATAACATTGGAAAAAAAAAATTGGCCAACTATTCAGGGAGAAAACACCAAAGTATAGGTTGATATCTAACTGATACAGAGACAGAGTAGGTCTTTGAAATTATCGAAGCATTATCAAGTTTGTTCAAATGCAATCTTAGACTGCTCTGTATCATAAACTACCGGTTAAAATAAGACAAAGGTTTGCCTATGCTATGGGCAAGAAAATTTTCAGTCTATACGTAACACTAGCAAGCATGAGATGACACTAATTGTAGAAACATAAACCAGAACTGGATTTCTGGAAAGTAGTGTGGCAGTGCACACACCAAAACCTCATGCTTCTTGATCCAGAACTCTCCAGGAAATAAAGCTTAACGTCCGAGGATGCCTCCTGTGGAATTCCTTATTAATAGCAAGATCTCACAAATAATCAAATAGGCAAGAGTAACAGGAAAATAATTAAGTTATGATACATTCATATGGTAAATTAGACTTTTAAAACCAGTGTGGTTTTGGGGCGCCTGGGTGGCTCAGTTGTTAAGCGTCTGCCTTCGGCTCAGGTCATGATCCCGGGGTCCTGGGATCGAGCCCCGCACTGGACTCCCTGCTCAGTGGGAAGCCTGCTTCTCCCTCTCCCACTCCCCGTGCTTGTGTTCCTGCTCTCGATATCCCTCTCTCTGTCACATAAACAAATAAAAATCTTTTAAAGAAAAAGTGTGTTTTTGAAAAATAACTTACAACACAGGAGAATTCCACAAATAAAATAAAAACAGAATAGAAAACCACATGTGCGATATGATCAACAGCTTAAACATTTCTTTATATAAGGAATCTATTAAGATTTATTTATTTACTTGAGAGAGCGAGCGCACGAGCACGCAAGCAGGGAGGGGTAGGGGGAAAGGGAGAAGGAGAGAATCCCAAGCAGACTCCATGCTTAGCACAGAGCCCTTCATGGGGCTTGATCTCAGGACCCTGAGATCATGACCTGAACTGAAATCAAGAGTCGATGCCCAACAGACCAAACCACCCAGGTGCCTCAACAGTTTAAACATTTTTTATTTGTAGACATAAAACATGACAAGAAATAGACTAGAATGACAAAATCCTCTGAAGGATGGAATTATGGGTGAGTCCAGCTTTCTTTACATGTTCTTTGCGCTTTATGATCAAAAAAGAAACGGGATTTTGTTATAATTTTGCCTTTTAATGATCTAAAAGTTTATAACTAACACTGACCTGAGAGATAGTGGGTGGAATGAAAGTAGTCACGGGAACTGAATCTTGGGCAAGTTACTGAAGTTTTAGTTCCTCAATTATGAAATATGGATAATACTACCCTTTAAGAATCTGGAGAAATAAATAATACAGTTAATGCATTTAAAGTGTCATAAGGCACTGCAGCTGTAAAGATTTTTTGCTAGAGATACATATTCTCCTTCGTTTATGAATGCAGTCAATGAGGTTTTCTCTAAAGGCCTTTTGGGGGGGGGCAGGAGAGGGGAAGATGGTGGGCAGACTTAATATGCTCATTCTAAATTTTATCTGAATTAATAAATACCAAAGAATGGCTGGGAGAAAACTTGAGAAAATGAATAATGAGGGGTTCCTGGCTCTCAGAATACGAAACCACTAGAAAGTATCAGTCCGGCAACTGCTACCATATGGTATTACACCAGGATAGATAAATTAATAGAACAAAATACAATCTGGAAACGGACTCAAGTATCCCTGGACAGCTAGCATATAATACATAGTGGCGTTTCAAAACCAGTGGAGAGAAATGGAGTAATCACCACGTGGTACAAGAACTTCTGGCTAGCCATTTGAAAATAAACTGCAAGAGCTGGATTCCTATCTCAGTCCTTACATCAAAATAAATCCCAATGTGATCAAATATTTAAAAGTAAATACTAGAAGATAACATGAGGAGGTAGAAGTAAATCTAGAAGCCATAAAAGAAAAAAGTATTAAGTCACATAAAAATTAAAATATGTCCATATGCCAAAACATCTCAAAATTAAAATACAAACTGGGGGAGATTTCTGCTACACCTGCTACACACAGAACAGAGAAGTCAACTCCCCATATGCAAAGAACTTAATTTGTTAAATTAAGGAGCTATAAGTACTCTTATGCCCTGATGGTGAGCCTGTAAACTCAAACCTTTTTGAAAGAGAATTTGGCATTTGTCATTAATTTTTTAAACCTGCACATTCTTTGACTTGGTAATTCCAGTTCAAAGAATTTATACCACAAAAAACATTCACAGGAGTGTGCAAAGACAGGTACAAGGATATTCACTGTAGCATTACTGTAATGGCATGAATATTCATCAATGGGGACTTTTTAAAAATTATAGGACATTTATAATTGTACAAAAATGAATGATCTATTTCAAAATTGATGACAATCTATATCAAAAAGAAAGTTAAGAAAAGGAAGCTTGAGAACAGCATATGCAGCATGATTCCACTTTTAAATCATCAGGACACATACTTTTTTAAAAACTGGAAAAAATATATACCAGGCCTTTAGTAGTGTTTACCTCTGAGTGATGAGCTTATGAGCTTATATGGACTATTCCTCTCTTTTTTTTAGAAATTTACAAAATGTTTTACCATGAGCATTTATTATTTTCGATGCCAACATTTTTAATTAAGAAATTTAAAAACACATAGCATGAAAGAGTAGACAAATACAACATCCATGGAACAGAACAGAGCACCCAGAAACAAAACCACACAAACAGAGTCAACTGATGTGTGACAAAGAAGGAAAGGCAGTTCAATGGAGAAAGGACAGTCTTTTCAACAAACGATGGTGCTGGAACAGCTAGGCTGCACATGAAAAAAGAAGAATCTAGATGCAGACCTTATACCCTTCACAAAAATTAACTCAAAATGAGTTACAGACCTAAATGTAAAATGCAGAACTATTAAACTCCTAGAGCAAAACACAGGAGAAAATCTAGATGACCTTGGGTATGGCAATGACTTTTTAGATACAACACCAAAGGCACAATCCATGAAAGAAATAATTGATAAGCTGGACTTCATTAAAATTTAAAACTTCTGGGGGCACCTCGGTGGCTTAATCCATTAAGCACCTGCCTTCAGCTCAGGTCATAATCCCAGGGTCCTGGGATCGAGTCCCGTATTGGGCTCCCCACGCAGCGGGTAGCCTGCTTCTCCCTCTCTCTCCCCCTCTGCCCCTGCTCTCTCTCTCAAATAAATAAAATCTTTAAAAAAAAAAAAAAAAACTGCTCGGCAAGAGACACTGTCGGGAGAACGAGAAGACAAGCCACAGGCTCAGAGAAAATACTGACGAAAGACACATCTGATAAAGGACTGTTATCCAGGGGCGCCTGGGTGGCTCAGTCGTTAAGCATCTGCCTTCGGCTCGGGTCATGGTCCCAGGGTCCTGGGATCGAGCCCCGCATCGGGCTCCCTGCTCGGCGGGAAGCCTGCTTCTCCCTCTCCCACTCCCCCTGCTTGTGTTCCCTCTCTTGCTGTGTCTCTCTCTGTCAAATAAATAAAATCTTTAAAAAAAAAAAAAAAGGACTGTTATCCAAAATACACAAGGAACTCTTAAAACTCAACAGTAAAGAAAATGAACCACCTGATTCAAAGATGGGCCAAAATTCTGAACGGACGCTTCACAAAAGATATACAGACAGCAAATAGGCGTATGAAAAGATGCTCCCCATCCTGTCATTAGGGAACTGCAAATTAAAGCAAGACAGCAGCGCACACCCACTGGAATGGAGAAAACCCCAGACACGGACACCACCAAATGCTGGTGGGGTGGCAGAGCCACGGGAATCCTCGTTCCCCGCTGGCGGGAAGGCAGAACGGTGTGGTCACTGTGACATACTCTCACGACCCGGCAATCACACTCCTGGGTTTCACCCATCCACACAGAAACCGGCATCACAGCAGCTTTACTCGTGATCCCCAAAACTTGGAAGCAACCACGACGTCCTTCGGTAGGTGAAGGGAAAACTGGTACACCCATGCAACAGAATATTAACCAGCACTGAAAAGCCACAAAAAACACATGGAGGGACCTTAAATGCATATTGCTAAGTGAAAAAAAGCCGATCTATAGGATTCCAATGACCTGACATTCTGGAAAAGGCGAAACTACAGAAACAGTGAAAAGATCAGTGGTTGCCAAGAATTTGGGGGGGAGGGGCGGAGAAGAACGATGAACAGGTGGGACTCAGGCCAGTGAAACTTCTGTATGAAAGTACAACAGTGAATGAATACATGTCACTGTACATTCATCCACACTCACAGAACACACAACAGCAAGAGCGAACCCTAATGCAAATGATGGACTTTGGGCGATAATGAGGCACCACAAACAGGCTCACCAACCATAGCAAATGCACCACACGGATGTGGAATGCCGACGGTGGGGGAGGGGGTGTAAGGAAACTGTGCTTTCTGTTCAATTTCACTGTGAATCTGAAACTTCTCTAAGGGGCACCTGGCTGGCTCAGTCAATAGAGCATGCGACTCTTGATCTCAGGTTGTAGGTTCAAGCCCCATGTCAGGTGTAGAGATTACTTGAAAATAAAATCTTTAAAAAAAAAAAGTACTTTTAAAAAAAATCAAAAAGTAAAACTTCTCTAAAACTTCTCTAAAAAAATAGTCTATTTTTTTACTGTAACTGTATCCGTATCCCCAGTGCCTACTATAAACGCTCAAAAAATTTAAAAAAAAAAAATACACAGCATGGTGCAAGTCATACAGCTTCTCAATAAATCATAGTTGTTCTTTTACTATGAACTAATATGATACAGTGAATAGAAACATAAACTGAGGGAATGTTAGCAAACATTAGAAAGCCGGCTGAGGGTCTCGATCAAAAAGAATGTTTCTGATGTATCACCCACAAGTCACACAGACTCTGGGTCTGGACTATCTCCGCCAACTTTAGGTTGAGCATAGCAAACCACACGGCATTAGAACATCTGGCTACCCAGCAGAGGAAGCCATGAAGAATGGTGGGGGTGCAGAACCCTGATAGGAGGAGCCACCAAGATGCGAGCAAGCTCTTTAAACATCTGAAGGCCTTCTGTGTGGAACAGAAAACAGCCTAGTTCTGATTTGTTCCAAAGGCCAGAACCAAGGTGCATAAGCTGCAGGGAACTTATTTGGGCCCGATCAAATTAAGAATTTTCTAATACAGTTACCACAGAAAACGGAAGTGTTCTAGGAAGACTAAATTTTCATCTGTTCGGAACAAACGCATAGCAAATTTTTGCAATAGAGATGGATCTACCCTGTTAATATCCCTTCTGTAACTGTCTACAGAAGCTTACAAGGTTCACAACAAAATGAAAGAAAGTAGTTTCAAACAAACTCTGCTCTGGAGTAGATAAGAACGTCAGGGACATGAGATCTAGAGGGGGTGGGAGGCCGCAGCAGTCGGTTATTTGTAGACAACAAACGTAGCAGGAGCTTAGAAAAAGTTTTGTCAACTGGGGATTAAGTGGTAAATATCTGTCTTGATTTTTAACAGCCTGAACCAAAGGAATGGTACCCTACGTCATGGTTTGCTTCCCGCACCCCATCAGATTTTCCGTAGTAAGGACCCCATCATCTCCTGTACGTATTACTCTCCCGGCCTTTCTCAACAGAAGCTCCACGCCAGAATGAAGCACCAGCGCCCACAGTCTCCCAAGCGTCTAATGAACTAACGTCTCTCTCCCGTGCATCTAGAACGCTACTGGCTCTATTGCCTGCAGGGTAACTGGGAAAACCGCCCAATGATTTTCCGTGTTCTGCAGTTAAGAGGAGGAATCCAGGTGAGTATGAATGAGCTAATCTACTTGGCTGCAACAAAGGTCTCAAAGCTACACCATCCACGGGGGCAGGCACCACTTTACCTTGTGCACAGGTGACAGGCAGACCGTGTGTGCTGCATAAACGAGGAACAAGAACGGAGGCTACACGTACGTTCAGTCAGTTTCTCCTCTAACTCAGAGCCTTCTCTCCCTTTTCCCTTCTGTTCTGCAGGATGAGATCCATCTCTCCAGTTCCCGCTCCACCTAATCTGCCCTCAGCTCCTCAGAGAGCTGGTCCTACTTATCTTCTCCTTGAGATCCTCAGGCCCCCCTTCTCCTGGCAGTTCCACCAGCACCGACAATGAATCTCTCTTTTTAAGATTTAGTTATTTATTTGAGAGAGCACACGCATGAGCAGAGGGAGGGAGCTAAGTAGACTCCCCGTGGTGGAGCCCAACACGGGGCTCAATCCCAGGACCCTGAGATCAGGACCTGAGCTGAAATCAAGACTCAGACCTTAACTGAACGAGCCACCCAGGAGCACCCCCCACTTAGTTTCTATTTTTGAAACACACAACGTCACTGCTCTGTGGCCCTTCCCAAGCCACTGCCCTGACAGCAGGTGGATCACCACAATTTTAAATGTCAGTCTATCCATGCTGCCTCTATTTACTTCTTTGCTGAAACGCTTCCCCTGGAGGTCCCGACGGTCATTAAGTGCTGATTCCAATGACCACTCGGGTCTTCACCTGACTTCTGTGCAGCATTTACTACTGGTGACCATCACCCTGCACACTGACTCTTAATAATACTAATCTTCCCCCAACTCTCCTTTTTTTACGATTCATCATTGGTTTCCTCCTCCTCATCCAACCCATCAGTTTCATCTTTGGCCCTCCTCACAGACTGTCCTTTTGTTGTAATCTCCCCAACACAGGGGCCACCATGCAACAAGCGTACGCAATGAGCGGCGCTCACCCTGGATGACTTCCAAACATCTAACTACCGAAAGTTCATCCACACCCTGCTTTCTTCCTAAAGCTCCAGGCCACACGTCCTGCTACCTACTAGGTATTTCCACACGGCTCTCCCACTAGCACTCCACATCAACATACTAAAACCAAATCTGCCACTTTCTCCTATTCAACCCGCCCTCCCGCTGGTCCCCCAGATTGGTGATCAGCAGCTATATTCTCAGAAGCCTCCTTCATTTCTCTCCTGCCTGCACCCCAGACCAAGTGTTCAGCAAGCTGCTATTTGCCCACCACAGTACTTCTCCCACCTATTATTTCCTTTACTCCACTCCCAGAGACATAAGCTAGAACCCCATCACCTCTCTTGGACCACAGTAACAGCCTAGCCAATCTCCTTAACCACCTGCCGATCTACCCTGTGTGATTTCCAGAGCAAGCTTCCTATAGCACAGGTTGGGTGACACTAGGACTCCATCAAAACACACATGCCCAGCCACATCACCCAGAAAAACCCAGACTCCTTAGCTAGAAGCAAAGCTTTCCACCATTCAGGCTCAACCCCTTTTCTCAAGCCTGTCTCTTATCAAGACACAGGCTCCCACACCACCAGATTATTCACTCACCTCACCTCACCCTGCACATGCTCCGGCAGCACCGTCCAAGGCGTCTCCGCTGCTCTACCACCTTTCTCCAAGACACCTCTGCCGTCTGTCAGAAATTCTACACGACTCTCCAGGCTCTATTCAAATACCACTTTCTCCAATACAACTTGGGGTGCAGTAAGGGTTGAATGGAGGGAAGGACCTACGTTAACTAAACCTTCGGAATGATTTAGGATGGTTTAAAGACCTAAAGGTGAGGCCTGAAACCATAAAAATCCTAGGGGAATACAAGCAGTAATTTCTCTGACATCAGCCATAGCTACATTTTTCTAGATGTGTCTCCTCAGGCAAGGGAAGCAAAAGCAAAAACTATTGGGACTACATCAAAATAAAAAGCCTTTGCAGAGCAAACGAAACATCAACAAAACTAAAAGGCAACCCAGTGAATGGAGGAGACTTGCAAATGATATATCCAATAAGAGGTTACTATCTAAAATACATAAAGAACTTCTACAGCTCAACACCAAAAGAACAAATAACTCGATGAAAAAGTGGGCAGAAGACCTGAAGTCATTTCTCCAAAGATGACATCCAGATAACCAACAGACACACGGAAAGATGTTCAACATCACTGATCATCAGGGAAATGCAAATCAAAACCACAATGAGATACCACCTCACACGTGTGAGAATGGCTACAGTCAAAGACAGGAATCAACAAATGTTGACAAGGATGTGGAGAAAAAGGAACCCTTGTGCACTGTAGGGTGAGAATGCAAACTGGTACAGCCACTGTGGAGAACAGTATGGAGGTTCCTCAAATAATTAAACATGGAACTACCATATGATCCAATAATTCCACTACTGGGTATTTAAAGTAAGAGAACAAAAACACTAACTCAAAAAGATTATGCACCCCCATGTTCACTGCAGCATTATCTTACAATAGCCAAGACACGGAGGCAACCCAAGTGTCCAGTGATGATGAACGGGTAAAGATGTGGTATATATACAGAATGGAATTTTACTCGGCTACCAAAAAGAGTGGGTTCTTGCCATTTGTGACAATATGGATGGATCTAGAGAGTATTATGCTAAGTGAAATAAGTCAGAGAAAGAAAAATACTGCATGATTTAACTTCTATGTAAAATATTAAAAACCAAATGCATAAACAAACAAAAGGCAGAAAGAAACAAACCCATAAATGAGAACAGATGGTTGCTAGAGGGGAGCGGGGGGGCGGGGACGGGTAGAATGAGTGGAGGGGGCGGTCCAGGCTTCCGATGATGGCACGAACACGTCATGGGGATGAAAGGGTCAGCATGGAGAATACAGTCAATGATACCTCAATAGATGGCCACCACACCTGTGGGGAGCACGGACTAAGGCTTGGACTTACCAAAGCACTAGGCCGTACACCTGAAACTAACACGAGGTACTCACTACACTTCAAAAAAAAAAAAGTTTTTAAAGACACCTTCTGAGTGCCTGGAAGGCAATGCAAGTTTAAGCTGACACACTGGGGGATCAGGGGGGAGATGTTAAGGAAATTCAAAACTACCTGAGAGGAGAAATAAAAAGAATATCTGGGAAGAACATAGTATTATCAGATTTCTTCAGGCTCACATAGAGAAGATGCCTTGGATTCCCTCTGTGTGGTCCTAGGGAAGAGAACTAAAACCCGTGGGTAGAAGTTATGGTGAGGCAAGCTTCCGCTCAATTAAAGCACACACAGAAACACTGTAACTAGTCAAAAACAGGAGGTAGTGAGTTTGCTCGCTCTCCAGAGGCATTCAAACAGAAATCAGTCTACCACCTGGAAGAGATTCAGGTTATCTAATGAGAAAAATGAACAAAGACACCTCCCTTCATAACTCTTCCTGTTCTCCGACTGGTAGTAGCAGCTTCCTCTGGGATCCAGCAGAGGAAAACGAGCCTCTACCGCTAGGCCCTCCTCGGTTCACGTCAGTGTGCCCCAGGCCCATTCCTTCACTAGACCAAGACTCTTGAAAGGAGAACTGTCTCTCTCTCGGTCATTTCTACATCCCGCCCCCCACACCACCTGCCCATAACTGCAGCATCCAAAAATGCTTACTAGATACTCCTCTGAAGACTAAACTCCATTTAATGATTATACGAGAAAAGCACATCATATTTCACTACATAAAGAGCTCCTGTATGATGTAGTCACGAGATTTCAGAAACCAGAGCCCTTAAGAGTCAAAGGCAGTTCTGTCCCCAGGCAGCCAGGTAAAACATACAAATTAAAGACTATCGCCCAGGGGGCGCCTGGGTGGCTCAGTTGGTTAGGCGACTGCCTTCGGCTCAGGTCATGATCCTGGAGTCCCTGGATCGAGTCCCGCATCGGGCTCCCTGCTCGGCAGGGGGTCTGCTTCTCCCTCTGACCCTAACCCCTCTCATGCTCTCTGTCTCTCATTCTCTCTCTCTCAAATAAATAAATAAAATCTTTAAAAAAAAAATAAAAAATAAAAAAATAAAAAATAAAAAATAAAAAATAAAAAAAAAAATAAAGACTATCGCCCAATCCTGGGCTACTGTGGGTTGGGATATTGGAGCAGTAAGACTGCGGGGTGAACTCAGGGCTTTTGTGTTCTGGATCAAGTATCTCTGCAAGTTTAGTAGTTGGGAGATTTCTCAAGTTATAATAAATGAACCAAATGTATGAATTATTGAATAATGGTATTAAAACAATTGGCTATCCATTTGGAAGAAAAATAAAATTAGATCCCTGCGTCATGTCAAAAATAAATTCCAGATGCAGGTGGCTTCTCCCAGCAAGCCAGAAAGTGGCATCCCAGAAGGCCAACAAAGTCTGGATCTCAGTTCTGGGAGTGGCCTCTTGAAGACTGATTTCTTCCCTGGGCGCTCTGCCTCAGCCCTAGGGATAGCAGCTGCCCCGTATACTTGCTATTCCTATATTCTTTAGAATTTTCTTTTTCTCTTAGGTAATCTCCTGTTTAGCTAATGCTTTTTTTTTTAGATTTTATTTATTTATTTGAGAGAGAGAGGGCAGGAGCAGGGGGAAGGGCAGAGGGAGGAGCAGGGGGAAGGGCAGAGGGAGAAGCAGACTCCCCGATGAGCAGGGAGCCTGATGTGGGACTCGATCCCAGGACCCCGGGATCATGACCTTAGCCGAAGGCAGACGCTTAACCGACTGAGCCACGCAGGCGCCCGCTAATGCTTCTTTATACTAAACTTTGTTTAGTATAAACCTTGTTAAAATTCAAAAATAAATTCTAGATGGTTTAAAGTACTAAATATAAAAGACAAAACCATAAAAGTGTTGAAAATGAGGGTTTTTGTTTTTTTAAATAAACATGGAAGTTGGGGAGGTCTTCCTAGGCAAGAGCAGTAACCATAAAATTTTAAAAATGGTCAGATCCATGTAAAAATTAAAGCTTTCTGCACAACAGAAGGAAGACCAAATACATATAATCACTATCTGGGAAGTACAAATTTAAAAGCCATCATGTCATCTATTTGCTTAAAACCCTTCAGTGGCTTCTGCTCCAGCTCCGAGGCTGAAACCCACTCAGGCCAGCCCATACTGGCCTTTCTCCAGTACTCTCACCACCCTGCTTCTTCCAAACAGGGACTCCTGTTCACCCTTCAGGTCTCAGCTCTAGCACCACTGCCTCAGAAACCTTTCCTGGACTCCCTAAATGGGTCAAATCCCTAAATTATAGGCATTCATTGCACTGCATACCTCTCACAGTTGCTCAAGCCAAAAACGTCTGAGTGACCCTTCACTCCTCCTTCTCCCTCTTTCCCTCTCTCTCTCTCTCTCCCCCTCTCATTCTGTATCTAATCCAAATCCTGTTGGTCAAACCTTCAAAATATAACCTCCGTCAATACACCCAGTCCAAGCCTTACCATCTTCTTCCCAGATTAATGCCTCCCTTTACTCTATTGTCAATCTAGCAGCCAGTGACTTTTTAAAACATAAGTCATATCACATCACTCTTCTGCTCAAAACTCTCAATGGTTCCCATCGTGAGAGCCAATCAATGCTGCTAGGACCCTACAAGATCTGCCGCCATGCCATGACCTCTCACCTCATATCCTACTGCTCTCCTCTCCCTCCCCTCTCCCACCTCCCCCACCACGCCCCCCATAACTTCATTCTGGCCATACTGACCTCCATGCCCTTCCCCAAACATGCCAGACACACCCTTCCTGAAAGCATCTGCAAAAACTGACCCCTGTCTAGAACATTCTCCTCTCTCCCTCCTTCAGGCCATCTTCTCAATATGGCTGACCAGTCCATCCCCCTTCCCTCTACCCTGCTCTATTTTTCCTCTCTCCCACAGCATTTGTCACCTGACAATCTAAACCATTTGCTTATGTTTGTAGTTTAGTATCTGTTTCTCCCACACTAAGGCAGGGCTGTTCACCATGTGCGTGGCCCACTGATGTATCCCAAACACCTACAGCCGTGCCTGGCGAGTCGTTCATCACTGGACTTCCTAGAACCTAACACAGGGCTTTGCAAAGACGAGGTACACAAACATCTGTTAACTGAAGAATATCATGTCTTCGATCTATCAGAAGATACAAATTTAGAACAGCTGACATTATCCAGGGCTGGTAAGAGTGCAAAGGAAATCCACCCTCTCATACACTGTCAGCAGGTATGTAAATTGATACCTTTTTTGAGAGTAAGCTAACAATCGCTATTAAAATTTAAACCACTCAGAGCTCACGTCCTTTAAGTCAGTAGTCCTACAGAAGCAAAAGAGTACCTGAAAAACAAGTACAAGGATATCTACGGTAGCCCTGCTGATAAAATGAAAAACTTGTCCAATAACGAAAACCAGTTGTCCATCAACAGAAAAACCGACAAATAAATCCTGTGTGGTACATGCATGTGATGGAATGACCCTGAAAGGAGGCCATGATCTGGTGAACAGACCAGAGAGCCCTGACATGAGGTGGGCTGGACTGGACCTCTGCCCAGCCCCCACCTCCTGGCTACGGAACTCTATAGACACTTCTAACTTGTCTGTGCTTCAGTTTCCTCATCAGTAGAATAGGAACAATATTACAGCAGCAGGCGTCCCACTGACCCGAAGATCCCCTCAGCAAGGCATGCAGAGATGACAGCACAGGACACGGCCACAGGACCACTCACAAGCTTGTAATAATTACAGCCAACCTGCACTAAGTGAGACAAACAAGTCGCAGACCTATCTGCGGAAAGCATGTCCACTTCAGTGGACAAGTGAGCACGTCTGTGTAACTACAGGAAAAAAGTCAAGAACAGGAAACTTACTACTGGTGACCTCTGGGAGATGGGAGAAGACATATTTCTTCTTTATACACACACATTCTCAATGGAGGACTTTACAAGGCAGTGTTTTTAAATAAATGAAATCAGAGTAAATGCTTCTACGATATAGTTTAACTTGGATTTTAAAATACTAAAATTTGAAAATCTTTATACATAGTCTTTGAATTCTCAAGATGAAATGGAATAATTGGATGAAATTTCTTTGGCTATTAAAATTACCTTAATTCTAAATGAATAAACTGAGATGCACCAGCAAAAAAAGGCAAAGCAAAACAAAACAAAACACTTTTTCAATAAACTTACAAAACAAGAAATTAAAAAGAATAAAAAGGAAATTACATTTCATTCTATCAATTTACACACAAATCAATCCTTTTCTTAATCTACCATATCTCCATGGAAAACAAAGATATGTCGGAAAAAAGTTAAACAATATCAACATAAAAGACAAGCTGCTTCTAAAATGAGACAAGCAGGATTAGGGGCACCTGGGTGGCTCAGTCGGTTAAGCATCTGCCTTCGGCTCGCGTCATGATCCCACGAGTCCCGCATCAGGCTCCTTGCTTGGTGGGGAGCCTGCTTCTCCCTCTCCCTCTGCCGCTCCCCCTGCTTGTGCTCTCTGACAAATAAATAAATGAAATCTTGAAAAAAATTTTTAGAAAAAAGAGAAAAGTGGGATTAAAGTAAAAAACTGAACAGTTATCTTTGACTGTCAGTGTGGCTCAAAAGAATTCCACATGTATTTTTAAAACCCAGCAGGGCAAGGACATCTGAGCATGCCTAAAGCTAAGGTGTTAAAAAAGTGACCTATATTAAGTTTGGCCAAAGAGAAAAATTAAATCCCCACGATGAACTTCTAAGAAGATGCTGACACAAAGCACTGGGATTTACCGAACCCGCTCTCCTTTTGTGCACAGTGGCTGTGGCTGTTCATTTACTACACTAATTGAAAATAAATACTGCAATCTATGCAAACTGAATCTCATCCCGGAGTCACAGGATTTGAGAAACAGGGAATAAACCTGCACTAAGAATAGCAAAAGAACACAAGATTTCCTAAAGCTAATTTTTCCTAAAGCTAATTTTTCCCACCCTCTTTCAAGTGCTTAGTCATTTCTGTCTATTTACAAGGAAGACCATTCCGCATCCTCGAAGGGGGGAGAATTCTCTTCCAGACTGCCCTGTCACCTGAGCCGCCCCAGACCCCGTCTCCACGCAGCCCGGGACAAGGCGGCGGCCAGCTGAGCATCCCTCCCACTCCAGCCCAGAGCCAGAAGCCACTGGGGCTCTCCGGGCTCTGCCTCCGTCAGCGGTAACAAAGAGGGGTTTGTGGAAAGGCAGCGTTCTTCCCCGACACCCAGTGCGAAGGTGAGGACTACAGCACACGCAGCCCGACAACAGCCCCGCCTGCTCTCCCCGCGCAACCCCGGGGATGGGGGCTCCCCGGCTCTCCGCGGGCTCCCCACAAAACCGCAAACTGGGCGCCAGCAGGCTCTGGAGCCTACTTGCAGGAGAGCCGCCAGCCCTAGCATCTGATAACATTGTTTCAGGCTCCCCAAAGGCAGGAACAAAGGCGAAGTTTTTCATGAAACGCTGTAACCTAAGACACAGCCCCAGGCACGGGCCAGGTTCCGCACTGAGCGCCTACGGTGCCCGGCAGCACCTGCCAAGGTCCCACTCACGCCGACACGTCGCTGGGCGCACACGCCCGTGGCAGGAACACACCTGCAAGAACTTCCCCCCCTAGACACGCTGCCGAGGAGCAAGCACACGGCCTCCCGACACAACTCCAGGCTTAACACCTGGAACGAGGTGGTCGCCCTCCCAGGAGTCTGGGGCTCAGCCCGCGCCCCCCAGAAGGTCACGAAGGGCTCCGACAACGCACTGGGAGGATTCAGGATGGGGCTCTTTCTCCTTCCAAGAAGCCAAGTGCTACAAAAGACACGCTTCCTGACCTGCACACCCAACACCACTGTCCTGACTCCCCAAAGCCCCCACGACGACGCTGAGCGCCGGAGTCCACGCCGGTGGCCGGCTTCCCCGACAGAGCAGAAAGGCATGCAGCAGCCTCCTTCCGAAAGCGTGCCGAAGGTCAAAGAGGCTGCGTCTGCCCAGAGCGCGTCCCCGGGGGGTCCGCGTCCTCCGGACCCCCACCCCCCACCAGGCGCCGGCACGGGCCATCAGGCCGCACGGCCCCTCCGGGAGCGCCGCACGGCCCCTCCGGGAGCGCCGCCCGGCCCCCGCCGCCCCGCGGGCTGCCCCCCCGCGCGCAGGGCGACACGGGCAGGGCCCCGAGGTCCGCAGCCTCCCCGCCACACGGCCCACGTGCCGGGCCCTCCCCGCCGCCCGCCGGCCCCGCGGCCTCCCGCCGCCCTGCCCTCCGCGCGCCCCGCCGCCCCCGCGC
>NW_022589750.1:1395671-1574169 GCF_004348235.1 Phoca vitulina
GGGCGCCTCACCGTCGGGCTGAGGAGCCGGGCCCGGCTGCGCCATGGCCGGGCGGCGGCCTCGCGGAGCGGGGCCGGCGGGCGGCCGGCGTCCCGGGCTCCCGCGGGCTCAGCTGGCGGAGGAGGCGTCGACCGAGCCGCCGCCGCCGCCGCCCAGGGAGGAACCGCTAAGGCTGGAGCCGCCGGCGCCGCCACAGCCGCGGGCAGAGACGGACCCGAGCGCCGACCTCCGCCTCCTCATCCTGACAGCGGGAAATAAGCAGTGCGCAGGCGCGGGGGGACGGGGCGGCACGTGACGCCGCCCGAGGGGAGGGGCGGGGCCTCGCAGCGGGCGGCGCGGCGCGGGAGGAGGGGGACGGGGTGATGAGGCTGGGGGTGTGAGGGCCGCGGGGACCTGGCGAGGGGGACGGTCGGCTCCCGGGGGGCGGCTCGCAGGCCTCCGTCCCAGCACAGGGCAAAGAAGAACCTAGTATGGCCAAGGACGGGTGAGGAGGCCGGGTGGTGGGCGAAGTGAGCGCAAATGCAGCCCCCACCCCGGCTGGCTGTGTGACCTTGGGCCAGTCACTTAACCTCCCGCAACCGCCCAGGGCTTCCTCTGCGGGGCGGCTACGGAAAGCTTAAGTGGAGTAAAGCGTGAGCACCTGTGTGCGATGTGACTTCTAGGGGCCAGGTACTGTGCTGGGTGCCGGGGAGACGGCCCAATACAGTTCCCCGCACTCATCGTGGGGGGAGAGGAGAGATGACATGCACCCAGTGCCGTCCCTCTACCTGGACGAGAGAGCCTGACCTAGGCACCGTGCGTTAGAGGCTCCCCTCTACCCCCTGTGGTTACAGCCCTCCCACAGGGTGCTGGGACCGTGCCCACCTGGCACCTGTGTCCCTCCTGCAGGACCAAGGGCTGGGAAATGTGAGACCAGGATCCCCACGACCACCACCAACACACACACACACAATGGCTGGAGGCTGTGCCTCTTCCCCACATTCATCCTCTCTAGGGCACGGGCTGGACATCCCTACACGTTAGCTAAGAGGCAGCTGTGTTTGTGGGAGGGGGCGGCACATCACTTGGACATTTGAGTTGCTGTGTGCACAGAATGCAACAAGTGGGCCCTGGGCCACCACTGCAGCCCGCCCAGGGCTCCCCTTACCACCTCAGTCAAGTGCCCAAATCTCAGGAGTTCAGGAATCCTGAATCTGAGCCTGGTCTTCCGCATCATCAAAGATGTGTATTTGTCAAGGTAGAATAGAATATATTAAGGTTGACAGAAGAAATGATTTATAATTTTAAATAATCCAGGTAGGCAATGTGGCATCTATTTGTACTTTCGCCCTAAGTCCTGACATTGGTGGGGGGTGGCGGGGGACACCTAAATACAGACTTGAGTTTTTTGAGCAGTTAATATCCTCGGATGGCTGGTGTACCTTTGAGAAAGCAAGCAGGGTCATTTCCCCTACCCACCCACCCCACCTCGCCTTAAATGTCTCTTGTCCAGGATAGGGCAGTCCAGTGCATCCTCTATCTCGTGATGACTAACAAGAGGCAGGAGCCATAAAGATAGCAGATACTGATGCCCTCTATAGAAGGGACTCTTTACAGTGAGTAAGAGGCATGTTTACTGCTATTGATAATCTGGGGCTTGAAGCCAGGCCCTCAAGATCAAGGTCACTCAGAAATGATCAGGCTGCTGATTTGGACACCTGGAGCTCCCCATGCGAAACAAGTGTTTTTTTGTTTTTTGTGTTTTTTTTTAAAAGCAATTTTGAAATCAGGTAAGGAGCATGCAAGAGTTGTGTACATTTTCCTATTTTTACATAAGTCCTAAGACTCAGCAATTCCACCCCGAAGTATGTATTCTAGAGAAACTAGTGTGTGCTCAAAGCCTTTATTAGGTGTAAAAAGCAGGATTCCTCCGTTCTGAAAGAAATCAAGAGACAAGATCTAAACACGTAAAATAATTACTTACCAATTACATTGCACAGGTAGACACATATAAGATATTCGAGACGGCATAGTTTATAATACAATAAACAAACAAATAACCCAAATAAATCTAGTTCACCAACACTAGAATAAATAAAAAATAAACCAACACTAGAATAAATGGAAAGTATTCATACAATGGAATACTCTACAGCAATGATGATGAACAAACTACCCCTACATATTCAACGTAGATGGATCTCACAAACAAGGTTTTGAGGGGAAAAAAACAAATTATAAAGTAATACATACAGCATGATTCCATTTATATAAAGTTCCCAAACAGGCAAAACTAAATATGATGCACATGCAGTAAACTAGACAGGAAGAGAAGGGTATCACAGAAGTCATAACAACGGCTCCGGAATCAGAGAGGGTGGGCCATGTAGTTAGGAAGCGCACCTTAAGAAGCTTGCCGTCTAGGGAACTGGCAATGCACTATTTCTTAACCTGGGTCCATTTAAACTAGTTGCAAATGTGGGATGCAGACGTAATTTAGGGGAGAAAGATTGTGGGATATTTGCTTAAAATGCAAGCTTAAAATGAGCACATTTGATGCAACGGCTGGAAAGTTCTTGTTTTTGTGCTGCATTAACAGTCAAGGCATGTGGATTATAGGAAGTGATGCCCATCCCGCACTTTGCCCTGATTGGGTCATATCAGCAGCGTTGACTGTGTTTGTTCTGAGCACATTTATTTGCAGGGGGACACCGACCAGCTGGACTGGGTGGAGCTCCAGGGAATGAAGAATCTGCAAGGTATTCTGTGCAAAGTACACAGAGATATCAGAGAAAGGTACTCTGGTGACAGTGGGGGGTAGGGGGTGGGGGGAGACAAGGATGACTTGAGACATGAAGCTGTCCTTAAATCCAGAAGGTCAGTGGGTACAAATGTGCTGCATGCCCAGAGATTGCAGCAAGACAGACTTCAACTCAACCCAAAGAAGAACTCTCTCTCAGTGAGAGCTAACCGGGGCTACCTTTGGAGGAGTGAGCTCCTTGTCACTGCAAGTGTGTAAGTGGAGCTGGCTGGCAATCGGTCAAGGGTGCTGGTGAAGGACTCCTGCCACAGTTGGGGGATCAGATTAGACCATCTGTGCAATCCTCTTCAGCCTCAAGATGGTATAATAACAATGACAATAATAAACCTGATGCCTTTTGAACTTCACTAGGCGCTGTCCCGTATATTATATCATTTTACTCCTCACAACCCAAAAGGTGGACAACAGGCACAGAAGAGATAAACCAAATTTTCCCGGATAAATTCCATTTCAAAAATCTATCCTGTGCAGACATGGCTATCAGGCCAGGTGTCCCAGCTTGGGATTCAGCTAATAGCACTCAGTTGTGTTGGGGTTCTCTCTCTGTGACCCAGATTCTCAAGGGTAGGAAGGGACCAGGGAATAAGGTCAAGACACCATACTTCTCTGGCCTTTGGTCAAGGTTATGAGGGAGGAACAGGAATCAAGGGGACTCTCCCCCGGGGTCCCCGTCTGTGTCCAGGCACCTGGAGACTTGGAAGGTCCCAACCTGGGTGCTGCCTTGCTCACTAAGAGTTTCCAGGAAGAGCCCACCAGGGACAGACACCTTTATGTCCTCAGCCATGATCCCCCAGCCCTCTCTCTCTCTCTCTCTCTGATTATCCCCTGGTCGTTCTGCCCTGGAGCAGCTACCTTCTCCTCCTGGGACCTGGACTGGGAGAATGGTGATCGATAATCCTTGCTCCAATCCATCCTTGCCCCATCCCTGTCCCAGGTGAGAAGTATATGGAGAGCGCCACAACAGAGGGACGACTTCTCTCACATTCTCGTGAGATGCAGCTTGGGGTCCAGGGAAGAACTCCAGGCTTGGAATCAGAAGATCTGGAATCCGGCACTGATGAGCTGTTGACCCAGAACACACACCTTGACCTCTTTGAGCCCCCATTTACTTAGCTAAAATGGGGATAATAGACCAGCCTCATGGTGCATCAGGACAGCTTAAGTGATAAAGCACCTAACACGTGGTAGTTTCTCTATAAAGGTCTGCACCCACCTCTCCTTCTCTTTCATTCCTTTCCCCCTGGATCAGTAGTTTGCATCCTGGTGATGAGGGATCCCTGGACCTTAGAAGTCAGTGTGTGAAGGTATTCCTAGAAATCCAGGGCAGAAATTTCCAATATTTTCAAAGCTTAACAGAACCATCCCATTTACCCTAGATAAGTTCCCAAGGCTAAAATGTCAAGTTTCTTTGCTTTGGACAGAAATTATAACACATTACTTATCTCATGCTGATTAGAAGTTCTTACTCCAGCTTTATATTAGCTGTTGATTAATAATATAGAGGGATCCATTATTACCTAATATACATAGTTTGCCAGATAGATAAGGGTGCTCCTTTCTCTCTGAATTCCCCTCTTATAACATCAACCACAAGGGACATGATTGGAAATAAAAGTGGCCGACATCTCTAGTGCATACTATGTGGCAAGCATTGGGCACAGCGCTTTACCCTTGTATCAACGCCATTAATCTTCTTAAGACCCTTATGGTGGGGAGTGGAGGTGGGAGATGTTTACAACTCATTTTATAGATGATGGGACCAAAGAGGTTAAATAACCAATCCAAGGTCACAGAGCCAGTAAGTGATAGAGCTGGGAATGAGAACCAGGTTGTCTGGGTCCAATGTCCACGTGGGTAACTCCCATGTTATGTTGCCAACTAGCCATGTGTCTCTTTCTCCCATTGGGGGAAGATGTCAACTCCCAGAAAATAGGGACAGTTATTATTATTTTTTTTTTAAGTAGGCTTCACGCCCAGCATGGAGCCCAACGCAGGGCTTGAACTCACGACCCTGAGATCAAGATCTGAGCTGAGATCAAGAGTTGGACACTAAACCCACTGAGCCACCAGGCACCCAGGGACACCGTCATTTTAACATTATCTGTCTAGTGCTAACGTAAGAAGTGCTCAGTAAATCCTTATTAAATGAATCAGTGAGTGAATGAATAAACAAAAGAATAACGCTAGGAATATATGGAGCAAATAATAAAGAATCCTCAGTGGTGAGAAGATATACAACCTGCAAATTAAATCCGTGGGATTCGATTCTGTCTGGTCGCCATTCATCTGCTTCTCACTTTCCACTGGGTTACAAACCATAATTTTAATTATTGCTACTAATAATACCCACCCCTTAACTGAGCACCTACTATGTACTAGGGATTTTACCTGTATTATCTCTCCGATCCTCCCAAGAGCCCTCTGCTGTAGATTGCATTTATTATCGCAGAGCTCAGGGAAGTTAAATGATTTGCCCAAGTCACAGAGTGCATGAAGAACCAGTATCCAAATCCCAGTCTGTCTGATTCCAAAGCACATGCCTTCTTGCTGATGCACCAGCTAACCACGTCTGTCAGATATCCGCAAATATCCCACCCTGCTATGCCATTATCAACTACATTCATTTTTAGAATTGTCAGCCATATTTCCAAAAGTTATTTTACCTTTTATTCCTTGGGGTTTTGTTTTTTTTTTTTAAATTACTCCAGTAAAATTCTAATTATAAATTTTTTAAAAATACAGATAAAGCAAAAGTACTCCCTCAACCTGTCCTCCCTGCAACACCCACGTAATCCCACACTCCTCCCCGAGGCAAACTACTATAATCAGCTTTTTACGAATCCTTTCAGACATTTTTCCGTGCATTTAGGGACATGCAGAAACATGCCTCTGTTTCATGTTCTCCACATAGATAAGATCACGTCGTACGTAGGATTCTGAACGTGCCTTTTTCCTTATTCTTTTTAACTCTCACATAATTTTCCAGTTCGGTAAATGGTTAGGTTCACTACAGTTTTTCATCATATACAAGTGTTGTTGCAAAGCACGTGCAGGCCTACTTAGGCATTTACGTGAGTGACTTTCCAAGAGACCCACCCACCCACCTGGAATTACCAGATCAGAAGTCATGAACACTTTTTCGTCATAACAGAGACTGACAAATTACTCTCAAAAAGTATCATGCCGTTGTACATTCCTACCAAAGGTGTGTGATTGTGTTCGTCTCTGCATATCCTAGCCAAAGCTGGCTTCTATCAATCCATGTCTGCCAACCTGATGGGCAAAAGATTATATAATAATGTCACCTTGGTAAGCCATTTTTCTGAATATCAGCGAGGTTAGGGATCTTTTCATATTTTTGTTAGCTGTTTGTCTTCATCTACTATGAATTTTATATATCTTTTTGCCCATCTGTCATTGGTTGTTTGCCTTTTATTATTGATTTGGAGGAATTCTTAACATATTCTGGATATTAATCTTTTGTGTGTTAGATAGAGTGTATTTTCTCCCAGTTTGTTATTTGTCTTTTAATTTGAATAACAAATTATTATTTATTCACAGATGTTTTAAATTTTAATTGTCAACTTACCTGTCTTTTCACAGCTTCTGGATTTTTCATCTTCTCCAAAAAGGCCCTTCTCACTCCCAAATTCATGAATGTATTCTCAATAGTTTTCCAAAAATTTTCCCCAATATTTTTATATTTTTGGTTTCTCATGGTTAGCTTTTAATCTACTAGGAATAACTTTTCATATGATACCAGGGAAGGGATCTGAATTTATTTTTTTCAGATGGATAGTCTACTAGAAATAACTTTTCATATGATACCAGGGAAGGGATCTGAATTTTTCTCAGATGGATAGGTAATTGCCCCCTAATCATGATTTCTCCACTTTTATGGATGATAAATTTTTATAAATATACTAACTATATTTTGTGGTTGATAAATTCTTATATGTACTAACTAGAATTATTTTTGTTGCAAGAGAGAAAAAAAAACCCTCAAATGTTTTTTTAAAAAAGAAGGAGGAGGAGGAGGAGGAGGGGAATTTGTTCATATAACAGATGTTCAGAACAGCAACTGGTTTGGGAAGAGGCTTTGAATAAAATCAACTAGAGCAGTGGAGGATGGGGCGACTTTGGCAGAGACCCAAGCGGGAAGATGGGGGCAGCCATGGGAAGATGTGGAGGGGAAGGACATTCATGCAAAGAAAGGAGAAACTTGTAAAAATCCCAAGAGTATAACAATCCTGGCATATTCAACAGACAAAAGAAAGCCATGAGGACCAGTGGGGTGGGGGACAATTGGAGAGGTTGGCAAGAGTCAAGTCCCGCGAGACACAGAAGCCACAGGAAGGAACTGAATTATATGTTCTCTTTGATTCTTTGATTTCCACCTGCTGTGGGAAGCCGTTGGAGAGTTTCAAACAGAAGAGCCATAGGATTTGATTGATACTTTCAAAGAGATCATCCTGGTCACTGTTTGGAAAATGGGTTACGGGGAAGGGACGAGGAAAAGGTGGAAGTGGGGAGGCCAGTTGGGAGTTGCTGCCATAGTCAGGGAGATAAATGATGGTGGCTTGGTCCAGGGCTTCATCAGAGGAGGCATAGAAAAACAAAACCAGTCAGGTATTTGGATATAATTTATTGAGATGAGGAATTGCCAAGGGGGAAAATAAAGAATTCTATTTTTCCCATGATAGACCAAAGACTGCCTATTGGGTTTGTAAGTGGAAATATCAAGTAGATGGTTGGACCTACGAATTTGGAGCTCAGCATGGGCATGTGGTTTAGGAGTCACCAGTTTAGATGATATTTATAATCAACAGCCAGAATGTATCAAAGAGCGCTATAAAAATTTAAAAGAACAAAACCAAAAACCTGATAAGAAAAACCCGATAGAAAACACTGCAGTTCATTTCAAAAAATCATCAAAAGTTTTTTAAACATATCAAAAGATGCTCAATTCCACTCAAATTAAAACTCAGAATGAAACTACACTGAGATATTATCACCCATTGGCTGACAAAAACTCAAAAGGTTGACCACCCACCCCATTAATGAAGCTGTGAGGAGACTAGGCACTCTCTTACATAGCTGTCAAAAGCACAAAATGGAACAAATGCTATGGAGGGAAAATTTGGCAATATTTAACAAAATTATGTATTAATATGAATTTACCCCTTGATCTAGTAATCTGGGGAGGGTTTTTTTTTTTTTTTAAGATTTTATCTTTAAGTAATCTCTACAACCAATGAGGGGCTCAAACTCACAACCCCGAGATCAAGAGTCACAAGCTCTACCCAGTGAGCTAGCCAGGCACCCCAGATCTAGTAATCTGTTTTATAGGAAGTTACCCTGAGGATACACCTGTAAAAAATGAAACAACAAAGTTACTAATTGTGGTATGATCTTTAATAGCAAAATATTAAAAACAACCCAGATGCCATCTACACGCGGAAATTGTTGAGTTAAATGTAGTACAGCTAGGGGCGCCTGGGTGGCTCAGTTGGTTAAGCAACTGCCTTCGGCTCAGGTCATGATCCTGGAGTCCCGGGATCGAGTCCCGCATCGGACTCCCTGCTCGGCGGGGAGTCTGCTTCTCCCTCTGATCCTCGCCCTCTCATGCTCTCTGTCTCCCATTCTCTCTCTCAGATAAAAAAAAAAAAAAAAAAAAATGTAGTACAGCTACACAATTGAGTACTATGTAGCCATAAAAGACAAGGAAGAGGAGTACTATGTACTATTATGAAATGAATGCCAAGATATGTTGTTAAGTGGAAAAAACACAGAGGTCAAAAGTATATACAGTATGCTACATTTTATTTAAAAAATGGGGGAAGAAGCCTACATAGTCTGTGTTTCCTAATTTTTATTACAGTTTTATTGAAATATAATCCATATAACATAAAACTCACCATTTTATTTTAATTTTTTTTATTTACTTATTTATTTTAGAGAGGGAGCACACAAGTGGGGTCGGGGGTGGGGAGGGAGGGGCAGAGAGAATCTTAGGCAGGCTCCACATTCAGCACAGAGCCCAACATGGGACTCGATCCCACAACTCCAAGATTATGTCCTGAGCCAAAATCAAGAGTTAAACGCTTAACTGACTGAGCCACCTGGGTGCCCAAAAACTCACCATTTTGAAGTATACACATCAGTGGTGTTCAGTATATTCATGAAGATAGGCAACCATCACCACAATCTATTTTGGAACATTTCATCATACCAGAAGCAGCCCCATTCTCATTACAGTCACAACCTATTCTCCTCTCCCTCCAGCACCTGGCAACCACTTCTCTATTTTCCATGTATGTGGATTTTCCCATTTTGGACATTTCATACAAATGGAAACATAAATATGTTATCTTTTCTGTCTGGCTTCCTTCACTAAACATAATGTTTCCAAGATTCATTCATGTTGTAGCAGGTGTCAATATTTTGTTTCCTTTTGTGTCCAAATAATATTCCGTTGTAGGGATACACCACATTTCATTTATCCACTCATCCGTTGAGAAACATTTGGGTTATTTCCATGTAAGGCCACTGTGAATATTCATGGACAAGTTGTATGGACACGTTTTCATTTTACTTTTGGTATAGAACCATGAGTGAAATTACTGGGTCATAGAGTAACTCTATGTTTAGCATTTTGAGGAACTGCCAAACTGTTTTCCAAAGAGGTACACAATTTTACAATTGTACAGTGTATGAGCGTTCCAAATTCCCCACATTTTTGCCAACACTTGTTATTTATTTTCTTTTTTTTAATTTTAGCCATCCTAGTGGGTGTGAAGAGGTGTCTTATTGAGGAGTATTGCCCTGCATTTCCCCGATGGCTAACAATGTCAAACATCTTTCCATGTGCTTATTGGCCATTTGCATATCTTCTTTGGAGAAATGTCTGTTCAGATCCTTTGCCCATTTTTAAGTTGGGTTATTTTTCTTTATATTGTTGAGTTGTAAGGGTTCTTTTTATATTCTGGATTCAAGTCTCTTATGATACATGTGATATTTTGAAATCAAGAAGTGTGAGGCTTCCAGCTTTATTCTTCTTTGTTAAGATTCTTTTGGCTATTCTGGGTTCCTTGAATTCCCATATGAGTTTTAGGATCAACTTGTCAGTTTCTTCAAAGAAGCCAGCTGCAATATTAAAAGACATCACATTGAATCTATAAATTCTTTTAAGGAGTACTGCCACCTTAACAATATAAAATCTTCCAATCCATGAATATGGTATGTTTTTCCATTTAGTTCTGTCTTAAATTTCTTTCAGGGATGTTTTATAGTTTTAGAGTATAGATTTTGCTCTTCTTTTGTTAAATTTATCCCAAGGCATTTCATTGTTTCTGAGTTATTGTACATGGAATTGATTTCTTAATTTCATTGGTAGATTTTTCACTGCTAGTGTATAGACATATAACTGATTTTTGTACATTAGTTTTGTATCCTGTACCCTTTCTGAACTCATTTATTAGTTCTAATTGTTTTTTAGTGGGTTTTCTTAGGATTTTCTATATACAGGATCATGTCATCTGAGAATATAATTGTACTTCTTTCTTTCCAATCTGGGTGTCTTTTGTTTCATTTTCTTGCCTAATTGCCCTGGATAGAAGTTCCGTCTGATCTTGAATAGAAGTGATGAGAGTGGACATCTTTGTATTGTTCTTGATCTTAGAAGGAAAGCTTTCATTATTTCACAAAGTAGCACACCCACCATATACCACTAAACATAGTGTCTTAGACATATGTTGTCTTAAGAAAGAACATGCACTGTGAACACTAAATACAATATTTCACATATATATCACTAAACACAATAGCATAGACAGTATACGCCACTAGCCTCATGCATGTATCACTAAACACAATAGCACACACTACACATTACTAAACACAGTGCTTCATATGGTAAAACATACATCACACACCACTAAACACAACATCTCACATGCATTACTAAACACAGCAGTACATGCACACACACCACTAACCTCAGGGTCTCACACATATATCACTAAAATATAGGTTTTTCATAGATATCCTTTGTCAGGTTGAGGAAGTTCCTTATATTCCTACTTTACTGAGTGTTTATTTTTTTTCAATGAGAGAGTGTTGGATTTCATCAAATGATCTTTCTGTGTCTATTGAGATGATCCTGTTGTTTCTTTTTATCAAATTGATATGGTGTGTAATACTAATTGATTTTCAGGTGTTTAACCAGTCTTGCATCCCTGGAATAAATCCCACTTTTTAGGTTTTGCTGAATTTGGTTTGCTACTACTTTGTTGAGGATTTTTGCATCTATATTCATAAGAAATATTGGTCTGTAGTTTTCTTTTTTGTGATGTCTTTTTTGGTTTTGGTATCAGGATAATACTAGCCTTAGAGGATGAGTGAGGCAGTGCCCTCTCATATCTATTTTAAGAGTTTGTGAAGTATTGGTGTGAACTCTTCTTTAAACATTTAATAGAATTTACCAGTGGAGCTATCTGGTCCTAGGCTTTTCTTTCTAGGTAGTTTTTTCTTAATAACAAAATCTCATTATTTGTTATAGATCTATTTGTATTTTCTATTTCTTCATGAGTCAGTTTCAGCAGTTTCTATCTTTCTAGGAATATGTCCATTTCATTTAAATTATCTGATTTATTGGCAAACAATTATTCATAATATTCTCTTATTATCCTAACATTTCTGTAAGGTTGGTAGTAATGTCCCCTGTTTATATTTCTTAATCTCATTAAAGGTTTGTCAATTTTGCTGATCTTTTCAAAAGAACCAACTTTGGTTCTGTTGATTTTCTCTATTGTTTATTCTCTATTTCATTGATTTTCACTCTAATCTTTATTATTTTCTTTCTTCAGACTGCTTCAGGTTTTGCTCACTCTTCTTTTTCTAGGTTTCTAAGATATAATTTTTTGTTATTGGCTTGAGATCTTTCTTCTTTTTAATATAGGCACCTACAGCTATAATATCCCTCTAATCATTCCTATATCTGTAATCCATAAATTTTGATACGTTTTTCATTTTCATTCATTTCAAAGTAATTTCTAATTTCCCTTGTGATTTTTTAACCCATTGGTTATTTAGAAATGTGTTAATTTCCACATATTTGTGAATTTCCTAAATATCCTTATGCTATTGATTTCTAATTTCATTCCACTGTGGTTGTAGAACATACTTTATACGATTCCAATCCTTTTAAACTTACTGAGGCTTATTTTATAGCCTAACACAATGTTACAGCCTAGAAGATGTTCTATGTGTCCCTGAAAAGAATGTGTTTTTTGCTCTTGTTGGGTGGTGTTAGGTCTAGTTGGTTCATGGTATTGTTCAAGTCATGTATTTCCTTGTTGACCTTTCTAGATGTTCTATCGATTACTGAAAATGGGGTGTTGAAGCCAACTATTATGGTTGAATTGTCTATATCTTCCCTTAATTCTGTCAATTTGTGCTTCATTGGGGCTCTTTTATTAGGTATGTATATATTTATAATTATAAAGGGTTAACCTTTTTATTATTATAAAATGCCCTTCTTCGTCACTAGTGGCAATTTTTGCTTTAAAGTATATTTTATATGGTATTAGTACAGCCATTCTACTTCTCATATGAATACTATTTGTATGGATTATCTTTTCCATTCTTTTAGTGTCTTTGAATTTAAATGGCTCTTAAAACAGCATGTACTTCATGATTTTTTTTTATCCATTGCCAATCTTGACCTTTTGGTTGGACTATTTAATACATTGACATTTAATGTAATTACTGATAAAATATAAGAGGAAATTAATACATCTATAAACACAGCTTTATAATTATTGTTTTATACACTTGCCTTTTAATTCAGATACGATTTTAAAAAGTTACAAACAAAAAATAAATGTTTGCTGTCTTATACCTATGCAGTTATCTTTATTGTTATTCTTTATTTCTCAGTGTGGATTTGAATTACTGTCTAGTGTATTTGCATTTCAGCCTGAAGGATTCCCTTTAGTATTATTTGTGGGGAAGATATGCTAGCAACAAATACTTTAGTTTTTGTTTATCTGGGAGTGTCTTAATTTCTCCTTCATTTTCGTGGGATTATTTTGCTGGATATGAAATTTTTGGCTGACATGGTGGTAGGTATTAAAGAGGGCACATTCTGCACGGAGCACTGGGTGTTATACACAAACAACGAATCATGGAACACTACATCAAAAACTAATGATGTAATGTATGGTGATTAACATAATAAAAAAATTTTTTAAAATTTTTGGCTGACAATCTTTTTCCCTCAGCACTTTCAATGTGTCATTCCACTGCTTTCTGGACCCCACTGTTCCTGATGAGATGTCAGCTGTTAATGTTGTTGAGGATTTCTTGTATGTGATGAGTCCTTTTTCATCTGCTGCTTTCAAGATTCACTCTTTGGCTTTTGTTTTCAACGGTTTGATGCAGTGGGGTATGCATCATTTGAGTTTATCATACTCGGAGTTAGTTGAGTTTCCTGAATGTACAAATTAATGTTTCTCATCAAATTTGGGAAATTATCTGGCATTATTTCTTTAAATGTTCTTATTCTCTCTCCTCTCCTTCTGTGACTCCCATTATGCATGCGTTTGTATGCTTGATGGTGTGTGTCCCACTAGTCCCTTAGGCTCTGTTCACTTGTCATTGTTTTTTTCTTTCTGTTTTTCAGACTGCATAATCTCAAATGACCTATTTTCAAGTTTGCTGATTCTTTCTTCCGCTGGTTCAAATCTTTTGTTTGGCAAACCTTTAGTGATTTTTTCATTTCAGTTGCTATACTTTTCAATGCCTGAATTTGTATTTGGTCCCTTTGCATAGTTTCCATCTCTTTATTGAAATTCTCTATTTGGTGAGGCATCATTCTCATACTTTAATTTAGTTCTTTAGTGATGGCTTCCTTTAGTTCTCTGAGTATATTTATAATAGTTGATTTTAAGGCTTTATCTAGTAAATTTAACATCTGGGCTTCCTAAGCAACAGCTTCAACTGACTGTTTTTTGGGGACACTTTGGTGGCTCAGTCCATTCAGCATCTTCTTTGGCTCAGGTCATGATCCCAGGGTCCTGAGATAGAGCCCTGCATCGGGCTCCTTGCTCAGCAGGGAGCCTGCTTCTCCCTCTCCCTCTGCTGCTCCCCCTGCTTGTACTCTCTCTTTCTGTCAAATAAATAAATATCTGTTTTAATTGACAGCTTTTTCTGTGTATGTATAGGCCATACTTTCATGTCCAGACATGAAAAATGCTTCATTATGAGTCACAATTGTTTTTCTTGGAAACTGGACCTTTTAAATAATATAATGTGGCAGATCTGAAAATTAGATTCCCCCTCCCAGGATTTGTTGTTTGTTGTTGTCGGTTGTTGTAATGACTCTTCGGGACTAATTCTGTAAAGTCTGTATTTCTTGAATGTGCACTCACTGAAGTCTCTACTCAATTAGTTTAGCAGTTGGCTAATAATTGGACAGAGATTTCCTTAAATTCCTTGAACCAAGAAGATTCATAGCCTTTGACGAGAGGTTGTGTGTATGTTCAGTCATGACTTCAATGCTCCAGCATGACTTCAGTGCTCTTTACCAATGTCTGGTAAAGAGACAACTCTGCTTTACCCTTCATTTCCTGTTTGTACAGAGCCTCAAGGTGGGTCAGAAGTGAGAGATTGGGGCCTCTCAGGTATTTCTTAGACATGTTCAAAGCCCTGCCCATGCAGGTTTCCTTCTGGAGTCTCTAGAATAAGCCAGAGATTATCAAAGCCCTCTGTGGACATCTCATTCCCTAGCTTTTCCTTCCAAGTTCTTTGGTTGGCCTCTTGTTAGCTCCAACTGGTATTACCACCTCTGACAGCTATGATGTTAAACAATTGCAACTGGTTGGTTTTTTGTTTGTTTGTTTGTTTGTTTGAACAAATGCCCTGGGGATAGGGCTGTTTGCATGGAGTAAGCTCTGAGTCAGTTCAAATAAAAACAAGCCCTTAAGAGTGGAGATTTTTAAGGAGTTACCAGACAGATAAATGGTGACAGATTTCTGTGTTGGGGGAAGTTCAAACCTATTCTGGCCCCTCTGGCGGCTTCTAGGCTGGTGGCTTTTCATAGCTACTATAGTTTCAAGTCTACTACAAAGATAAGGGGAGGAGGGATGAAAACAGAGTAAGTTAAAATGCCAGAAATCTTTCTGTTCTTACCTAGTTTCAGCTGTTTCTCTTCAATAAATCCTTCTCGGATTTTAGCAAGCCTTTGGTGAATTTCTAGAGTTCTAAAACAGTTGATTTTGACCATTTTTGCCAGTGTTTCTGTTGCTTTTATGGAGAAGCAGATTTCCAGAGACTTTTACTCGGCCTCTGGAAGTGCTTCTATCCATATTCATTTTTTTCACAAAAGGAAACAGGAAAAATCAGAGTCTCATAAAAATCACAATATAGAGAGTAATTCTCAAACTATTTTGGGTATATTATAGGATAGAGTAAATGCACAAATACGTTGATTTTGTCGAGAGCTAGGATTCTCACTGTGAGGGAAGGAAGGTACAAATACAGAAGGACAAAGGTGTAGCGGTATTGGTTGAAGTTGAATTGGTCATATTAATATCCCAGCGTATGATCTCTAAAAATGTATATATTTTTTAAGAGTTCATGATTTTTGCTCTGTCCACTGGAAGGGCTTAGAAGTAATGATACACAGTGAACGCATCTGGCATCCAGTTCATCTGAATACCATGCCCCATTAAAAAAAAAAAGAGGAATATTTGGAGACATGGATGATCCCAGGGCAGAGGCAGGGAAATGGAAGGTGAGCCTGAAACATATTTTGTTCCAGAAAGCAAGGGAGACTAAGACAAAGAAAGTTCAAAGACTCGCAATGACATGGATGGAACTAGAGGGTATGATGCTGAGTGAAATAAGTCAGTCAGAGAAAGACAAGTACCATATGATCTCACTCATATGTGGAATTTAAGAAACAAAACAAACGCATAAAGAAAAAAAGAGACGGGGCACCTGGGTGGCTCAGTCATTAAGCGTCTGCCTTCAGCTCAGGTCATGATCCCAGGGTCCTGGGATCGAGCCCCACATCGGGCTCCCTGCTCAGCGGGAAGCCTGCTTCTCCCTCTCCCACTTCCCCTGCTTGTGTTCCCTCTCTTGCTGTGTCTCTCTGTCAAACAAATAAAATATTAAAAAAAAAAAAAAAGAAAGAAAAAAAGAGACAAACCAAGAAAGAGACTCTTCACCATAGAGAAGAAACTGATGGTCACCAGAGGGGAGGTGGGTGAGGGTATGGGGGAAATGGGTGATGGAGATTCAGGAGGGCACTTGCTGTGATGAGTGCCGAGTGATGTACGGTAGAGTTGAATCACTATATTATACACCTGGAACTAAGATAACACTATATGTTAAGTACACTGGAATTAAAATAAAAAATAAAATACAAATTTTCAAAAGAAGGAATTGGTACTTGGAGCTACTAGGGAGAATACCTGCTTATAATATCTGAGGGGATCGCTCAGGTATACATACCTCTCTCTATCCCCACTCCTGGTGGATTTGATAGTCTATGTTTTAATTCACACCATCCCAAATATCTTTCAAATTTGATATAAAAATTATTCCAGCCATTTTGCCCTGATAGGGTCACTTTATTTTATTTTGCTTTTTATTTTATTTATTTATTTGAGAGAGAGAGCACCAGCAGGAGGGGCAGAGAGAGAGGGAGAGAGAATCTGAGCACAGAGAGAATCTGAGTGCGGAGCCTGATGTGGGGCTCGATCTCATGACCCTGAGATCATGATCTGAGCCGAACCCAAGAGTCGGACACTCAACCGACTGTGCCACCCAGGTGCACCAACTTTATTTTTATAGATCGTGTACTGAAACTTTAAAATTCATCGACTGAATGAATATGTATCAGATGCTTAGCATGGTCCAGACATTCTTCTGCACACTTAGGATTATGTGCGTAAGGGACAGGGGAGGGGTGGGTTGGGGACTTAATAATCCACTCCTACTCTAGAGGAGGAAACAATTCTACTTACATAGTACAAAAGCCACCATATCCATGCATAAAGAATATTTTAATGAACTAGGAAAAGCATTCATTTAGGTTCGTATCATCTTTTCTGAAACCAGTTATCAAATATACAGAATATATGGCAAAGACCAAAGACATACACCAGCAATATAAATGATAAGCAAAGGCTTAATGTTCTCATATGTATTCAGTTCCTAGAAATTGATAACAGAAAGACGAACAATACCACAGGGCATTAAAGAGGCAAGCGCAGGAACAGCAATCTGCTACCATGGGAAGTGCACGTGGTCACTGAGTGAATGTGAAGAGGCTCAACCTCTCGAGCAGTCAGGTAAATACACTCTCCTCCCACCAGAGCCGCAGTGATTTACAAAACTGGGAATAATCCATGCTGGTGAAATTATGGAGAAATGAGTTCTCTCACACTCACCAGATGCATAAGTGAAATGAAATAACTTTTTGTACGATGATCTTACTGTATGTATTAAAAGTTTAAATAGCACACGCCTAGCGACAGCAATCCCACCACTGGAAATCCTTCTACTAAAACAAAATACTATCGTAAAAGACATCTTTGCAAGTACCAGTAGAAGTAAGTGGGTTGTTTTTTTTTTAAGATTTTATTTATTTATTTGAGAGAGTGTGCACAAGCGGAGGAGAGGGGCAGAGGGAGAGGGAAAAGCAGACTCCCCGCTGAGTGCGGAGCCCTGTGGGGCTCGATCCCTGGACCCTCTTAATGGACTGAGCCACCCAGGCGCCCCACCAGTACAAGTAAGTTTATTGTGAATTGTTTACAGTAGGGCGAAAAGAGTAAACAACTTGAGTGGCCTTCAATATGGATATTTTTATTGAATGAAATATATTCAGGGGCACCTGGCTGGCTAAATCGGAAAAGCATGGGACTCTTGATCTGGAGGTCATGAGCTCGAGCCCCATGTTGGGTGTAGAGATTACTCAAATAATAAATAAATAAACAAATAAATAAATAAACAAACTTTAAAAAAGAAGAAATACATTCATACCATGGAGTAGTAAATTCTATGAAAATAGTGATTTTAATTTCTATTTTTTGACCTGGAAATATGGCTGCTATATATTAAGGTAAAAAAAAGTAAGTTTGCATATATATATGTATGTTGCATGCATATGTGCATAAAATTTTACATTAAAAAATCACACACAGAGCGCCTGGGTGGTTCAGTTGGTTAAGCATCTGGCTCTTGACTTTGGCTCAGGTCATGATCTCAGGGTGGTGGGATCAAGCCCCGCATTGGGCTCTGTGTTCAGCAGGGAGTCTGCTTGAGATTCTCTGTTTCCCTCCCCCACACACACTTGCACTCTCTCTGTCCCTCTCTCTCTCAAACAAATAAATAATTTTTAAAAAGCAAAAGAAAAACTTCTATAAAAGTTGTATTGCGGAGATTTGGGGAAATTTGAATATGCACTGTATATTAGATGATCCTAGTTGATTGTTAATTTTCTTAGATGTAATAATAGTATTGTAGTTACTTAGGAAAATCTTTATTCCAATCTTGGGACATATGTGCTAAAATGCTTAACAAGAAGTATCTTGTTGATTGAAACTTGCTTCCAAATGGTTCAACAAAAAATAAAGTGTGTGGGGCAGGAGGACAGGTAAGGAAGAGAGAGACAGACAGAGAGACAGAGAGAAAGTACTAATGTTGGCAAAATGCTAGCAGCTGATGAACTTCATGGAAGACCATAGGGGTGTTCATAGTTACTATTCATCCAAATTTTTGGTAAGCTTGAAACTTTTCAAAATAAGTCGAGGAGAAATATAATAAAAGTCATGGGGGAAAAAAATTAGAAAAGGAGGCTAGAAATCATGGAGGGAGAGAAGGTCGTAGAGGAGAGAAGACCCTAAGGACAGAGTGCTGGGGAAGCGAAACAGGTTGAGAAAAGTCAGGGAGTGTGCAGTCCCGAAAGCTCAAGAAGAAAGCATTTCAATGGTATGAAGTGCTGCTGGGAAGTCCAATAAGATGCCAACAAACATTGGCTTCGGCAAGACGGAGGTCTTTGGTGACCTTGAAAAAATGGTGAGGACGAGAGCCTGATTGGTTTGTGGGAAAGCTGGAGTTGAGGAAAAGAAGCACGAGAAGAGATGATTCTAAAGATGAGCTTTGTTTAGGGAAGAGAACAGAGATGTGAGGCAAGAGTCGAAAGGAGAATGGGGGTGGAGCACCTTCTTGTTCTGTTTGTGTTTCTGAAGATGAGGGATAAGGAGATGCATCTCCATGGCCGTGGGAAGGAAAGAGTAACCTGGGGAAGAGGGGAGAGTGCAGGAGTGCCACCTCCAAGGGGCTGAGAGGCCATGGCGTCCAGAGAGCAAGGGGAAGGGTGTGCTGGGTGGAAAGAGGGGCTAGAGCTCCTCTGGATGCAACTGTCTCCTGAAGGGATCACCACCACTGGGCTGAGGGGGAGACGCTGGAGGTCTGAGGAGGAGCGAGAAATGTGAAGTCAGTCTCAGAAGGTAGAAACATGAATTTGTTCGGAAGGTTAAGAATAGTCATAGTCTGGCCATGTTGCAAGCTCAGCTGTGGCCATACGTTGAAAGTGAGTTCGATCAACATGGGGAGACAATTTTCTCCTACAACATTCCATTGTTTGGGCACAGGTGCAGAGTAAGAGGATAGTTGGGGTTCACCAGCTGTGTCGGACTTCTCTAATTTTTATTGACCGCTCAGAATCCAAACCTCTTTCCTCTGTTTCCTATGTGTGGAGCCCCTTTCCCATCTTAACAGTCTCAGTAAGGGGCACAGCCCTCCTCCCGCCGTACAAGCTCCCACCACCAGATACTTACCTTCACAGTGTCCCTTGCAGACAGGACAGAGCACATGACCCAGTGCAGCCGATCAAAGGCACTGACTTGAGTTCTGGATCAGGAGCCAAGGAAGACACAGAGGTGGTGTCAGCCTGGGAACAAGGCCAGTGGGAGCCTCCTGTGAGCAGTGAGCAATGTCCCTGCAGCCTTTGTCCCTTTGGGACAGCAGCAGAGACGTCCTCTTCAGGCTGGTTCTATACCAAACCTTTGGTTGTGGTTCTCGCCCCGTAACCTCGAACCTGGGTCTCCAGCTCTCCCAGAAATCCTTTGAGCAACCAATGTCTACACAGCGCATATTACGTCATTTATGAAATGGTACGTCAGGGATCATAAAACCACTGGGTTCATTTACAGATGAAGCGAGCACGTTCAATTTTCTACAGCTAGTGTGTTTTGTGGCCTAAATGAACAAATACAGTTTGTCGTAGTAATTATATTTTACAGGTTTTCTGGTTATCCTAAGCCTTGTGGTTAAAGGTTACATTCCTGTGAGATTAAACAGGAACAAAAGACCTCTTGTACTCTAACAGATGGCTATGTCATGGAACCTCTTCAGTTCCTTCTTCTTGAATGCCAGTGAACACGTTGGGAGAAATTGCCATCATGATGACAAGGAAGCAAGCATGTATGGTTTAATCATAAATTAGATCTCTGGTGACACCTGGCTGGTCTCCAGAACCACTAACTTCTCCTTCCTTCTATAGCTAAGATGACAATAAACAGGACAACACTTGCGTTCTCAAATAATTTGGGCGAAAATGTGTTTCCTTTCCAGCCTTCTCGTCAAATACTCTTGTGACCAATAATTACATTTGATTTTAAATAAGGCTGGATTTAAGTTTTGAATCTTATAATTTTGAGTCTACATTACTAGTAATTGTACCTTCTTTGCCCCTTCCTTCCTTCCTTCCTTCCTTGTTGTCTCTTTGCATTGACTAGAACCCTCAGATCATCAAGTAACAGAATGGAGGGGCACCTGGGTAGCTCAGGAGGTTGAGCATCTGACTCTTGATTTCGGCTCAGGTCATGATCTCAGGGTTGTGAGATTGAGCCCCGAGTGGGACTCCACCCTCATTGCTGAGTCTGCTGGAGAGTCTCTCCCTCTGCCCCTCCCCCCACTTGCGAGCATGAGCGTAGATGCTCTCTCTCTCTAAAATAAATAAAATCTTTTTAAAAAAGATTTATTTGACAGAGAGAACGACACAACACGAGAGGGAACACAAGCAGAGGGAGTGGGAGAGGGAGAAGCAGGCTTCCCACGGAGTAGAGAGCCCGATGTGGGGCTCAATCCCAGGACCCTGGGATCATGACCTGAGCCAAAGGCAGATGCTTAACCAACTGAGCCACCCAGGCGCCCCTAATTTAACATTTTTCATCTTAGTACTTATGGGCCTAATTCATTTTTGCAGTATTTTATCTTATTTTAGTATATAAACATACAATTTTTTTTATTATCCTACTGATTAATACTCGGCTTCTTCTTCATTGAAATCAATACTGCAGTAATGAATAGGAGTTTCATAAATACAGCTTTGGCCAGTGTATTTCAACAAACTTCATCCCCGTAAGTAAGGCGTACTTACAAAGTGGTGGTATACTTAAAAACATTTTTGCCAAAATTTTCTCCAAAATGATTTTGCCAGTGTACATCCCCACCAATAGTGTATAAAAGTACCCATTTCCCTAGACACTCATTAACAGTGTATGCTCTCAGTCTTTTATAATTTTTGGCAATCTAATAGGTGAAAAATGATACAAAGTTTTATTTTGCATTTCTCTGACTACTGCTTTATTCATAATTAATTGTCTGTTTCTTTTTACCTGTCTTAATCACTGAATCATATTCCATTGAATGGATGTTCCACCATTGTTGATCCATTTGGCCTGAGTTTCTTTAATCGGTGTATTTGTCTTTTTATTCATTTATAGAAGCCCTTTATGTATTACAGATAGTAATTCTTTGTCTGTTATATATATTACAAATATATTCTCTCAGACTCTTGCTTATCTTTTCACTTTTAATATCTATCCCAGTTTGGTTTGTAACATATATAAAGTCAAACTGGCAAATATTTTCTGTATAGCTTCCCATATTTATAAATTTGTGTTGTATCTTGTCATTTAACTCAACTGAGCTTCGTTTTAAATGATGAGTGTAGTTAGCAGGGCAAGGGCAGAGAAGAACATTCCAAACGGAGAAACCAGAGAGGAGAGTCCACAGAGGAGAGCAAGTGCCAGGTTTTTCTCTGGGCTGGCTTCCTTCCAAAGTGCATTTCTGCCCCAGGGCAATGTAACTGTCCTTGCTGGGCTCCAAGTAACCTGCTGTGTAGCTACAGGGCAGAGGACCAGAGGGAAACTAAGTGTGAGCCTTAGATGTACCCTCACTAGGTGGGTTACCTTGGCTAAGTCACCAAGCCCCAGGAATGTTTCATGTCATGTATCCATCCATCCATCTATCATCCATCCATCCATCCATCCATCCATTCTTCTATCCATCCATCCATCCTTCTATCCATCCATCCATTTATCCATCCATCCATCCTCCTATCCATCCATCCATGCATCTATCCATCATCCATCCATCATCCATCCATTCATCTATCCATCCTTCTATCTACCCATCCATCTACCCACCTATCTATCCATCATCCATCCATCCTTCTATCCATCCATCCATCACCCATACATTATCCATCCATCCATCATCCATCCATCCATCCATCCATCCATGCATCTATCCATCATCCATCCATCATCCATCATCCATCCATTCATCCATCCATCCTTCTATCCATCCATCCATCCAATATTTAAAGAGTGATTGCCGCCTACATACACTAGTTTAGGTACTGGGGCTACCCAGATAAAAGAAACAATGTTCCTGCTCTCACGGTGCTTACTATCCAGTGGAGAAAGCAAATACATAAATTAAATAATAAATAATAAAATAAACAAATAAAAAGGCAATTTCACACAGTGATAAGTGCTATTTAAAAAAATACCATGAGGTAACAGAGCAGGGATGTGTGCTATGGCGGGGGCATGGATGCGGGTGAGGATGCTCCTAGTTAGGGTGATGGGGGAAATTTCTCAGAGGAGGTGGTATTGGAGCTAAGAAAGGAATCAGCCATGTGAAAAGCTGGAGAACAGTGTTGGAGGGACCAGCAAGTGTGAAGACCCTGAAGAGAAGAAAGGCAGAGTGTGGAACAGGCCAGAAGGAAGGCCAATGTGCTGGAGCTTCCTGAAGCTGTGGGGAAGCCGGATGGCACGACTCAGGGGAGCCGGGGGGCATGTTCTCCAGTGGCCTTTCTCCCTGGTTTTCCTGGGACTTGTCCAGCTTACACGACGGTCCGAGCCCTTTGAAATGTATCCTACCTCTTTCTTTTTCAGTGGTGTTTGGGTTTGGACAACGAATCATATAGTTGCCCTCCCTTGAGGGTCACAGTGAGGGCTCTGAGTATTTCCTCAATGCAAAGAGCAGCCACTGGACGGGTTGAGGCAGGAGAATCGAGGGTCCCATTTCGGATGCTTCCTGTGGCTACAGCAGAGTTTTCTCCACGTCTGAAATAAGAGATAGCCGCTGCCAGGGGCCTGGCCTCTACTTGCAGGGATCTGCAAGATGATCCACTGGGCTCTGGTTTTCTATTAAACCTAAAATGGTCTCGGGACACTTGGGTGGCTCATTCGGTTAAGCAACGGATTCTTGATTTCAGCTCAGGTCATGATCTCAGGGTCCTGGGATCGAGCCCCACATTGGGCTCCACGCTGAGCAAGGAACCTGCTTGAGATTCTCCCTCTCCCTCTGCCCCTCCCCCTCCTAAAAAAATAGAAAAAGAAATATGTTTTTATGTTTACTGTCATTGGCAATGTCTCTCACCCTCAGACAGTGTGTAGTCTGTTTTAAAGAAATAGTAATAGCAGTATAAGTAAGTACAAAAAAATAACGGGAATAATTGGTAGTGTGTGCTGTGCTCAAAAAAAATTTTTTTAAGTTATTTATTTATTTAAGTAATCTCTATGCCCAACGTGGGGCTGGAACTCACGACCCTGAGATCAAGAGTCGCACACAAGCTCTTGGAACCGAGCTAGCCAGGCGCCCCAAAAATATTTTGTCGTTCATGGCGGAATCAGCAAAATGGGCAGATCATGAGGTGAGAGCAAATTTCTTAATGAATCCAGGACTATTCTTAATTCACCAGCACAACGTCTAATCCAGAGCACGTGCCGGGAACATATCTGTCGGAACACATTCGATGGTGGGAGTATCAGTCTCCCGCCTCTAAAGTGAGGAGGATAATCCTAGGGCCTGGGGCTGCCCCCGAAGATCAAATCCTGCCTCATCCGTGTCTCAGACGGTCCCCTGTAAGTGCCCACCTCCCACCCCCTTACCTCCTGTTTACTCTCATCCCACAGTCAACGTAGTCCAACCTAGTGAGTCAAGGCGTTTGTACATCACGAGATGATCACCACCTGTCGCCAATATTACAGAATCACTGACCGCATTCCCCGTGTTGACGCTGCATCCCTGGGATGTATTTATCCTATAAGTAGAGGTTGTACCTCTCGATCCTCTCTACCCTATTTCGCTCCGGCCAGGTGAGGCCAGGCAGGACAGAAGAGAGAAAAATGTACTGAGTACACCACGAGCGAGCAGCGGGAAGCGGGCTGTGGTGCGGGGCCGCAGTGATAGGGCGAATGAGGGAGTCTGGGAACTCCGGGCATCCTCCCTTTTTTGGTAACTGTCTGGTTGTAAGTAGCCCACTGGTGGTTTAGGGCCTGTGGCTACGTTGTGGTGGGTCCCCTGATGACCCAGATGGTCGCTGTGGGCCCTTTCCACGGTCCATCCCGCAGGCCTGTTTGCCTCAAAGCGGCCTCTGCACCCACCTCCCCTCGGGCCACCAGCAGCTTGTCCTCCGGGTCTGTGGGTCTGTGTCTGTATGCTGTGTTTGTTCACGTGGCCAGGCTTCTTAGCCAGGCCTACAAGGCCTTCAAGATTAGGATGCCGCCTCCACGCAGAGCCTTGCCTCGCCCCGTCCGCACCCCCACCACCCCCCTCACGCTAAGGGCCCACTATCCAAACCCCTGCTCGTCCCTGCGGCCCACCCCGCAAACCTCCCTCGCTGTGTTCCTGCCGGTCCTGGGGGACTGGAGTCTGGATGGGACAGCGTCCAGCAAACCTTCCCTGACCCCTCCCATCCGAGATCTGGGCTGAAGACCCCCCGAGGGACTTACCATCCCGTTTGTACTTCCTGATGCAATGTCCCGGCCTCCGCTCTTGAAAGCAGGACGTGGGTCTGCCCCCAGAGCTTTGACGAAGAGGCGTCATCCAATATTGGTGCCTGAAAGAACACAGGGGTGAGGGAGTGAGAGATGGGGCCGGGGCCGGGTCCTCAGGCCGCAGCTGGCTGGTGTTGGGAAGCCGGTCGAAGGCTCCCTGCAGAGCCCCCCTTGGGGAGGATGCACCTGACAGGAACCCACCCCTTAGGGATGTTACGGCCTGTGCACAGCTCTCAGCCTCGCCTCTGGCTTGGGGTTTGGCCCCCCTCTTTCTCTGGACCATGCTGCCTCCCCCCACACACACCTTCTCTTCCCCGCCCTGTCCTCGGGGTGCGAGCTGTTTCCCGAGGTGCCATCCTGCAGGGCAGGGGAAGGCGCAGGTCTCGGTCTTGGCCCCGAGCACACATAGGAAGGAAGCCAGTCAGCCAGCCGGCCAGCCCGGCCAGGTTATATTTGGATGTCCGTCACCTGACGGGGTCATCCATGAATCAGGGCACAAATGGCAGCTGTGGCATTTCGGGAGTAAGCTGGGGGGGGACCAGGGCAGTGAGGAAGTGGGCGCCAGGCTCACTGAAGCAAGTCTCGGGGCAGGGATGAAAACGTGGGGCTTCCATTAAACCTAGGGAGGTGAGGTCAGACCCCAGGAAGAACGTGCCGGGTCTGGGCAGAGAAAGGGGGTGCCCAGGAATGAACAGAAAGGGTGGCTCAGCCGGCCAGGCCCCTTCCTGCTGGGCGAGCCACTAGAGGGAGGGGCTCTCAGGTGGGCAGCCTGCGGTCACAGGACCCCACGCACAAGGGAGAAACCAGAAGAAGCGGACGAGTGGGATAGTTCTTTCCAAGCCCCACGGCCTTCCTTGCCCCCGATCTGATTTAACAGATTACTGCCCTGGGGCCAAGGAGTGAGCCCCCAATCGTCAATGATCCAGTTGCTTTTCTCCCTTTTATCTAGAATGCATCCCCACAGCTCCTGGTGGGGCCACCGCAGGGCCTCCTGACCTGGCTTACCCCCTCCCGGTGCCGCTGTCCTCACCCCCACTCATCCTGCCCCTCAGCCTGGCTTTCAGTCTCCATGTGCTGACACCCGGCCTCCTCCACCAGACTCGCCTTTTAAAAAATAAAATAAATAAAATAAAATAAAATAGCTTTACTGCGCTATTATTGACATAAAACAAACTGCACGTCTTTAAAGTGTAAAACTTGGTAAATTCTGACATATACGTATACACCCCAGAAACCAACATCACAGTCAAAAGAACGAGCCTACCCATCACCCCAAAAGTTCCCCATGTGCTCTGTCACCCCCTCTTCCCACTTCTCCCCACACCGCCCCGCCAACGCCCAGCAAACTCGGACATGCACTCCGTCCCTGTAGATCAGTTTGCGATTTGGGGGGGTTACACGTGAATGGAACCATAGGGTACCCCTCCTCCCCTGGCTTCTTTCACTCGGCACAATCACTCTGAGATTCCCCTCTGCTGTGCAGATCACCAGCTCACTTCTTTTGACTTTTCACCGCACGAACGGGCTACAATTCGCTTATCCATGTGCTTGTTGATGAACATTTAGGTCGCTCCTGGTTTTTGACTCTGACAAAGTGGCTCCGAACATTGGTGCACGAAGCTCGGTGTGGACATATATGCTTTACCCAGGGGACCTGTGGGCGGTCATGGCAAGCACGTGCTTAACTTTTCCAGAAACTACCAAGCTGTCTTCCAGAGTGCTTGCTCCAGCTCACATTCCCTCCAGCGGGACAGGAGAGGGCCAGGTCCTCCACGTCCTCGCCAGCACGTGGACAGCCAGACTCTCCCCTTTCAGCCACTCTGACAGGTGCGTGGATCCCTCACCGAGGACCCCGTTCGCATCCCTCTAGTCACTAAGGGGGGTGAGGGGGTTTTCACGGGCGTGTTTGCCAGGTGATAAGATGTCCATTCAAATGTTTTCCCCATTTTTAATTGAATTGTTTTCTTAGTGTGAAGTCTTAGGATCCTTTTTTTTTTTAGAAAAATTTCCCCAATCTTCTGTTTCTTTTTTTTTTAAGATTTTTTATTTATTTGTTTGACAGAGAGAATGACAGCGAGAGAGGGAACATGAGCAGGGGGGGAGGGAGAGGGAGAAACAGGCTTCCCGTGGAGCAGGGAGCCCGATGCAGGGCTCGATCCCAGGACCCTGGGATCATGACCTGAGCCAAAGGCAGACGCTCAACAACTGAGCCACCCAGGCACCCCTCTTAGAGTCCTTTATACACTCTGTACACAAGGCTTTATCAGATTCTCCAATTTCTCTACGAATTTCCAATATTCTCTTCCAGCCTGTGGCTCATCTTTTCAGTTCTCTTAACGTAAGCATCCTCGGAAGAGAAGTTCTCATTTTGATGAAGTCCGATGTATTGATTTTTTCTGTTATGGATAGTGCTTTTGACATAGTCCCCGAGAAACCTTTGCTAAACCGAAGGTCACAAAGATTTTGTGCTAAGTTCACTAGTTTTATGTTTTACAGTTTAGTTCTGCGATCCGTCTCAAGTATTTTGGTTTGGTTCTCTCTGCATGGCGATCGATGTCCTACGGTTTCGGCAACTTTTGTTGAAAAGACCATCCTTTCCTTCTCCACTGAATCACCCTCGCTCCTTTGCTGAACATCAACTGGCCACGTACGATCAATGTCATGGGTCACGGGCCCCAGACTTTCAAGTACCTGGATTCGAATTCCATCATTGTTACTTATCAGCCTAACCTACCCTAGGTAGAGACTTGATGTTTCTTATGCCTCAGCCCCCTCATGTATAAGATGGGCTTGTTAATACTACTTAGCTCCAACAGTTGTAGGGATAATTAAATGAGGTGATCATACTAAGTTCCTGGAATATTGAGTAGACATTCTGTAAATGCTAGCTACAGTTTTTGTCCCCGTTTTGCAAGGGATGCAAGGTGGGCTTTGAGACATGAAATAGCTCTCCTAAGGTAGAGTGCAGTATGTTTCTAATGACAGCACAGTAGCTGGACTCCAGACCCCAGATCCTCCACCACTGTCATATAATCTATCCTGTATATTTTATAAAGATAATTTCTTGGGGGCACCTGGGTGGCTCAGTCGGTTGAGCATCCGACTCTTGGTTTCGGCTCAGGTCATGATCCTGGGATCATGGGATCGAGCCCCACGTCAGGCTCCGTGCTCAGCGCTGAGTCTGCTTGTCTCTCTGCCTCTGCCCCTCCCCCTGCACGTGCCTCCTCCTCTCTCTAAAATAAGTAAATAAATGAAAAAAGATAATTTCTCATCCTCATGCAATGCTGCAGTACTAACAACGAAGTCTTCTTTAACATTTCACTTGTGTCAGACATTATTGTAAGTACTTTCCATAGCTTCCCTCGTGAAATCCCCCCACCACTCTATGAGGGTGGCGTATTGTTACACCCAGCTGACAGACCAGGAGATGGAGACCCTCTTATGCTAAGTAACTTACTGGAGGGTGCGCAGATAGCAAGTGGCAGAACCAAGTGTCGTTTTCGTCTTTCTAGGTAGGTCCTTTGCATGTCCATGTGAATTTTAGAATCACCTTGTTCCACCAAAAAAAAAAAAAAAAAAAAAGCCCACTGAGATTTTTCTTGGAATGGTGTCATTTTGTAGATCAATTTGGGGAGAATCAACACCTTACTGATCCTGAGTGATCTGATCCATGTATATAAAACAGCTCTCCATTTATGTAGGGTTTCCTTAATTTTTCTTAGAAATGTTCTGTAGCTTCCAGTGTGTCTTTGTCAGGTCTCTAAGTATTTACTATTTTTTTGTGGTATTCTAAGTGGTATTTTAAATTTTTCAACAAATTTTTCAACTGATTGATCACTGCTAGTATATAGAAATACAACTTAGTTTTGTATTCTACCCAGCAACATTATTAAATTCACTTATTAATTCTAGTATCTTTTTAGCCATCCTATACAATTTTCCACATAGGCAATTCTATCAAATATAGTTTTACTTTTTCCTTCCCAATCTGGATTCCTTTTATTTCTTTCCCTATTGTACCGACTAGAACTTCCAGTGTGATGTTGAAAATGAGCAGTGTGAGCAGACACTGTGGCCTCCATCCTGATCATAAGGCAAAAACATTCAGTATTTGAGTATTAATACTGAATAAAGCACTAATACAGCATTAAGTACAAGGTTAGCTATAAGGTTTTCATACACACCCTTTCTCGAATTGAGAAAGAGGTTTTTTCCAATAATAAAACATTTTTATATTTATCTACATATTTGCCACAGCTCTTTGTTCCTTTGTGTTGATCCTGATTCCAGTGGGTATCACCCCCTTTAACAGTTCAGATCTGTTAATAATATATTATCTGACTAAAAATGTCTTCATTTCCCCAGTTTTTTTTTGCAAGCTATTTTTGCTGGGTATAGAATTCTATATCATTTTCTTTTCCTTTTAGTACTTTAAAAGTGTTGTTCCACAAGACGAAACCAGAGAGGGAGACAAACCGTAAGAGACTCTTAATCTCAGGAAAGAAACTGAGGGTTGCTGGAGGGGAGGGGAGGGTGGTGGGAGGGATGGGGTGGCTGGGTGATGGACATTGGGGATGGTGTGTGCTATGGTGAGCACTGTGAATTGTGTAAGACTGATGAATCACAGACCTGTACCCCAGAAACAAATAATACATTATATGGTAGTAAAAAAATACTTAAATAAAAAAAAGTGTTGTTCCACTATATTTTAGATCACATCGATCAATCACATGATTTTCCTCTGCCTGCTTTCAGATTTTCTCTTTCCTGCCAGTTCTAGATACCTTGATTATGATGGAACTTGGTGGTTTTCTTCATGTTTCTTGTGCTTTGGGTTCATTGAACTTCTTGGATCCGATGAGTTTATAGTTTTCATCAAATTTGTAAACTGGCATCCATTATTTCTTTAAATATCTTTTTTTTTTTCTGTGCCTCTTCCATATGGGACTCCAGTACACACATCTTAGGCTTCTCAGAGTTCTCCCACACTCAGCATTCATACATTTTCAGCCTTTATTTCTCCGTGTTCTTCCGTGAACAGTTTCTCTTACTGTGTCAAGTTCGCTAACTTTGTCTTCCGTGGCATCTGATCTGGGGACTCCGTTCTGTGTATTGTCATCCCTAGGGGCTTGGCTTACTCATGGATGGGTGTTCTATGTCTCTGTTTAACCTGCTCTTGTCCCTAATCTCATTACCGCTGCTGTTTCTGGGCCTGTTTTGATTGATGGACTTTTCTCCCCATCATGAGTTGTATTTTCCTGATTGTGGAATGTGTAGTAATTTTTCATCCAGGGATGTTATGTTGGATAGTCAGAGCCTCCCTGAGGAGGGGACATGGGACCGGAGGCTAGGTACTGAGAAGCAGCCAGTAGTCTTTTTAAAATCTTGACCAACATTGATTAGAAGAACATGTAACTCACTTTAATTTTCATTTCCCTGATTACCAATGAGGCTAAGTATCTTTCCAGGTTTATTGGCCACCCAGATTTTATTTTTTTTAAAGATTTTATTTATATATTTGAGAGAGAGAGACAGAAAGTGAGCAAGAGAGAACATGAGCAGGGCAGAGGGAGAGGAAGATGGAGAGGGAGAAGCAGACTCCCCACCAAGCAGGGAGTCCGATGCGGGGCTCGATCTCAGGACTCCAGGATCACGACCTGAGCGGAAGGCAGAGCCCAACCAACTGAGCCACCCAGGGACCCTGGCCACCCAGATTTTAAAAAGAAGAAATTCCTATGTTCTTTGCCCATTTTTTTCCCCTATTGGTTTGTGCCTCTTTCACGTAATGATTTATATAAAAAAAAATTTATATATTAAGGAAAATAACTCTTGTCACATAGTACAGATACTTCTTACAATTTTTCTGTTGTCTTTGAAGTTTGTGCTTTCTGTTCCCTATGCCTGAAATGAAGCTCACTCCTACCTTACTCTGATCTCCTTTACCCTACTCCATTTTCCTCCAAAATCTTTATTACCACCTGACATATTATATATTATTTGTGTTGTCTTCTAGCAAAAAAACAAGCTGTATGAGGGCAGAGATTTATCTGTTTTATTTACTGCAGTATCCCCCCAAACATCAGGAGGAGAGCACATGGTAATTGTCTATTAAATATATTTTGGGGGGGAAGAAAAGGTTAATCGTGTTTCTATATTTTTGTTTTCATTAAAATCAATCACCTTTTCAGTTACGGTTTCTGACATTAAGACATATTTAGAAAGTCTTCCTCGCTTCAAGAATATTAGTTTTAATTTTTACATTTAAATATTAAATGGTCTTTGACATTAATTTTGATGTGTGAAGTACGGTTCCGGTTTTGTCGATACATTTTCTTCCTTCTGCCTAGCTCCTGGCGGCCACCATCCTACTTTCTGTCTCTATGAATTTGATTGCTTTAGGTTCTTCATAAAAGTGGAGTCACACAGTATTGTCCTCTTGTAACTGGCTTATTTCACTCAGCATAATGTCCTCAAGGCTCGTCCATGTTGTAGCAGGTGTCAGAATGTCCTTCCTTTTTAAGGCTGAATAATATTCCACCGTACAGACAGACCACATTTTGTTTACGTACTCCTCTGTCGATGGACACTTGGGTTGCTTCCGCTTTGGGGCTATGGTGAATAACGCTGCTATGAATAAGGTGCATAAATATCTCTTTGAGATCCTACCCTTAATTCTTTGGAGTATACGCCTAGAAGTATAATTGCTAGATGACATGGTCGTTCTATTTTTAATATTTTGAGGAACTGCCATGCCGTTTTCCAGAGCAGCTGTACCACTGTACGTGCCCACGGTCAGGACACAAGGATTCCAATTTCCTCACATCTTTTTCAACACTTGTTATTTTCTGGGTTTTTTGGTATTTGTTTTTTAATAGTAACCATTCTAATGGGTGCGAGGTTATCTCACTGTGGTGTTTTGTTTTGTTGTGTTTTAACAACAAAACATGGAGCCCAATGCAGGGTTTGAAAACTCAGAACCCTCCACCCCAACCCCAGATCATGACCTGAGCCAAAATCAAGAGTTGGATGCTCAACCGACTGAGCCACCTAGGTGCCCCACTCACTGCAGTTTTTATTCAAATGTCCCTAAATGATTAATGATATCGAGCATCCTTCCACGGACTTGTTGACCATTTGTATACCTGCCTCGGAGGAACGTCTATTCAAGTCTTCTCTCCATTTTTAAATTGGGTTACTTGGGTTTTTTGTTGTAGAACCAACAAATTTTTAGTGGTTGGAATTTCCAACCTTGTACCAAGTAAAGCGAAACAGTAGGAGGAATAAGCACGGTGTGCAGTGAGGAGGGCTGGAGAAGGAACATCTGGCCAGGATCCCTTTCCCTGTGGGGGCTTTCAGCTCTCAGCCGCACCTGCTGCCCCCCGCCCCGCCCAACCCCGAGACAGAAGTCCCAGCGGGGACTCCCGGGTCGCTGGGGGGCCTGCACCTGCCGCGGTCCCCCGCGGGGGTGAGCGCGCCACCTGCCGGTGGGACTGAGAATTTGTCATTTCCCTGAGAATCCGGGCACAGGCCGACTGGATGGTTTAGCCTCCACCAGCCAGGCTCTAAGCTTTGGAGACCGTCTTCAGCTCCGTGGGTACTGAAGTGCTTCCTACCCTCTCTCAGCTTTGGGGGTGCCAGGGCGGAGATCACGGGGGGCCAGAATGTCCCCCAAGCAGGAATTCCCTCGCAGGGTCCTCACGGTTCCCACTTGGGGAATTCCTGGGGCTCCGTCAGGATAACCCTGTCCTTTCTGGCTCCGGTTCTGGTCCATTTGGCTCGGCATTCAGGGAGCGCCTGGCTGAGTGGCCTCACCTTCCCGCGGCCCCTGAAGCCAGCCCTCGGGTCTTTCCCATCTGAGTTTCACTGCGGAATTCAGCGGGGACCCAGGTCATGGGTCACAGCTGAATCCCGGGAGCTCTAGCATCTCTCGGAAATAGGAGGGACCTTCCTCTTGTCGGTCTGAAACCACCCCTATGCCCATCCTCTCTCAGAAGCTCCGTTCACCTGCTCTTCTTCTTTCTGACCCCCCACCTCACTCGGCCCTGCCTTCTCTCATGTAGAGAAAATGTTATGTTTCAGCAGAAAATCATGCACTGTGGAAACCCCAGATGACACCCCCTCTGGGTCTTCTGATCACAGTTCTCTCTGAAATGTAGACACCTGATGGCAACACAAAAAGAATTCTTGACTGTAGATATGGAAATTATGTCTTATCCACACAGGTTGAATTGACTTTCTTCCCTGCCTGGGGGAAAAACCAGTTTGGTGGACATTTGTGCATTCATTTCAATATTCCTGATCTATAAATGAGTCTGTTCTTTGGATTTTCTTCTTTTCTTTTTTTATTACAATATTATTGACTATATTCCCTATGTTGTACTTTTCATCTCTGTGACAGGATTTCCTGGTAAACCTGTTAAACCATCTACTTGGTTCCCTCGTTGATTAACAAGTAGAATAAAATACTTTAACAGCTGGGGCGCCTGGGTGGCTCAGTCCGTTAAGCGTCTGACTCTTGATTTCGGGCTCAGGTCATGATCTCAGGGTCGTGAGATCGAGCCCCATATCAGGCTCAGCACTGGGCGGGGAGTCTGCTTGAGATTCTGCCTCTGCCCCTCCCTCTGCTCACAACTCTCCCTCTAAAATAAATAAATAAATCTTTAAAAAAGTCCTTAACAGGTGCTAATTTTTTATTTATTTATTTATTTAATTTATTTTTTTTATTTAACAGAGATAGACAGCGTAAGTAGGCAGAGCGGCAGACAGAGGGAGAGGGAGAAGCAGGCTTCCCGCCAAGCAGGGAGCCCTTTGCGGGGCTCGATCCCAGGACCCTGGGACCATGACCTGAGCTGAAGGCAGACGCTTAACCGACTGAGCCACCCAGGCGCCCCCAGGTGCTAATTTTTGAATCTGCCTGAGATTAATGATTTTACCTTTTATTGAAAATTATCCTTGAACAGTCGACTGGGTAGGTCCCTGCACCCAGAAAGCCCAGCCCTCCAGCACTGAGACCCAAAGGGGTCCCTTTTTGGGGGGGGGACAGCAGGGGTGCCCTGTGGGCTCCCGGGGAGACCTCACCTCTGTGTGCTGGTCCCCACCGGCTGCCGCACGTGTGGTTGGTGAACATGCTATGAAGGCGAAGTTGAGATTTTTCTGGATGGTGGGGGGCGGGGAGGAGGCTCGCTTGGGAGGTTTCTGTATGGTTTCGTGCTACCACAGTTCAAGGGTAGCTCGGCAGCCTGGCCATCCACGCACTTGCCAGGAGGTAAAATGGTTGGCTTTTCAAGGTTTCGAAAACGCTTAGCCTTTTTCGAGAAGTTGCTGCCGGGGGGCTGGGGGAGTTTGTGTTTCGTGGGGACAGAGTTTTGACCGGGGAAGGTGAGGAGTTCTGGAGACGGATGGTGGGGACTGTGAATGCGCCGACGCCCCTGAGCTGTGGGCTTGCAACACTCAGACGGTAGCCTTCACGTTATGTACGTTTCACCACAATAAAAAAAAAAAAATGAGAGCAAGTTGCTCATTTCAGTACTTTTCTGGGTGGGCTTCTGTGGCGAAAGCTGAAAGGGGCAAGATTTCACAGCTTAGAGACTGAACTTTTTATGCATGTGATGTTTAAAAATAAACCTTTCTCCTCCCACTCCCCCCACCCCAGTTCTCAACCAAACAACAAACGACATGGCCTCCCATCTAGAAGGTTCCAGGGAGCAGCGTGGTGGCGGAAAGAAGGAGCGCCGGGGTGAGGGGACACAGTCTGTCAACGTGATATTTGCTGTTGTCCTGCAAGGATTGTGTGGGCAGCAAAGGACAGAAACCTTCTCGAGCTGGCTTAGGCAAAAGCGCGCCAGGGGATGGGAGGCCCCCGGGGGAGCTGGGGGGGTGTTCGTTCCTGCTGCTGCCGGAGCTCTGGCCGTCAGAGGTCGGAAGGGGTTGGCAGGACCTGTTCCTCTTGGAGGCTCTAGGGGAGAATCAGATGGCCACTTCCTGCATCGTCCCCACCACTCACTTCCAGGGTCACAGCTCCGACTCCTTCTTGGGGGGACCCTGGTGATGACCGTGGCCCTGCTTGGGTCAGCCAGGATAGTGTCACCGCCTCAAAGTCCCTTTGCCCAAATAAGGTGACATACTCATGGGCTCTGGGGGTTGGGGCCCTTTCTGTGAATTGTGGGGGTAAGGACAGGACTGTGAGTGCTCCCCATGCCCTCTCAAGGCGATCTGCACCTCCAGGAATGGGGACAGTGGGCAGGGACCCCCTCATCTGCAAGAGATGGCTGTTGCCTGCCCACGTACCCCCAAATATCTACACACTGACCTTGCCTCTGGACCGGGAAGATCCCACCTCAGTGACCTTGGGGCAGGGGCAGGGGGGCGAGGGGCTGCCTGGCTGTGGTTGGGGATGGCACAGCCACCCCGGGGGGCTTGGGGAGGACTCCCAGTTCCCATGCGCGCTCTGGCCTCCAACACCCCTCTCGGAGCACTTTAAAGACGAATTCTTTTTTTTTGTGATTTACAAACATACCCAAACATCCTCAGACAATTAAAAGAAGACAATTTAGATCTCTAGGAAGCCCATCAACTCAGCGGTAACCCCTGGTAACATACTGGTCTTCATCTTTCTTGACAGATTTCAGTATATGAGTTTATAACATCATTATACATGCTGCTTTATCATCTGCTTTATTAGCTCAGTAAGTTGTTCTACATTGTTCTACAATGTTCTACAGCAGTGAGTGTAGAATTATATGTCCATTTCTATCAGCGTCATAGTGTTATATAGAATAACATACTCAGGGGCACCTGAGTGGCTCAGTCAGTGAAGCGTCTGCCTTCGGCTCAGGTCATGATCCCGGGGTCCTGGGATCGAGTCCCGCATCGGGCTCCCTGCTCAGCGGGGCATCTGCTTCTCCATCTGCCACTCCCCCGACTATGCTATCTTTCTCTTAAACGAATAAATAAAATATTTTTTTAAAAAGCAGAATAACATATTTAACTAGTACATGGTTGATTGCCAAATTGCTCCTAACTTTTCACTATTATAAACAATACCACCCGAACCCCTTTTTTCCATTTGTCTAGGTATCTCTTTGGGGTAAATTTCTTTTCTTTCTTTCCAGAGAGAGAGAGAGAGAGAGCATGCGGAGGGGCAGAGGGGGAGAGAGAGAATCTCAAGCAGACTCCACACTGAGCGTGGGGCCTGATGTGGGGATCGATCCCAGGACCCTGAGATCATGACCTGAGCTGAAACCAAGAGTCGGACGCTTAACCAACTGAGCCACCCAGGCGCCCCTCATTTCATTTCTTATTAGCTTGTAAGAGATGTTTTCAGATTAGAAACACTGACCCTTTTCCCATTTTTGTTCCAACTATTGTTCCCCATTGAGACACCCATCTTGCAACGATGCATCTGGTCTCTCTCATCCTCCAGAAACTTTAAAATCAAACTTATCAATGCTTCCTTTTATGATTTCTGGTTCCGTAGCAAACTTAGAAAGTCTTTCCCCACCCATGATCATTTTAAGAAGAAAAGTATCCGTAGTTGCTTCTGGTACTTCTCTCTACTTTCATGTTTTAAAGTTACATCCTGGCTGTAGCTGGAATGTGTTTTCCTGGGAGACTGGGATCCAGCTAGGTAGTTCTTCCAAGTGACCGGGCAGGACCATGACATGAGCAGCCCATCTCCCGTGCTGATCTGAACCACCACCACTGGTATCTCCTAAATTCCCAAGCATACCAGAGTCTAGCTCTGGGCTCTGTTGGGATCACTACCGCAATTATCCTGATGGTAGTAATCCACTTCCTTGCGTTTATCCCCACCATACTGGGAGCCAGTTGGAGCCAGGGGCCGGGTCCAGTTCCCCATGGCACTGGGTGCAGACGCACGACCACCTCTCACCTCCCACGGAGGACGTGCACGCAGAGGGACGGCTTCACAGGCTCGCGCTCCCAAGGCCGACTCTTGTTTGCATTTCAGGCTGGGTGAGCCCCCCCCAACCTCCCCGCAGAAGTGTCCCTGAGTGTCGGGGCACGTGGAGCAAAGCCCTGGCCGATTATTTAATCACTTCATGGGATGGACAGTGATTGTAAGTCTCTGGGGGAAAACACCAGAGTCTAGTCTGAAATAGGAACTGTTGATTTTTTGTTTCTTTGAACTTCACGTCATTTGATACTTTGAAACATAGGGTGACAAAGCGTTGGACGGGATAGGAAGGAGCTCAGTATGAAGGCAAGGAGCAAGGATAAAAGAATAGTTTCCTTGCTGTCCTGCCCTGTTTTTCCGGGACCCGGGCAGCCTGCTGGGTGGGAAGGGGTGCTCAGTCTGCGGCTGGCGGGGGGGCCTCACTCCAAACAGACTTGGCCAAACCCAGTGCTCCTCCCCCCACATCAGGTGACGCGCGGTTCCCTGGGTTTCAGGGTCTCAAACTGCGGCACATTGAGCTCTGGGCCCGCACCCTCAGCCACCCGCTCCGAGGGAGCTCCCACTGTTGGTTCCAGCTCTGGGTCTGGAAGCCACACTCCCCCCGCACCCCCGTCAGCCATTTTGAGATTAGAAGGAGCGAATCGCGGCCCCTGGAACCATTGTTTCTGCCCTATCCAGCCCTCGCTTCAATCGCTGGTCATGACAGGGGCTGACACTCGCCAGGTGGCCTCATTCTGTGCGTGACTCCTACTCCCATGCTGCGACCACCTGGCAGGATGCTGAGGAGGACATGGAATCCCGAGGGGAGGAGGGCACTGCAATCCCCTGCCAGAGGGTCTCAGGTTCTGTGGCTTCCACAGGCGAAGTTCTCGCATGTCCGGCCATCCTTCCCCGGTCTGTGGGCCGGGGCGGGTGGGACCCTGAGGCGGGGACGGAGGCACGCAGACGGCCACCAGGGGGCGTGCCCCGTTCTCCCTGAGCCGTGGGGCCTTGGCACCGCCCAGACCCGCCGAGCATGGCACCTCCCCGGGGCAGAAGGAAGGCCAAACAGACCTCCTGCCCCTCTCTGGGTGGAAAGACAGCGGCAGAGCCAGGGGGAGAGTGTGGGCGGCAGGGAAATAGGCAGGTCCACAAGCCCTGGGGTGGGGCCCCAACTTGGCTCTCCACCCCCGCCCACTGCTATCTGCCGCTCTCCAAACACTCCAGCGTCTGTCCCTGTTCCCTCCACTGCGGCAACTCCTACACATCCTTCAAGGCCCAGTTCAAACACTAGTACTGCACCTCCCAGCCCTGCCACTCGTGTGCTCCCACAGGGAGCGCTCACTGCTTTCGAGACCAATGACAGGTACGCTTCTGTCCTGGAGAAGGTGGGCTCCACCCCCGAACGGACCATGACTTGCACACAGACCACGTCCAAGCACAGCCCTGTGCCAGGCGTCGAAGCTCACCTGCATTGTGGCATGCCCTCACCTTCCTCCCATGCTGAGAGACTCCCCCGAGGGCAGGTGCTGGGTCTGAGCCTCGCCAGGCCGGCGCGGAGCCTGGCAAACAGGCCCTCTCCGGTTTGCTGGAAGGAAGCCTATGTCACTCACTTCTCTCTGCGGATGGCTCGGCTTCTTTTCTCGGTCAACACATACCTACCAGGCATTTTCCGTTGTGTCCAGGGCAGAGCGGGTGCCCTGTCCCCACGGGGACAGGGGACAGTCACGGCGGCGGTGGCTCCATGGCTCAGTCCCTGGAGCACCTCGGCATCACCAGTGAGCTCACTTACTGTGCAAGCAAGGAAACTGAGGCTCAGGCAGGGAAGGGGCTTATGCAGGACACTGTCAGCTAAGTGCACGTGGGGTTCTGGCCTCCAGAGCCCCAGGCCTGGGCCTGGTGTGTCCTGTGCATGAGGCGGGGGGCAGCAGGTCTGTCGAGAATGCTGTGTCTCACCTAATGCGGGCTGGCCCCAAGCGCTCCTGAAACCACTTACTGGTGAAGCAGTGGGACGCAAACCGAGGAGTCATGGCCTTGGTGGCTGATGATCAGCTCCACCCACAGAAGCACATCTCAAAAGATCATTTTGAATTTGCTTTCGGGGGGGGGGGGGGGGTTGGGGGCGCCGCTTTTGGGCGGCCCCCCCCAAAAAGGGGCAGAGTTTGCACACGGACAGACCTGGGCTCAAAGTCCTGCCCCGGGTGGCCGCGCATGCGCCGACTCCAGCCGTGGCCCGGCAGAGCTTCAGTGGGCTCACCTGAGAGGTGGAGGTGATAACCCCCGAAGCCGTGGAGATGCGGCCAGACAGGGGTGGGCCCTGCTCCCTGCAGGTGCCCCAAGTCTGAGTCCAGGACCATCGGGCCGGCGGCTGGATGGCGGCCCCAGCGCAGTGTCTGGGACCTGGAGATTCGCACCCCCTGCAGACCAGGAACCCTGCAAGCTGGCTGGTAAGCACGTACCAGAGAGCCCCGGGCAGCATCGTTACCACGGAGAGCCGAAATACCCTTTCTCCTCGGGCAGACGCAACACATGCCTGTGCGTGGCTATTTTTATCGCCAGAATGCTCATTTCAGTCAGAATGGTCAATTCGACAAAATGGTTGGTTGGCTCCCCACCGAAAGTGGCCGTGGGCGCTGCTGGGGACTGTCAACCCTGCAGATGGAGACCCAGCCCCGCCAGGACAGCCAACGGGCCCGTGTCCGGAGCAGCCTGCCCGCACACCCTGACAGCAGAAGCTGGCTCGGCAGCCCCTGGGTGGGCCCGGGCATCCTCCAGCGACTCTCCGTGGGGACGCTGTGTCTGTCCCACCCGAGCCCATACAGGTGGGAGCCAGCGTCCTCGTTCTCGGAGCCCCGGGCCCGGCTGCTGCAGCCAGGAATGCACGGCCAGGCTCATGTGCGGGGACCCCACAGCCACCCCGTCCACCCTGCCGAGCCTGCCCCCCAGCCTGACCCCCACACCGGGTGGTCCTGTGCGGGGCCTTGCAGGAGGAGGTTCTGGCTCCTGGGACCCGGGCAGCCAGCTTCCCTGGCAAAGGGATGGGCTGCGGTGTGGGCCCCACGGCCTCCCCCCGCCCGAGGGCTGAGCAGGAAGGGGAAGTGTGGTCTGGCTGAGGCTCACTGCTCCAGGGTAGGCGGGAGGCCTGTGGGCGAGGAGAGCCTCCTGCTAGCTGCCTCTGAACCACCGCACTTGGGCCCCTGCTGTCCCCTCAGCCGCTCACGGATGGACACCCTGGCAACCCAGGTAAGCATCTGGGCTTGAGCCACCCGAGGGCTGCCCGGGGCAGGCGTGGAGCGCGATCTCTCGGTGGCCTTGGCAAGTCCACTCTGCCGCTCACTGGCTGGGGAGCTCGGAATCACTGCACCCCTCTGGGCCTCCACTCCCCCGCGGGTCTGTTGGGGGGCTGAAATGACATAATGACGGGCCGTGAGCTGCGTCAACCGTAGAGAGGTGGTTAGCCGTCTCTGGACTCTGACGGTGAGTCTGGGGAGCTGATAACTGGGAGGACCCTAGTGGGTCCGTGCCGGGGGTGAGGGGGCGAGGCGGTGGCAATGCGAACTGTGGGCTGCGTCTTGGGGCCCGTGCAGGAAACACCTAGCCGGGTGCGTCTAGTGTGTAGGGACTGGTAAGGCATTCCCTGTTCCCGCGGCCTCGGGGTCAAGCTGTGCCGGGCTGGGGTCAGATCCCCAACCAGCCCCCTGCTGCTGCCCCGGGAAATCACCGCGGACAGGGCCTGGCCTGGTGTTTCCAGTCCCACCCTGTCACGCATCACTTGTCCTGAGAGCCACTCCCTTTCCCGGCCCTTGGCCGCCAGCGCGTGGGACCTCCCGGGGGGCTTTGAACGTGGTACCGCCGAGCCTGCTGAAGACAAGGCCTGGGGGCCTCTCGGTATTTCTTAGGATAAATGAAAACGTCAGGGAAACAAGGGGAAAGAATGACCCCACATCCCACAACCTCGCAACAACCACGGGAGAGAGTTTGGTGTTTTGCCTTCTAGTTTTTTCCCCTCCGTGTAGATAGTTTGAAAAGTTACCACTGTCTTATACTGATTAAATACGTTCTAGAGAGGACGTGCGGGCCTCACTGGCTGTCGGCAGACACAGGCATCCCCAGACCCCCCACCTGCTGATGGCCCCGGCGCTGTCCCCAGACAGCCCCCCAAGGGACAGGGCTCTAGGTGTCCTGTCACGCTCAGAGCCAAACACATAAGAAAACCAGCAACAGCGCGAGGCGACTCGGTTGGACCCAAGGAAGGACTTCTGGGTTGCAGAAATCCTGGGATAACTTAGCAGGAAGCTTGAGTCATCCACAAGTCCGGAAGGTTCTGCCCAGGGCAGACACATCACACCCAAGGCCGCGGAAACACCGCAAAGGCCACCTGTTGGGGCGGGGCGCGCAGAAGCTCTTTTTAGATGTGATACATGGAGTCTTGACGTGTTCAGTTCATGCTCCACGGCAAGGCTCGGCGGGAGAGCGAGAGAGGAGGCTCCTGCCCTCGCTCAGCGAACGATCTGTGTTCTGGGCTTTCTCACCGCGGGCTCCGGCCACACATGCGGGGAACGCGGGGAACAGACGCAGCTGCCGCGGGGGCACGGCCCCGCGCTTTCTCAGGGTCTGGGGTTCCCGGCAGGTTCCTGGGCCTCTTCCTTTCTTCCTGCCTCGTGACTGCGGCATGCAACCCACGGAGTGGCCCTGCGCAATTCTCTCCCGCCACCCCTGTCCCACGCTGCCCGCGAGGGGGCTCCCTGCTTCCTTATGCTGAAGTCTACAAGTTGTGCCTCTGACTTTTACTTCCTTTGGGCTACTTCTCAGGCTGTTTTTCTAGGAATGATATTGCAGAATCAGAGGATAGGACTGTCTGTTACTATGTGCTTCCCCCCCCCCGGAAAATTTTAAGTTTATTTAGTTAAGTAATCTCGACACCGGACCCGGGGCTTGAACTCACGACCTCCCACCCAAAATCAAGAGTCGAGTGCTCCACCGACGGAGCCAGCTGGTCGGTCCTAAGGATCCAAGTGTGAGCAGGGGCACAAGAGGGAAGAATTTCAACTGGGGGAAAAATTAAAAGAGAGGGGAAAAAAGAAGCTGGAATTAATTTTAATCATACATTTAACTTAACCCAACATATCCCAATCCTTCCCGCAAGTAACCCAGATAAACATTTATTAATGATCTTTTATGTTCTTCCTTCCACACGAAGTCTTTGAGACCCAGCAGGTGCCCAGCGGCCTCGTGGGGCCCGTGGCTGCCGTCCCGGGCAGGGCAGGCCTCGGGTAAGGGGATGCGTGTCCAAGGCACGACGCCCTAAGGGCAGAGGGCGAGTGCGGAGCGGGATCCCCGTCCTCCCGCCGAGCTGTTTGCAGGTGCGCCTCCTCGTACAGAGACATTGGAGGCCCCTTCCAACTCCAGCTGGAACCCCAAGCTCCCGGCTCCAGCACACCCGTGTCCTCTCCCCACCTTTCGGGACTCGTGGCTACTTGAGATCATTAATGTTTCTCAAGAAAAACTCAAGTTTTTATATCCAGGACCTGACCATTAGTGGGTCTTGAAGGAAACACAGGGGCTCAGGCTCTGTATTTTTTTCCATGAGCTCGGCTAGACAAGGCGGGAAAACACTGGGGCGCGTCATGTGTCCGAAACACAGCTTGTCGTGAAACGTTTCATGTATGCGCCTGTGGAGTGTGTTCCTCCACGATAGAACTTGGTTGTTTTGGGTTTGTTTGTTTTTTTTTAAAGCAAGTGCTGAATAAAACCCAGTCTCCGGAATTCCTGGCAAGGGCACGGTAGGAGTTCTGTCCCTGACTCCCCAGAAATGCCTTTTGGGGAAGTGAGAGCCGGGGCTGGGTCGGTGACTGTGCTCGGCCGCCCTCCCGCCCCGACCCACTCAGCGCGGCAGCGGGCTCCCTGGGAGGTTGTGCGGGCTGCTGGAGCGAGGCCGAGAGGCCGGAGAGAAGCTGGAGTTCCACCTGCAGCATCCCGGGGGCGCGTCTACTTCCCAGCAGGCAGAGAGCCAGGCAGCAAGGCCGGGCTGCCCACCTGCCCACATCCTCAGAGGGCAAGTCTGGCCATAGGCCAGGAGAGAGCCTGGCGCCTCATTCATTCCGAGATTCCCAGATCCGTGGGGAGCGCCTCCTGGGCCCTGGGCACAGTGGAAAAGACAGACGGTGAACTAAGCGACCAACAGGCCCCGAGGCGGGTGGCAGCGTCCGCGAGTGGGCCCAGCAGGAGGAAGGACGCGGTCCTCCCAGTGATGACCACGCGGGTCTGCCTCCCACCCGCCCCGCCCAGCACCCGCCGACTTTGTCTCCTACTTCAGACCGAAAGATCGGGGGTGTTGGCCCCCCACTTCCTGCCCGCAGGCCCCAGCACGCCCTCTCCCCTCTCCATCCTTGTTCCCTTTTAAAAGCTCATCCTTCCTTCGGGCCAGGAAGTTGTCTGTCTTTGCTGTATTTCACTCCAGTCTTCTGTCCCGGCACCTTCACAGTTTAGAACCACGGAGAAGCCTCTTACAGTCTCACAAGCCATCTCTCCTCCGACTCAGCGTCCAACCTTCTCTTGCCTTCTGGGGCTTCTTCACTCTGATGGGGAGTAGGGCAGGGTCACTAGCAGGAGGACAAGCCTAGAAACGAGAGTCTTTGTTCCTAGTCACATTCACTTATATCCTCAGGGGACTTCGGAGGAGATCCTAGGATGCCCCTGCTCTTGCCAATGCCCTAGGGAATCCGAGGAAGGAATCCAATGCCCTGAGGAGCCAAGGAAGCCATTCACACCCTAGTAAAAATCAGTTTCTCTTCCTCAGAGTCTGGCACTCTCAGGCAAATGAGTTTAGAGAGGAAGTGGGGAGAGAGGGAGCTTGGAGCTTTGCAGTGACTTGTGGATGATGGGCCTTCAGGCATTGTGACAAGCAAACAGGAAAGGTACTTGGGCCGAGGGGTCTTTTTTAGCACCTTGGCCTCCACCACGCTGGAGCTGCTGCCGCCTCTGACTGTGGGGGTGGGGCCGGGGCGGGGGGACCAGCCTCCCTCGTGCTCACCCGGCCCAGCTGTGGGCTCTGCTGCCTGGCCCGGTGCATGCTCCCCCCTGGGGCTGAGCCCACTGCACTGCTTGTTAAAAATGCTGATCCCGGAGTCCCACACTGGACCCACCAGTCAGAACTGGCTGTGGGGAGGGGGCCGAGGACCCTGGCATCTGCATCTTCATACACCCCACAAAGCCCCCGATCGTTGGTCACAAGCGAGGGCCCTGGGGTCCGAGAGACCGGGGTTTGGCTTCTGAGTTCCCCACTTACTAGCTCTGCGGCCCTGGCCAGTGACTGAGACCTGAACCTCTATTGCCTCATCTGTAAAATGGACTCATAACCACAAGCTGCCATTGTGAGAGCGCTCATAACCCACGGCGCCTCAGCGCATGGTGCAGGTTACTTTTCTGAGATGCATTTTCATATTGCGGTTCTTATTATGTGGAACAAGACACAGCGAATGGCTGAGACCTCGCCAGGACTGGAAGTTCTCGAACGAGCGTTCTGCTTTCAGTTCTGTTATGAAAGGAAAAACATTTACCAGCTTGGTGTCAGCCTGGCAGAGTTAACAGGGCAGGAACTCAGGCGCCAGACGGCGCCGAGCGGAAATCTTAGGTCAGTTGATCCCTAGCTGTGCTGCCTTTAGCCAATAGCTTAACCTCTCTGAGCTCTCTATTAAGGGTAATAACCGCGCCCCCACCAGGGAGGTTATAATAAGGATTCAGAGATAACAGGTACGTCACTGGTTCTCAAACTCGGCCCTGTATTACTCACCTGGACAATTTCATTACGACAAATAAACAAAACCCCAGTGGCCAGGCCCCCCACCCCAGATCAATTAAATCAGAGTCTCGGATGTAGGCCATTGCTCAAGCTCCCCGGGTGATTCCAAGGTTCAGGCAGGAGGAGGGTGGGGAACTTCGACATTCCCCGAGTTCTTGGCCCAGGGCCTGATGCATACCGATATCCGAGGGTGCTCCCACCACGCCTCCTCCCTTCCTTCCTCCGTGTGTGGTGTCCACCAAATGCTCCCCCAGGTTACAGGACCTGCAGCTCCTGACCTCCCAGCAACCGGGACCCCCAGGCCTGCACCTGTGGACTCAGCCCCCGTCCCCTCCCCAAAGCCCCAGGACTGCTGATCTGGGCCCACGTTGGCTCCTCTTCTGGTCCATACTGGTCTATACTGGACTGTAGGACCCCCCGCTCTGGCTCACGGGGTCCTGCGCTACCTGTGAGCTCCAGTCCTGCCTTGAGAACCTTCCTATGTCCACAGGCTCTTGAAAACAAAGATGTTCCCTCCCGTGCAACAGACACCTCACAGAAATAGAGACGCGTGTCCATCCCCGGCCTCCTGACGAGGTCAGCAACGCCGGGCAGTGTGCGGTGGAATTCTGTCGAAGATGGCAGAACCATCCCTCCCGTTTTCCCCCTTTTCTTCCTGACTCCCTGGAGGCAAAATAGAAGATGTTGAATGCATAAAGCATTAACAAATGCATGAATGCATAAAGTGCATGGAAGCACTTGAGCGAGCGTCTCATCTCACTGAGCTGATCCAATCCTGGATCCCGGGTGGGTTGTGCGGTGAGCCTGCCTGAGGTGTCCGAGGTGTTGGGTCCCAGGGCACAGGGGGATGGAGGGCGCAGGTGGAGTTAAGGCTACTGCTCAGCGGCGGGGGAGATGGGGAGATCATGCTGGATCATCGCGCGTCGCGGGCAGGAACGTGAGTGGCCTCTCGAGGCTGAACAGAACAGGGAAATGGCTCATCCATGGAGCCTCCAGGAGGGGACACGGCCCTGCCCGCCCTTTGGTTTTACCCTGTGCCGACTGGAGGGACTCCTGACCTCCCCGACTTTGAGACAAGACGTTTGTGCCGTTTGAAGCCTCTGCGCCCCTGGGAATGTGCTAGAGCGGGAAGGGGGTATGGCCTGCTTCTGCCCCTGCCGGCACTCCCGCCTTGCTCCGATTCCAAAATGTTAAGTTACTTTTGATTCTTAAGCAGACTCAGTGCAGTTTGCAAAATTTAGCCGTGCTCACTGTAAACCTTCAATCTTGTCTCTGGCTCAAAGCACCCCCATGTTGCCCCAGTGAGGGGAGGGGAGGAAGGGGTGGGAGCCCCCTCAGCTCCCTGCACCCCACCCTGCACTACTTCCCTGGTATTGCACTGAGGAGGACAGACAGACAGGCTCCCACCAGTGGCCATTCCTGCTGATCACGTCTGCGGTCCCTGGCGGCCCCTCGAGAGACTCGGCCGCATCTGTGACCTGACCGCCAGCAGCTGGTCCTACAAATGCCCCTCTGTCCTGTGCGGCCTGCCCCCCCCCCCAGTCTTCTCTACCCCAGGCTGGCCGACACAGTGGGGTCCAGCTTCCACACGGGCAGCACAGGCCCCCCACTGGCCGTACTCCCCACCGCTGCTCCTCTCTGGCAACACCCGGGCCACTAAACTAACCGGGAGCCCAGAGGACACCCAATGGGGACAACGTGTGGTTCCTCGGGGCCTTCCTCGCTCAGCTGCCTTCTCTCAAAAAACAAGCTCGTCTTGGTTCTGATGAGCAGGCATCTCTCCAGTCCATGGGGAAGAGTGCTATTTCTCTGGCCCTGGAACCCCTGGGGGGCTTGGGACTTTCATTTATGGCCCCCACCACCTCACTACCATTGCTATGCTCCCGAAAGCAAGGCATCCTAAGCCCCACGAAGCCTGTCCCTGATGCCTGGGGCCATGGTGACCGAGATCAGCAGTGGGAGGCCTGGGAGCTAGACAGAAAGCATTCTGCCTCCTTCTTGCTGGGGGACCGTGGGCAGGCCCTGTCCCCTCAGCTTCCAGGTCCAGGAAAGCGTGTGGCACAAGGATGAAGCGAGGGGAGAATGGAAAGCCCCTGCAGACCGCATGTGCGCTGGACACCCTCAAAATGTCTGCTGGCAAATCAGAGCCGCTCCGTCTGTAAGAACAGAACTGTGAGCGAAGTTCTCAAAAGTGTCCCATGTTTCATTTTGCTAACATCATCCTTCTTCCTCTTTCTTCCCCCGGACACAGAGGACAATGACATTGCTTTGAACTTGAAATCTGAGCAGTAGCTCTTCATGGAAGCTACACTACGTGGTTAATGGGGTTTTTTGTTTTTTTTAAATCTTCTCAAAGTAAATACATATGGTGTTTTTTGGGTTTTGGGGGGAGGTTTTTTTGGTTTTTTTGGTTTGTTTTGTTTTTGTTTTCAAGGAGGCTCCATGCCCAGCATGGAGCCCAACACAGGGCTTGAACTCACGACCCTGAGATCCAGTCGAACGCTTAACTGACTGAGCCACCCAGGTGCCCTGTAAATACACAGTTTTAAAAAATCAAGTAATTCAGAGGGTTTATGGTGGAAAGTTGCAGCCCCCTGTCTTCCCACCTCCATCCTTGTACCCGCTCATGCTCCTCAGATCAACCTTTTTTTGTTTGTCTGTTTGTTTTTGTTTTTCATATGCAATAGCTCTTAACTCCTGTGCCCTGGTATTTACTTCGGTAGCATTAAAGATTATGTTTATGTTGCTTTTTTGAGAAATCCTTCAAGATTAAACAAAAAGACAAAAGATAGAAAATATGAGAGACAAATTAGACAACACACATCTGAGTATAAGAGAATGGAGGGAAGAAAATTCTGTTTGTCCATCTGTCCATCTATCTATCCATCCATCCATTCATCCATTCATACATCCATTCATCCATCCTTCCTTCCTTCCATCCATTCATCCATCCATTCATCCATCCTTCCTTCCATCCACTCATCCTTCCATCCACTCATCCAACCATCCATCCATCCACTCATCCATCCCTTCCATCCATCCATCCACTCATCCATCCCTCCTTCCATCCATCCATCCACTCATCCATCCTTCCTTCCATCCTTTCATCCATCCATTCATTCATCCATCCATCCATTTATCCATCCTTCCTTTCTTCCATCCATCCATCCACCTACCCTTCCATCCATCCATCCATTTATCCTTCCTACCATCCATCCATTCATCCATCCATCCGACACACCCATCCATCCACCCACCCATCCTTCCTTCCTTCCATCCATCCATCCATCCATCCATTCCCCAGAGCTAAAGAAGGTTAGGCTCCAATTAGGTTTATTGAACAAAGAGTCCACCCTCTGATACGTGGGCATTTTCTTAAGTCCAGTGCCCTGTGACTTCCCTGTGCCCTGCAAAACCAAATTTCACAGGGCTCTCCTGAGAGCCAAGTTTCTAGTCTCCATGCTTTTCCTTTTTCCCTTTGTTCTTCTTCCTCTATTGCTTTCTTCTGTGCACCATGAAAAGGTGATTTACGACCAAACCTCTGCTGAGTACATGCCTGGGGGTTGGACTACCTGGCTAGCTGACACTTCACTCTTTTAAGAGTAAACCCCCAGCACATCCACCACCATGGATAAATGACAAAAGCATAATGCTGAGCGAAAAGCAGAGCAAGAAAGCTGCAGAATGACGTGCATACAATGCCACTAGTTACATCCAATTGGTTTTACTATGTATAACTTTATGAATAGCCAAAAGCCATTCTGTCTGATCAAGCCAAACCTTCATGAAAGAAACTGAGTTTGGAACTGAAAACCCAAATTGTAATAGAATGACGGCATAACTGAAGATACTATGCCGGTAATACAAACACGTGTGTGAATGGTAAGCCACGTCAGAAGTCTTTGCAGGAATACTGGCCTTAGCAGCAGCCTAGTTTTGCCCTTGTTCCTCTGCCTGGCTCCCCGTTTATATCACCAGTACCGCTCCAAAGCGTGACTTGGAAATGCTCTGTGTGAGCATGCATGGGTGAGTCTCCATCGGCTAAACGATGACACAGGAAGGGGATTCTCATCACATACCTGGGGTATGCCATGCCCCAAGGATCATTTTTTTTTACTCGGATATCCAAATGAACAGGCAGAGTGCCCGTGCCCTGGATGAGGGGGGCCCCCGCTCCTCCCCCAAGAGCTTCCTGCCTTCCTGGAGGCTACTCCTAGGAGTACAGCCCGCAGCCTGCTCCCCACTGTGGCATGCATCACCCCTGCTTGGAAAACTACAGCACACATGTCATCACTCCCCAGGCTCTGTTCGCACAAGCTTTTATTGTGCAATTTTATTGCAGACTGGATGGTAACGGAAGATTGCAGCACAATATCGTACAGGCAACTGCTTCAAGTTAAACGTTAGTCATCATCGTCCTACAAAAGCGTGGCCATCCTCCACCACAGGGACTTCCTAACAATCCTCAAACTTTCTGCTCTCTTACTGTTTTCTTCCCTTTTTTCCCCCCTCTCCCGCCCCCCCCCAGCTTTACTGAGGTATAATTGACTTATAACGTTGTATAAGTTTAAAATGTACAGCGTGTTGATTGGATATACTTGTGTATCGGGAAACGCTCAAGGTTTCCGTCACGTCGTGATAAGAACATTTAAGATCTGGGCTCCTGGGTGGCTCAGGTGGTTAAGCGTCTGGCTTTGGCTCGGGTCGTGATCCCGGGATCCCAGGACTGAGTCCCATATTGGGCTCCCTGCTCAGCGGGGAGCCTGCTTCTCCCTCTGCCCTTCACCCCACTTGTACTCTCTCTCTCAAATAAATAAATTAAAAAAAAAAAATTTAAGATCTGCTCTTCCCAGACTCTCTGCTTCCCGAGTGGGCCAGCTTTCAGCCCCCAAATTCCTGTTCCTTTTCCCAAGCAGACTAACTCAATTTGCCTTGCATTTTTACCTTCCCCCTTCTGACCACGCCTCGCTCAAGGAGACCCATCGAGGTATTTTTCTAACCCCCACCTCCAAAAAAAATAAATAGGAATTAAGTCTATGTTGCCCCTTCGATATAAAAGCACCTGCAGTCAGTGATTGCTTTCCCCTGCATGTTTGACAATCCAGGAAAGAACAGCGAGGAAGCCTCCAGGTGCGTATCCTGTCTGCAGCGCTCATGACTGCCCTGGGAAGTGCAGGCCGGCAACCCCACCCCCATGTTGCACAGGAGGACAAGCCTTGCCAGGGGTCTCCCAGCTGCTGATGGGCAGGGTTTGCCCGAGCCAGCGCCTGCCTGAGCCCCTAAGCAGGGGTATCCCCCCGGTGACGTGGTAGACAACGGCCCCCACTCCTCCCCGCCGGATGCCCCTACTCATGTCTCGTTCTTCTGTCTCCATTCTCCTCAGGGCCCCACTGCGATGGATTGGTGGAGGGACAATTTCTGGATCATCATAGCTGTGGCCATCATCCTTGTCTCCTCGGGCCTGGGCCTCATCCTGTACTGTGTCTGTAGGCAGCTGCTGGGACAGGGTAATGGCCGTCTCACCTGGGCAGGTGGAGGGCGGGGAGGGCTGGGCTGCAGATCCGTGCACCAGGGCTCCTACAGGGCAGGAAGATTCGTTCCGGGCCTGTATTGGCTGAATTTTGGATTAAGCATCATGCATCTCTGGGCCTCGATTTCCCCGTCTGCTCAGTCCACGATCGACACGTTGGCTACCACGATTGCCTTCTCTGAGGTCATCCTCTGAATGTTCTAGTATGACAGGGGTTCCTGGCATCCCCAGAATACAAATGCGCAGCTTCCTGAAGGCTCTACACTAACTTTAGATTATCTACAAGTGGGTTTCCACTGTGCTGTTCATCTCCCAAAACATGAAATCCTTGATCCGATGGTGTGTTTTCTCGAGATCGTATCCCCTCCGATGACCTGAAAGCTCAGGGCCGTACAAGGAGTGAGACCTTGTCATTCTCCTCAATCTGCTTTTTGGAGATAGACAATTAAGGTTCAGAGAGAGGCAAAGCCTTGACTGAGGCCTCATAGGAGTTAGTGGCCGAGTTGAGACCGGAACTCACGTCCACTGGGCCTCCTGTCCAGTGTTCCTTCGCCTCTACTCCTTGATGGTAATTAGGGTTTTTTTTTTAAGATTTTTTTTTTTATTAGAGAGAGAGAGAGAGAAATGGGGGGGAGGGCGCAGAGGGAGAAGCAGACTCCCTGCTGAGCAGGGAGCCCATAATTAGTTTTTTTTTAAGTACAAATCATATTCTGGCTCCTAGACTCCTCTGTCCATTTGCCTTCTTAAATTATTTCCTTTTTAGATAAGCACAAAAGCTTGGCCCTGAACAAAAACCTTACCTGTTCTCTTTTATCTCGACCCAAGGCTATTAACACGTAGGTTATCATTCACAGTAATTTGCATGCCTCGCACACCACAGTTCACAAACTGCTGTCTCCATTCTTTCTCTCATTTCCCCCCAACCACGCTTTGGGCTCCTCATCTGACCACTATTTCTGAGCACCAGCTCCGTAGTCGGCAGGAGCTGAGGAAGGAAGCAGGGTCCGCCCTCAGGGATTAGCGAAAGGCTGGGTGGGCAGAAGGCCCGTGGTAAAGTCAGTGTCCACCGCTCACCAGCCCTGTGTCCCCAAGTCTGTTTCTTCTTGGTGGTTCTTTCCCCAATTGCCCTGAACACACCTGGTGTCTGAGGACTTCTAAACCGTGAAGTCACACCTCCTGCTCATGCTTCCTAAATGGATATGCTTATTTGATTCCTTAGGCAAGAAGTGGGAAGTTGCCAAGCCCTGGGAAGAAAAGCAAGGAGACGAAGAGAAGATGTATGAGTAAGTAAGAGGAAAGCCTGGTCCTTTGGTAGAGGTCACAGGTCAGGCTCTGTGTGCTGGGCCCACCACTCAGGGTTAGGTCTACCCACCTCTTCTTTTAAGATTTTATTTTTAAGTCATCTCTACCCCCAACATGGGGCTCAAACTGGCAACCCCAAGGTCAAGAGTGGCTCGTTCCACCGACTGAGCCAGCCAGGGGCCCCGCTTCCTTTTCTTTAAATGGATCCCAAGTATAGTCCCCTTAAGGCTGTGTACTTAACGAAAATATGCCACTCACTTTCCTCTTGTATTTTGTGATATATTTGGTTTTTTTTTTTAAGATTTTAGTTATTTATTTCACAGAGAGAAAGAGAGAGAGCGCGCATGCACGAGCAGGGGGAGGGGCAGAGGGAGAAGCAGGCCCCCCACCGAACAGGGAGCCCCATATGGAACATGATCCCTGGGATCATAACCTGAGCCGAAGGCAGACACTTATCGACTGAGTCACCCAGGTGCCCCAATTTGGGGCTTTTGTGATTGCTATGTGTTGGGGGTACCCAGGATCACCTTTAGACTTGATGACTCACGAGAAGGACTCACAGGACCCAGAAAAGCTACCATAGTCACAGTTATGGGTCATTCTAGTAGAAGGGTACAGATTAACTCAGCAAAGGGAAGGCATATAGGGTGGAGGCCTCTCTCAGCTCGATCTCGGGCACCAGGCTTCTTTCTCCCAATATCCATGCGTGGGCACCATGTGCAAAGCTTCACCAGCCAGACAGGCTCACCGAACCTTGGTTTCAGCCGTAGAGTGGACAAGTCCATCCTGGCCTCTGAAGGGGCTGGAGATGGGGTAGATATTAACTAGTGCTTGGCTTCTTCTGCTCAAAGATTTTGTGAGTGTCCTTGCGTGTGGTTGTAGACGGTTCATCCTCACTTCTGTAGAGTGTTCCATGGTGGGAGTGGACCGTGATGAGTTTATCTACTCTGGGGCTGATGCGCATTTGGGTGGTGCCCAGTTTGGGGCTGTTGTGCACGGTGCCGTGATGAACATTCTGGTCAACCCTATCCTTTCTCTTTGACGTTTTCCTTCCAGTCGGCTGGTGGTCAAAAGCACACCCTGACTCCTCCTCTTTCTCTCTCTCTTCAGGAATGTTAATGAATCACAGGTTCAGTTACCCCCTCTGCCACCCAGGGGTTTGCTTTTTCCGGAACACACTCGTAAGTATCCGTCGCTGACAACAGTTTCATTCAGGGTAGGATAACAAATTTATCTAAATGTCTTAGCTCAGGCTGCCCACAACAAAATACCATAGGCTAGGTGGCTTAAACAACAGAAAATTTATTTTCTCATGGTCCTGGAGACTAGAAGGTCAAGACCAAGGTGCCAGCCAGTTTGGTCAGGGGTGATGGGGGTAGGGAAGAGGGAGAGAGAGCGAGCATTCTGGTGTCTCTTCTTATAAGGACGCTAAGCCTATGCGATCAGGGCCCTACCCTTATGACCTCATTTAGCCTTAATTACCCCCCTTAGGGGCCCCATCTCCAAATACAGCCTCCCTGGGGGGTTAGGCCTTCAACGTATGAATTTTGTGGGGACAAAGAACTTCAGTCCGTAACACTAGAATCTGCAGGTAGTACCATCCTTTTGAAAGGGACAAATAAGTTAAAAAGGGGGCAGAGTGAGTAGCAACGCTCCTGATATTCAGTGTGTAAATTCATATTCAAATCCCAGGTTGGAGCATGAGTGAAAAGGAACTTGGGGGTGTCGCTGGGCCTCCCACACTTCCCATCAGAAACACTCTGCCTGGTTTGTTCTTGACTGGAATGTTCTTCCTTAAACTGCTTCTGTAGCGGACACACTTCATCCTTCATGGTCAGCTCGAATGTCAGCACCTCGGGGCACCTGGGGGGCTCAGTCGGCTAAGCAGCTGACTCTTGGTTTCAGCTCAGGTCATGATCTCAGGGTCCTGGGATCGAGCCCCGAGTCGGGCTCCCTGCTTAGTGCGGACTCTGCTTGTCCTTCTCCCTCTACTACTCCCGCTGCTTGTGCTCTCTTTCTGTCAAATAAATAAAACCTTGAAAAAGAAATGTCAGCACCTCAAAGAGTGCCCTCCTGTCTACCCTCTCTAAAGTGAACCCACTAATTCTCTTCATAGAACGTATGGCAATTACCCAAAGTTGTCTTACTTCATTACTGTTCATTGGTTTCTGACCTCCCTCCTCCACTAGAATACGAAGTCCAGGAAATAGGAACATTTCTGGTCTTGCTCACCACTTAGTACCCACCAGGAGAGCAGTGCCTGCAGCTTAGGAGATAACAAGGATGTCTCGATTGAGTGGATAAATCATAAGATCAGCCCACATTTACTGGGCAGCCCGGTGGGCCAGGCCCCGTGAGAGGCACTTTACAGGCATGATCTCACGTAGTACCCTCAACAACCCTGCGAGGCAGGTACATCATTATTCCCCTTTGACGGGTGAGGACACTGAGGCACAGAGACGTTCAGGGGCTCACCCATGGCGACACAGCGAGTGATCGCTGGAGCCTGGGTATGAACTGGGGATCTGACCGCAGAGCCCTGCAAGAAAGGAGGGGTGGACCTCTCTCAGGTCCTTGTAGGAAGGACGAGATTGTGGGAGAGGCAGCTCCGGTCTCATCTGGGGTCCAGCTCGCTGTTTCATCATCCTTCCCCTGGACGCCTTGGTGTTTTTGCTACATACCCTAATTCCCCGTTCTGCAAACACCACTGTCCCCTTCCTTCTGAACAGAGATTCGTACCTCAGCAATTATGGGAAGTTCTGGAAAACACTAAGTCACTGGGAGGGATGTGCCCAAAAAGGAAATGTGGTTTGTACCACTTCCCCCACGAGAATGAGGGTCTCACATAACTCTACTCATTTGGGTACTGGCTCAGTTCAGCTTGCTGTCTACACTTCTGTTACATGGTTCCCATGCCGTGGGGGGCAGGCAGAGGGACACGCGAGCCACGGTGTTGGACCAACATCTGCCTTCGACCCGCCTGGGGGATCCCGAGGCTGTATCACGTCCGTGCATCGGTTTCCCCCGTCAGATGGGGGTCTGGTCCACCAGGAAGTGGGAAGATCACCCAAACCCATGAAAATCATGCTGAGTCACCTCATCAAAAAATATACAAACACACAATAGCTTCGCCTCTAAGGGCCATTTTGTGTGTTCTAGTCCCACAGGAAAGCCCAAGTCAGCCGCCAGCTACATACTCACTGGTCAACAAAGTTAGAAAGAAGAAGACAGCGTCCATCCCCAGCTACATGGAGCCCCTGGACGATTACGACGATGTGGAAATCCCCGCAAATATGGAAAAGCAGCGTTTCTGAGACAAGCGTCCCTTCTTTCCCGGCAAGCTGAAGAGGGTTCGCACGGCTGTTTAAACCAACCGGGAATGAACTGCAACAGATCGCGGGATCCCACAAGCCAGCGGTAATGTGGCAGAGCTTTAGAAAATAAACACCTCCTGAAGCTTAGAGCCAGGAGCATCAGCATCCAGGAACAGGGGCCGAGGCTCCGCCCCGGAGACCCAGCCGGGTCAGGCCTGGAACTACTGTCCACGGGTCCTCCCGCCCCTGGGAGGACCTGGGTCCTGTGGCTCCCCGCCCCCACCCGTGAGAAACACTCCTCCGCTTCTCTTCTCTTGTTTGCTCTAAGTGATGCTAAATCTTGGTGTTTGGCTGCCGAGCCTCCAGGCGCCCGTCCCCAGCTTGGCCCCAGGGGTCCCCCCACCTCTCCCTCCCCCCGCCACAGGGCTGTGGGCGGCCGTTCCAGCTGAGCACCGGTGTGTGCAAGTCACTGCATCACACCTTGCAGGTTCTTCAAGAGTGAGTAGTGCTTTTTGTCCTTGTGAACCGTCCCCGCCTACACACACCCCAAACCCCAGAGCCTCTCCATGACGTTGGCCGGATGGACCACAGAGATTCAAGTTCTCACTGACTTTTTCTTGTGCTTCTGGGTGGCATATTGTGATAATCAACAAGGACAGAGGTTAATCACCATCTGGACCAAAGCACACACGTTCCACATAGCAGAGTCATATTGCGATATGTGTCCTGGGGGAGCCGTAGGAAAAGTAGGCTTCCCTGGGGAAAGTCATGGGCAAGAGGAAAGAAAGGGACAATTAAGGGCAGATTCAAGAGGAGAGTTCCTTGCGTCATATTCTGTGCAAACGGCACCGAGATCGCTGTCCCCGAGCGCATCTAGGAGGCAGAACTCCATAGTGTGGAGGTGCCCCTGGCGAGATACAGGGAGGGGGTCGCTGTCCTGCTACAGAAATGACCTCATCCCCGAGGCCTGCGTCAGCTTGGAGGCTCTGGAACCCCATCTGTTCCTTGGCCTTGATCTGTTGGAGCCCTCGGATTGGCGCATCCCAAGCAGACTGGAGATGCGGATTTCTAAGCAATCCCTGGGGGATCCAGCAAGAGCAGGCTCGCAGGGAGAGCGACATGAACCTCAGAAAGGCCGGGAGTGACCCTTGGACTGAGCTCCTCCTCGAGAGATGGACGGTGCATGTCTGCTGTGTTCAAGCTTCCTCCCTTAGGGGCGCCTGGGTGGCTCAGATGGTTAAGCGTCTGCCTTCGGCTCGGGTCATGATCTCAGGGTCCTGGGATCGAGCCCCACATCGGGCTCCCTGCTTGGCGGGGAGCCTGCTTCTCCCTCTCCCTCTACTGTTCTCCCTGCTTGTGCTCACTCTCTCTGTCAAATAAATAAATAAAATCTTTTTAAAAAAAACAAAAAACAAAACAAAACAAAACAAAAAGCTTCCTCCCTCCAGGACTGCTGGACCAGTGGGGACAGGTGCTTCCTCCAGCTTCTTTCTAGATTCCCGGCAGACCTCCAGCTTCCTGTGTTACCACTGCCTTATGGTAGGCCAGACAGTCCTCTAACTGTGGCCTGACAGAACTCCAGAACCCCGGGAGCCAGAGAGGACTCACTCCCCAAGTTATAGGGAAAAAAAATTAGTAAGCCAAAGGACACAAGTGTTTCGCAAGTATGCTTCCCTCTTACAAATTGTCTGTAAACCCTCCCATCTACGACAAAAGTTAGAAGCAAATACCAGAGAGGTGTTACCTCCTCCTTGGTTTCTAGGATGGCACCATCTCCTGCCGGCCCGCCCCCACCCCCCACCCCAAGACAACCCTTCATCACAGGTCCTCCTCAGGCTCTTCCCAGTACCTGCCCTCATCCTGCTCGAAACACCAGCGAGGGATCCGTGGGCTCTGTGCCCCTCTATTCTCATGGCTCCAGCTGAGCCCAATCCTCAGTCCCAGACCGGCTGCCCCCAGGACATGCCCCCAGGACCCCCCAACAGGCCTCTCAAGCTCCACGTACCCCGAAAGGAATGACGGTCCACCCCCAATCCCAGACTCCCTGTGCTCTGCTACCTTCTCAGTCCCTGGAGTCAGAAACCGGCAGTGTGCGGAGTCCTCTCCTCCCCGGCGGTCCCGCTCTGTGACCACGCCTCTCTGGCAGCTCCGGCTCAGGCAGCCTCCCAGCCGGTCTCCTACCACTAATGTCTCACCCTCCGCTCCCCTTTCTATGCGGCAGCCAGCGCTTTTCTCAAGGGGACATCTGACTGCTCCAGTCTCTTGAGCCTCAGAAAAACCCCGAAGTCCTTAATATGGGTTACGAGATTTGTCAGGATCCGGTCCCCCAGTCTCTCCTACAAGCTTCTCCTCCCCAGCCCCTTGCAACTTCCACTCCGGCCCAATTTTTGCTCCGATCATTTGAAATGACCTGGTCTGGGGTCTCTCTGGCCCCTATGGCTAAGTACAGTGGCCTCCTGTCTGTCTAGAACATTCTTCCCCACCTTCTCATCTTTTCCATCTCTGCTTAGAGCCTTTCCTCACCACCCCACACTTGAATCTGGTGCCCTATTAGACGCTCTCCTCCCACAGCATTAGCACCCTGGGATGACCTGTTTATCTGTCTTTCTCCCCCACTAGACTGACGGCAACGTGGGGACAGGGATGGTGTCTTTCCCCCAGTGTTTTCTGTGTTCCTAGCACAGTGCCCAGGATCTTTGTAGATACTCAATAAACGGCAAATGAATGATCAGTTGAACGAATGAATGAATGAATGAACTTGGCCTTGTAGAAATACATCTCTCTCTCTGCCTTATAATTGCCTGGTTAGTTCTCCATCCTCTTTCTAATCTGGGGGCTCCTCTGGGGTGGAACCTGCCTGGCTCACTGCTATAGTCCCAGCATCTATCACGAGCTCTGGCACACAGTAGGCCCTTAATAAACATTTATTGGATGTTGCGCATTACTAGAAAACCTACCGACCAGTTTGAGAAAAGCAAACAAGCAGTTTTTCCCTGAGCATGTATGATTTGGTTGCGATTTTATACTGGGTACCTGTAATAAAGCCATGTTTTTACCAGTTTGGTAAGAAAAGAAAAGAAAAGTTGTTACCAATTTGGATGATAGCATTAAATATATCAAGATGTGACAGGGCCTTTTTGTCTATTCTAGCCCCCTAGGGACCCCCCAAGTCAGCCGCCAGCTCCATACTCACAGATAAAGGTAAAAATAAGAAGAGAGTTTCCAACCCGAGCTTATGGAGTCTCAAGGTGATCATGATGATGTTGAAATCCCTACAAATATCGAAGACCATCATTTTGAAACAAGTCCTGTTCTGTCATCTGAACTCTTTTGAGAACTGGTGATTTACTCATAGTCAGTGGATTGTAGTTTTCTTTAAAACAGTTAAGTCTGATCTTTATGACACAAATACAATTGCTTTCAGGAAATGCTCTGGTATTACCAGTAACAAATTTTTACAAATCACGTGTATCAGTTAGTATGCTTCAGACTGCAAGGAACAGACTGCCCAACGATGGGGAACGTATGGCCTCACACAACAAGTCTACAGGTAAACACGGCAGGATTCAGCAGTTCTAAGACTCAGGGGCAGGGGCTGACTTTTCTTTGATTCTCTTAGTTTTACAACTCATTGTGGCAAGGTAGCTGCCACAGCTCCAAGCATCACATCCCCACATGATAACATTTCAAGTTAGGAAAGAATGGGGCGTTTCCTCCCACGTAGCTCTTTTTAGAGAACATCTTTCCTGGAAGCCCCAGCGACTTTCCCTGATGTGTCGTTGGCCTGGATTGGTGCACATGCCCGTCTGTGGGAAGCACTGGGGAGTGAACATGGGGCATTTTCAGCCTTTCTCACTGGAGGTGGGCTTTGCCATCAAGGAAAAAGGAGGCAAGAGCTGCTGGATTGGCAATCTCCCTGGGTCAGTTCACTTTCACAAATACTACTCATTATTTGCGCTTGTTTCCATGACCCTGCCAGGGGTCTTGGGGGTTCAGGCCAAAGTCTGGTGTCCAGATGCCACCGTTCACCTTTCTTCTCACAGGGTTTCCACACATCAAAATAGACAGAGGGCTGCGGCCAGATGGGAATAGTAACAGTAAGAGCCCTAGCCGAGCAGGAGCGCCACTCTGTGTCGGAGTTCTGAGGTTTTCACTGAACAAAGTAACCATGTCCAGGAGCTTCCCGGGGGCTCGTGGGGTGCGGTCTGAGAAGAGCTTGAGCCTCCTTCCGCCTCCTCACCCTCCTCACCCTCCTCACCCTCACTGCTCCTCCAAACCCACTCTGATGGGCTAGTTCTCCCCTGCCCTCTTGGATGAAATCCCAGGCATGGCCTGCTCCAGCCACGCTCAGGCAGTAGGAAGTCCTCCAGGTGTGGATTACACAAGTGCATGCATTTGTCAAAACTCCGGGAATGCACACTTAAGATTTCTGCATTTCAGCCTAAGTCGATTTTTTAAAAGATTTTATTTATTTAGAGTGAGGGGGGCAGACGGAGAGAGAGAACCCGAAGCACACTCCCCACTGAGCACAGAGCCCACTTCAGGGCTCCATCCCACGACCCTGAGATGGCGACCTGAGCCGAAATTAAGAGTCGGACACTTAACCGACTGAGCCACCCAGGTGCCCCTCAACCTAAATACATTTTACCTCAAAAGGAAAACTGCCAACAAATACTGAGCCATGCTTCATGATATGCACACCGCTGTGTTTAGGGGAAGGTGCACTGACGTTTGGAGTTCACCTTGAAATGCACCGGAAGGCAAGGCAGCTGGAGAGCCCGCACTTTCGGCCTGAGGTTAAAATGGACCCCCTTGCCGTCACCCCAAGTGCAGGCGGATCTGGGTCTGCAGCGCGGGCTCCAGCCCACCTGCATCCCAACCTGCTCACCCACTTCCTGGAAGAGGAAATGGGGGAGTAGGTGCACATGGGTCAGAGAGGGGGGCTGGAGCCGGTCTCCCTTTCCAGGCAAAAATAACTCCGTCTATATTCTCAGCAAACGTCTCAGGCTCGCCGCAGTCCAAGACTCCCTCCCGACCAAGGATGACCTTTCCTGACCTTGCCTGTGGCCCTCTCCGGAGCTGCGTGGACCAGGGTCGGGGCACGGCGCCAGGCTGGAGGCCTCTTCTCCGCCTCCCCCGAATGTGGTCTGCTCTTTGCAGCAGAAGCCCGGGATTCTCCCGTGGGCTCCGGTTCTCTCAGCTGGCACCGCTGTGTGGGGCCTCACCCCCGGACCCCTGCTCGGGGGCTCGCGCACGTGACGCAGCCTGGCCAATCAGAGGTTCTCACTCCCGCAGCCCCGGGCCTGGTTGGCGGATGCTGGGAGGACCAGGACAGGTGCTCTGGGCCGCAGAGGGCGGTCCAGTGCGCAAGGTAGAAGCTGTCACCCAGGACTCCCAGCCGAGAGCAGAGACAGTCCAGGCCCCGAAGGGCACTGTTCCAGCTCCGGGAGGCAGCCATGCTTTGACGTAGGCATGACCACCGGACTTCTTAGTAACAGGACTCCATATTCTCCACATGCTGTCAACTCTGCCGCGTCAGGCCCGTGCCCACCATCGCTGCCTCAGCTGGGCCTTACGTCCACCTGGCTTAATGCAAAAGCCTCTCCTCCCCCCATCCATCTCCCACTTGTCAGAATGAACGTTCCAAAACAGCAATTTGATTCGGTCAAGGCCCCGCTTACGATCCTTCAGTGGCTCCCTTGTGCCCACCAAGATACCCCCACACTCCTTAGCGCCCCATGCCAGGCCCTGATAACCTCTCCCCGCTGGCCTCATTTCACTGCCTCCTGGCCTCCCACCACAGTCTGACCCTGAGAAACCACTCGCAGCATCCCCCCACCCCCCCACCCCCCGGGCCCCTTCCCCAGCATCCAAATAGTGCCAAGGCTTTGTATCTTCCTTCCTTCTGCTGGGACCATCCTTCTCCTGCTTCCCCACCTGACACGCTGGGATTCGCCCCTTAGCACCCAGCAGGAGCAGCGCTTTCTCTGGGTGGTCTCTCCCCACGGGGCAGGTGCCCCCTTCCTCAGCATCTGTCTCGCACTTCTCACAGGGCATAGCTCCCCCCGCCCCCCGTGGTTACGCAGCTCTCCTTCCCATGAGATGCTGGCCCCTCCAGGGTGAGGGTTATGTCTTAGGGCGAGTCTAGATTCAGGTTTGCCCAGGACGGTTTTGGCTTTGGTGTGAGGTCTCCGTGGGTTGAATGGCACCCTTTCCACTCTCAAAAATGTCCCGGTTTGGATGATGAATTATCTGTTCACCCCACTTATTCAGTGTCTGCACAGAGTGAGCGCTAGGAGGGTAGTTTTCACGTGAAAGCGCCAATAAGCCATCCTTCCTCGGGCTCATTTTCTTCTACCAAATAAACAGCTGAAGCGGACGACTTCGAAGCCCTCTACCACTTACAGTGAGTCAAATAAAGTCGATAATCCAAAAGGCTAAAACCAGCAGGTCTGAGTTAGCCTCCCCTTGAAAAGGACCCTCCACGCAGAATTCCACATTGCAACCTGTTCACGCCTGGATCAACCACCTTAGCAACTGTCACGGGCTGGGACTCTGGCTATTGGCGCCATAAATACAGCCGATCCCACTGAAGACAGTTCCCTTAGTCAGCCCAGCTGGTGGCTGCAGGATCTCCTAGCAGAGGAAGACCAATTTTCATCTGCCCTCTCGAGGCGTGTCACACCAGTAGCATCCTTATGGCTCAGAGGTGTGTCCTGAGTTCCTCCCGCCCTCCCCGAGGGCAGGCGAGCCTCTGCAAAATAACACGGCGCCTCGATTAACCCTGGGCTGCCCGAAACCCTCCACCATTAATACACGAGTAACAAATGACCGCGGCCACATTTCATGTTGGTAGAGCAGAATGTACCCATCAGTACGTGCAAAATCATTGTAAGAAACGGACAACGAATACTGCTGCATCTTGATCCTTCAACTGTAAAACTCGGTTTTTTATATTTACCCACATCTGACTGCCCAAATTTAGTGCGGTTAAAGTTTTAGATCAGCCACAGTTGAACAATTTAAATATTCCACCATGAGGAAACAACACTAAATGGCTTAAAATAACCTTGGTCACTTATTAAGTGATCCCTAAACTAACAGCCTGTGAATTTTTTTTTAAACATTAGATGCAAAAAAAAAAAAAAAAAAAAAAAAAAAACATTAGATGCCTCGGCATTTTTTTTTTTTTAACAATTGGGTATCAGTGGAACAGGATTGGTTTTAATAAAACATATTTGGTTTTATTTATTTATTTTTTTTTTTAAGATTATTTATTTATTTATTTGACACAGAGAGACACAGCGAGAGAGGGAACCACAAGCAGGGGAAGTGGGAGAGGGAGAAGCAGGCTTCCCGCTGAGCGAGGAGCCCGATGCGGGGCTCGATCCCAGGAACCCGGGATCATGATCTGAGCCGAAGGCAGACGCTTAACAACTGAGCCACCCAGGCGCCCCAAAACATATTTGGTTTTAATAAAATTGCAGGGGCACCTGGGTGGCTCAGTCGGTTAAGCGTCTGCCTTCAGCTCAGGTCATGATCCCAGGGTCGTGGGATTGAGGCCAGAGTTGGGTTTCCTGCTTACAGGGAGTCTGCTTCTCTCTCATTCTCTCTCTCTCCCTCTGCCTGTCCCCACTGCTCGTTCTCTCTCTCTCTCAAATAAATAAAGTCTTTAAAAAAAATTGCAGAAGGTGGTACTTACGAGAAATGAAATTTCCCTGATGGTTAAAAAAAAAAAAAAAAAAAGCTTATTTGCATAACCTGTACACTTCTACCTCCCATGAGGCACCAAACAAAAATAAATTTTCCAATACATTTAATGTCAACTCTCTACAATGCTGTTCTCGTGACCCAAGACAAACTTCCCCTGAGGACATTAAAAATAAATATTACCCTTGCCTTTCCCACTATTGCTTAGAAAAGATATTCAATCATCATCTCATAGATTAAATCTCTGTTGTCTCACTAACCTACTTTAAAATAATTCCACAATTCTTCACAATTTGAGATTTGCCAGGAAAAAACGAACAAGCGAACAAACCAAAACCTTAACGATATACATATTTTTTTTAAAGGTCAGGTTTAGCCTCTTTGGAGAACAATTGGGCAGCAACCAGTAAAATTGAAAATGCAAACGCCATACATGACCTGACAAACCCACCTCAGCATACAGACCCAGGAACAGTGCCTTTTGCACTTCTTGGTCCCAGTTCTCCATTACACCCTTAGAAATGAGGCCACCGAAGAGATTTTTGTTTATGCAGAAACTACTGCTATTTACCTTATTGGGAATTAAAACTGAGAAAGATTCAAAATATTTATTAATTCACTTAGAATAACAGTAAATCCAGTTATGTTGATATAAATAACATTTTTATGAAAATAGCTATTTTTTTTCAAACAAAAACAATTAGTGAGAAGAGACTCATGGTGTTACATTTTTGTGAATCTCTTTGATGGCCTAATAGAAAACATTCTCATATCTGCTTCTGCAGTCAATCTATTGCACCACCAATGTCTCGTCACCTCCACTGTGCATTCATGAGGGGGTAAGCATGAGTAAGGGCAAACAACATCTTAGTATTATTATGAAACTTGTTTTGCTTTCATAGTCCAGACCACACTTTGAGAACCACTGCCTAAAGAAACTCAAGTACATATCTAAAGATGTTCTTTGGGGGCGCCTGGGTGGCTCAGTCGTTAAGCGTCTGCCTTCGGCTCAGGTTGTGATCCCAGGGTCCTGGGATCGAGCCTCACATCGGGCTCCCTGCTCAGCGGGGAGTCTGCTTCTCCCTCTCACCTCTGCTCATGTCGCTCTCTTTCAAATAAATAAATAAAATCTTAAAAAAAAAAAAAGTGGAATCTCTGTGTCTGTCCATCTGCAGGGGAACACAAGATCCATGGGGGCTGCAGTCCTGAGGCTTTACTCACCACTATATTTCCAGTGACTTAGAAAGTGTGGGCATGTGGTGGGCGTTCAATAAATATTTGTGGAAGTGAGAGAGGCAGCGAGGAAGAAAGAAAGGGAGGAAGTATGATACTGTTCTGCAACTCGCTTTAAAGTTTAACTTGATTTTGTGGACTTTTTTTTTCCACAAGGTAGACTTTTAGGCCACAGGGTACGAAGGGCCAAAAGTCATATGATTCTTCTATAACTGGTAAGCTTATTTTCAATCGTCTAAAAATAAAGGTATAATTAAGATGTTTCGATCTGTGAAATCACCCCCTGCAGCAAACCACTGCCACCTAGTGGTCCAGACATTCTGGGCAAAATGGGCTCTGCTGTTAAAAAATATCCGAATATTTTGCCCCTATTTGATGTGGGGGTTATTCTGTAATTCAGACAGAAAACTGAGCCATTACTTAAAGGCCTTTCTAGAAACAACATAACCATTGTTACCCCTGTAATCTGATGTACATTGGAGGAATTTTTTTTAATTAACATAATGTATTACTTGTTTCTGGGGTACAGGTCTGTGATTCATCAGTCTTACACAATACCCAGAGCTCATTACAACACATACCCTCCCCAATGTCCATCACCCAGCCACCCCATCCCCCCAACCCCCTCCCCTCCAGCAACCCTCAGTTTGTTTCTTGTGGTTAAGAGTCTCTTATGGTTTGTCTCCCTCTCTGGTTTCATCTTGTTTCATTTTTTCCTCTCTCCCCTATGATCCTCTGCCTTGTTTCTTTAAATTCCACATATCAGTGAGATCATACGATAATTATCTTTCTCTGATTGACTTATTTTGCTCAGCATAATACCCTCTAGTTCCACCCACATCATTGCAAATGGCATGATTTCATTTTTGATGGCTGCATAATATTCCATTGTGTATTATACCACATCTTCTTTATCCATTCATCTGTTGATGGACATCTAGGCTCTTTCCACAGTTTGGCTATTGTGGACTGTTGGAGGATTTTCTGAAGATAGTTTAGGTAAATTTGTTAGCATTTTTCAGACCAAATGGCAAAACCCATGATTAAAACAAGTGAATAGATTATTTTCTTCATTTAAAGATCTTTTTCCTGATTTTGCCTGATCTCTGATTCACATAGTGAGAGATTTTTAAAACTGCATGCAGAAAAAAGAGCAATGCCTAGGAACTGCTCAAAAATGCTTGCTGCTCATACGCATCCAGGGGCCCAGGAAGTATTGTGGAAGGAAGGTGGGAGGGAAGGAGAGAAGATGGGTGCCTTCCATTTCTATGATCCTAGAACATTAGAAGCCACAGTGAATCGTGAAGATTTCAAAGGCAACCTAAAATCACTGCACCAAAATGAAAGGATTCGAGTGTTCTTAGCCTTCATCAGCAAGGAGACATTCCCACCCTAAAGATGATTGCTGGGGGGGGGGGGGGTCCTTGTTTTTTTTTTAAATATTCATTATCTAAGTCTCCACAGTTATGAGTCTAGGTAGAAAAAAAAACATCAAAATGTGAAAATGTTTACCCATCAGCTAACTTCCAGTTAGTCCCCTTGCAAAAATTCCTCCCCACTTAATAATCATTCATGTCTACCTCCACCTGTCACGTTAGCAGCTTGTCTCCCAGGTGATGGAAACATCGTATGATCAAGTAAAAATACTGTCAACGACAATTTATCACAAAGTAAAGGGCCATCTCTTCCAACAAAAGAAATCCATCACCAAGTCCATAAACGTGATGGGGGAAATTGCTTGAATCACAAAGCAAAGCTGTTGATGGACAGATGAGAATATGATGGAGCAAATGATGCTTCCTGTTCTGCCTATCTATTACTGCATGACGAGTCACCCCCAAATTTACCAGCTGAAAACAGCAATCATTTCGCTATCCCCCAGCTTCTGCAATCAGGAATTCGCAGGGGGCTGGGCTGGGCTGGGCTGGGCAGTGTGGGTTCGGTCTCAGGCGGTGGTCGCAGTGGGATGGGGGCCCCCGCTCCTCACGCCCAGGTCCCCACCCAGGTGAACCCCCGACAGGTGTCAGATGCCCTTAGGATGAAGCCAAAGAGCCTGTGAGGCCTGGCAGCCCGCACGTGCTCCTGGCCCGCCGCCCACCCACACTGGCCCAGGGTGGACATCGCTACTTTCCCTATCCCAAGAGCTGTCTCCTTTTTGCGAACCCAACACCTGTTTTCTCTTGCCATCACCTGAGAGGTCTCCTAGCAACGCGGCTCCCTTCCGCATCCCCACGGGAATCCAAGTGGGCCAATCAGAGTGCCCCATCCGCTGGATACAGGGATTGCCCGGGGTTGGACAGGGGACCCACGCAGAGCCAATCAGAGTCCTTTTCCTGTAATTTGACTTTCTGGGGTGTCTGTCCTGATCAGATGGGGGCCCCCAAATGTGGGGAGACCCCCCCCCCATGGAGCCAGTCCTGCAGGTGGAGTCAGGAATCCACCTGAGGCAGAACAAAGGCAATCGAAGTTCACTGACTACCCCGAAAGGGAGCGCGGGCAGGGCAGCAGAAGAGAGACGGTCTGCGAGGAGGCCGGTGGGGGCTGTTTTTAAAGGGGGAAGGTGAGCAGGTACGGGGATGTATGGAATTCTCCCCTTTTTGGTAACTGTGCCTGGTTGTAAGTAGCCCATCGGTCAGTTAGGGCCTGTGGATATTTCGAGTGGGTCGCCTGATGGGCCTGTGTTCAGCCAGGGGTCACTGTGGGCCTTTCTGCGTTCCATTGCTCAAGGCTGTTGGCCTGAAGGTGGCCTCTGCATTCCCCCCTGACAGATTGACAAGAACAAATCTTTGGCATTTGGGCAGAGGTCTCATCTTCAGTAGCTTCTTCCTGCTAAATGAGGGGTGTAGAGATGTCCCTACTGATCTTCAGTCCATCTGGGGTCCTATGCAGTCATAGACCAGAACATGGTATTATATTAATGTGCTGATAGGCCATTTGGGTGAAATTCCTTGGTGGTCAGGTCCATGGGTCTGGGGAGGAGACCCTCCCATGGTATGGGCTGCAATCGCTGTTGAACCACCATTCGTATACGGAATTGTTGGATTCTAGAAGAGACGAGTTTAACAAAGAGATTAGAGAGAAGGGGACCAATAATTAGGAGTAGGACTATCGAGGCCAGGGGTCCCAAAGGGAAGAAGCCAGGAGAGCCATGAACGGATTTCTTTCCAGGAAAACCATCTTTGTGTTGCATGGTCTGGAAGGAGGAAGCCAAAAGGGGACAATGAGAAAGACATAGCTTGGCCCCAAAAGGGGTGATGATTGTATTGTGACAGCAGGACATTAAGGGAGAGGGAACAGCTCCTGGTAAATTAGGATTTCTGACAAAGTAAATTTGGAGAGGTCACCCTGAAGGAAAAAGTCGAGAACGCAGTCTTGGAATTGGGAAGGAGCAGTCATGAGAGTTTGGGGAAGAAAATATTCAGGGAGTTTTTCTGATATAGAATGCTCAAATGTGAGAGGACAGGGACTGGCAATGGGCCAGATTCGTGGTCCTCTAGGCCCCTGGGTCTGCATCACCCGAGTCTCATTTGAATAATACGTGTAGATCTCCAACCAGCTTGCAGCTGTACTTGGTGGAGGGCTCCTCATCCGGGGCCAGAGAGGTCTTGATTCTGGAAAGATGGATTCACGGGGATAAGCCCGTTTTACTGCTGTTGGAGTGGTCCAGAGAACTTAACAGGGCCTGGTCCAGACAGGTTCAAGTGGCTTTCGGTCCTGCAAAGACTCTTGAGGTATACCCAATCCCCACCATTTTGGATGTATGTTACCTGAGAACAAGCGGTCAGGTTTTGGACTGTACTGGTTTTGGTGGTCAGTAGTGGTGGAGACAGTTTGCCCAAGGGATATGAAATACTGTAGAATTCGAAGAACAAAAAGAAAAATAAGCCCAACTAAGAGTCCTTTGATAGTTGACAAAATCTTCTTCTACTCCAGGAGTTTAACCAATCATTACAGGGAAGAGAGTGATGGGTTTAAAGTGCCAATGTGAATATTCATGTTAGTTAGAAACCCTGTCACATTTCCGTGGTAATCTGGAGTATATACATAACCCTCTGTTTTTATAAAGCGTAGGTTCCTCCTTGAGCTGAGGTCAGGATATCACGGGCCAGATATTCGGTTTTGGAGGGCCAGCTTTTGAATTTGTGGGTGACTTTGAGATGGGTTTTGTTTTGTTTTGTTTTTTTTAAAGATTTTTATTTATTTGAGAGAGAGAGAATGAGAGAGAGCGAGTACATGAGAGGGGGGAGAGTCAGAGGGAGAAGCAGACTCCCCGCCGAGCAGGGAGCCCGATGCGGGACTCGATCCAGGGACTCCAGGATCATGACCTGAGCCGAAGGCAGTCGCTTAACCAACTGAGCCACCCAGGCGCCCGAGATGGGTTTTGTTAAAGGTGGCTGTTGTATGCTTGGCTAGAACCTCTATTTGCAATTTTACATCAATAAAAGTGACTCCTAGGACAAATATGGCAAAGGGATAAAGCCATCAAGAAGCCTTTTTTTTTTTTTTATTGTTATGTTAATCCCCATACATTACATCATTAGTTTTAGATATAAGAAGCCCTTTTTGTTTGATGTTTAGCCCTAATAATATCCTAATTACAAGGAATCACTGGCAAGTGGGAGAAGACTTTTCTGGAGAGATATGGGCATCCCCAGGTGCACCGGCCAATCCAATCATGAAGACAGCAGGGTCATCCCTTATTTCCACAAATCCATAATTAACTCCACAGAGTGGGGTGTGCTCTGGCTTGTAAGGAACAACTTTCTCATCCCGGCCACAGAGAATTGGTCAAGTTGCTACCTGAGTTATACAATTGTTGGAGAACCGTCCCATTCTCCAGCTGTTCAAGTAATCCTATGCCCATGGGGTCCTGTTATCCCCACAGAACAACAACCATGAAGATGGTTCATACATGAGCTCCTGTGGCAATTTCTCTGAAGTTTACCTCAAGGTGCCTAGCTTCAGCAAACAACAAACATTCCAAGACAATTGGAACTAGAATTTAACATCTGCAAAGGTGTGTTACTGAAACATAATTTTTCTCTCTAAAATCACCATTATTTTCAGAGATAGCTAAATCAAGATAATCTGTTCAAAAAACAAGTCCAATTTTAACAAACTTGGCCTAATTATTTACATAAGTTCAGCAAGAACAGTGATTGGCCATATAGATCTTCTAAAATTTGCTTTGCTGGAATTTTTCATAAAGAATCTTGATTGAGGGGCGCCTGGGTGGCTCAGTCGTTAAGCGTCTGCCTTCGGCTCAGGTCATGATCTCAGCGTCCTGGGATCGAGCCCCGCGTCGGGCTCCCTGCTCTGCGGGAAGCCTGCTTCTCCCTCTCCCACTCCCCCTGCTTGTGTTCCCTCTCTCGCTGTGTCTCTCTCTGTCAAATAAATAAAATCTTAAAAAAAAAAAAAAATGTTGATTGAACTTTTAGTAGCCTCTCTAGGCCAGAAGCCAAGCCAAGTACCTGCCATACCTATAGATTTGGGCGAATTCCTTTTTATGAGGTCCCCCAAATATCCCGAGGTTCCTGCACCTGCCAGGAAGTGACATTCTTGACTCACCTGGTGAGGCTGCTGGGAACTCTGTAAGCAAGGTATGAGGCCAACATTCCCAAGGGGTTTTATGGCTCCAAGTTTCATAAAGTCAACCTTAGTTCCTTAAAGCTGTTTGGTCATATCTGAGTCTATGCATGCCTCTCTCAAATATGACATTCCAGTCAAAGCCTTGGTAAAATAACCAATGTTTCCAATGTCCTGTTACAAGGAGAACAGATTTTTTAAAAAAGATTTTATTTATTTGAAAGAGAGAGAGAGAGAGCATGAAGAGAGGGAGGAGGAGAGACAGAGTCCCCGCTGAGCAGGGAGCCCCATGAGGGACTCGATCCCAGGACCCTGGGATCATAACCTGAGCCAAAGGCAGCCGCGTAACCAACTGAGCCACCCAGGCGCCCCCAGGAGAAGAGATTCTTATTGAACTTATGCAAACAACTATGAAAGAACACTCACTGAGACCTTTTGAATTTCAGAGGGTTCAGGTAAAGAGAAAAGCCAAACACTTCAACTCGTTCACAAATGAACACTTTATTACATTTCTGTAAGTCATAGCTAGCTTAAGAGAAAGTTTTCTTAGTCTGAAAGAGCCAGCAATGTCTTAAGCAAGAGTCACAAAAGTATAATCATCTTCCTCAATTTATTTAGTCCCATGTTACTAATTCTTATTCAGTTTGAATGCAACCTTTTAGTTAATTTGGAAAGTCTTATCTATTTTAATTTTATGATTTTTAAAAGATTTATTTATGTATCTATTTGAGAGAGAACACTTGCGCATGGGCATGGGGGGGGCAGAAAAAGAGAATCTTTTTTTTAAGATTTTATTTATTTACTTATTTGAGAGAGAGCGTGAGAGAGAAAGAGAGCACAAGTCGGGCGGGGGAGAGACGGAGGGAGAAGCAGACTCCCGGCTGAGCAGGGAGCCCGATGTGGGGCTCGATCCCAGGACCCTGGGATCATGACCTGAGCGGAAGGCAGACGCTTAACTGACTGAGCCAGCCAGGAGCCCAGAGAGAGAGAATCTTAAGCAGACTCCATGCTGAGCGCAGAGCAGGACGCGGGGCTCAATCCTGAGATCACCAGCTAAGCTGAAACCACGAGTCAGATGCTTAACCGACTGCACCACCCAGGCACCCCTAATTTTATGAGTTCAAGGACATCAAACATTTTTTTGTCAAAAAAGTCCTTTTCATGAATCTCCTTGAAGATGAAACACATTTTGCAAGTGACGAGACTGTAATTCAGTTATGTTTGTGACACAGAACACTTCAATAATCAGAATATCAAGTGATGACCTTGTACCAGAACACAACATACCAATAAACAAGCCTAATTAGTCAAAGAGACTTCATTTACAGTTCAAATCTCGGGGAAATTTGCTAAAACCTTAGAAAGTTTTAAAGCACATGCCTAAATAGGATTACAGCTCAATAAAGATCTAATAAAGACAAAACATAGAAACTTCGGTTTTCTGGGCAAAGAAAAGAGAAAAGAGCTTTGTTTACATTTCCTTATCAAGAGCAAACCAACAATCCAAGAAAACTTTGTCTTTCTAACAGAGAGAAAGCAGAATTTTAATCTTATACCAGTGTACTTTTAAACTCTATTCATTTCAATCTTAGTCCATCCTGACCATACATAAAATTCCTTTCCAAAGTTTTCCCATCACAAACCTTCTACAAATTTCTTTTGCATTCAGATTTTGTCCCAAGCCATTTCTCTCCAAACAACCAGTCTCATTTAGGACAAAATTACCTTCTTCTACCTTCAACAAAAACATATTCCCATTCCTTCTATCTTCCTTACAGATCTTCTACTTTTCTACATACAGAGTTGTTTCTCTTATTTCCATCAGTCTTAATTACATTCAGCAGAATTTTAACTCTAAGAAACCTGAGTCTCCAGTGGAAACTTAGTAACCAACCGTGAATTGTTACACCAGAATTCTTCAGATGGCAAATTCATGAATCAATTAAGCACAAAGCATGTTTCCCAACACTCAGACATCCTGTTTCTCTGCATTAAGAAGCCAAAAGTACAAACCGATTACGATCAGTAATCAATGTGTTAGCACTCCATCCTATTTGGAAAAGACCTACAGGTCCAACAAATTCAATCCCAATTTATCATTCAAACTTTCAAGTTTTGGGTTACCAAAGACCTTGAAAGGTATCTTAACAATTACCCATGAGAACTATGAGACCAACCAAATTCACCATCATTTTAAGTCATCTTTTTGCCGACAAATTGCAACGGAGATCACAAGCTTATTTGACCGTCAGTAAACCTTGGTAGAATAAAAAGTTTCACGCTTAATGCTGATAACACTAAAGACATGTCTTAATTAAACCAACAAACTTAAATTAGTTCAAATATCAAATCACATTTCACCTGGGTTCGCTTCACAGTCAATCAATTTGTTCCCCATTGTCAGTTTTCACCTGGGACCCCGCTGGGGCAGTCTGAAGTGGGCGGTGCAAATATGAGGGGCTGCTCTTCACCCTTGACTATGGGAGGGGGGGAAGGAGCCAATGGTCCTGGAGGCACAGAGGTGGTCTAGGAAGTCAGTTATGCAGGCCGCACCCAAGGTGGTGCAGAGACAGGAGGAGAGGCAGAAGAGGCAAGGTGCCCCCAGAGGGCAGAGAACGAGGACTCCTGGTTTTAAGCCTCATCAGCTCGAACGAAGGAGCAGACGCCATGTTCTCCTGCCAACAAGAGGGAGTAGGCAGTCCGTGTTGGGCCAGAATCGATGGGGAACTTCCCCAAAACACAAGGAGTTTCAGTAGCTGCTTGGGAATATTCCTTAAAGCCTCGGGCCCGAGGTAGACAAGCCACAGTGGCTCCAACAATCATAGCCATGAACCCGGGAAATGAATGAGGGAGAAGCCCCCACATCCATGAGAAGGAGGAACAGTGAATCAGCCAGCATCCAGGATGTCAGGAGGGGGGTTACTTAGACTGGTTGATGACCGCACACATTCTGCAAGGGGCTCCTAGGTCCGGGTCCTGATTTGGGGCCATGACACTGAGCAAGACACCTATGGGACAGTGGACCACGGGGAGACGTTCCAGCAAAGGTCCAGCTGGAGAACAGCGTTGGAAGACAGCCCCAAGGGAGGGCCGTGCCTCCTGATCTGGGAGTTTGTAGGAGGCCAGGAAACACAAAAAGGGGAGACGTTTTTCCTCAAGCCACAAGGAGGCCAGGAAACACAAAAAGGGGAGACGTTTTTCCTCCCCTTGGGGGTCAGATTTGTTCCAGCTTTGATGGACACAGCCTAAGAGTGAGTTGGAAGGAAGAGAGGGGTGTCCGTAGGGGAAAGACTGGCCGCCGATCCCCAGTGGGGCGCCTGCCACAGGGAATGGAGCTCAGACTCATGGTCGTGATTTCAGTCAGGGCGTCCTGCTGCCCTGAGAAAGGACCAGACCTATCCGAGAGGACAGACTCTTGGGGCGTCCCATCACCCAGAGGGGTCGTGCAAATACAGGGAGACTCTTTTGGGGTGTCCCACCGTGCCAGGGGTCCCACCAAGAAGAGGGCTGCAGCTAATGGCAAGGTGCTTCCCCTGGGGGTGTCCCCCCAGCAGCGAGACCCACCAGGTGGGAAAGAGGAGGAGAGGACTCACCGCTCAGCCGTGTGGGAACAGTTGGCCTGCAGACCAGGATGGTGGCTGGAGCCCGTGACGCGGGACTCTAGGAGCAGACCTTCAGTCGGAGTCAGAAAGCAGAGGGAAGGGGCCCTTCGTGCTCTCGGCGCGGCCAGTCCGATCGCCCTAGGGAGCCGCCCTGGCCCAGGCCTTCAGTCCTTTGAGGGGCCACTAGGGTTAGACTCCCGAAGGGCCAAGAAGAGCAACGAGAGGGAGGGAAGGGTCCATCCGAAGGGAAGGGGGGACATCCTTCAGCCTTCCAGGCAAGGGCAGTCCGGCTGGTTCCCCCTGGGGCTTCGGAGCCTCACTGAGGAGTGACCGAGGCTGGAGGCCAGCAGTTCCCCAAGGAGGACTAGAGTCCCAGACAGGCAAAAGCTCCATGTGCTGGGTTCCCCCAAATGTACGGGAACCACAAAGTCTTTGGACAGGCCACTAAATATGGTGCCTAAATGGAGTGTCTCTTGATTGGATGGGGGCCCCCATAGGTGGGGCGAGGATCAGGTGGAAGCCTGATCCTCAGGCAGGGAATGAATTCACCTGAGGCAGAACACAGGTGACAGAAGTTCACTGATTACCCCGCAAGGGAGCGCGGGCAGGACAGCAGAGGAGAGACGGTCTTCGAGGAGGCGGCGGGTGGGGGCTGCTTTTAAAGGGGGAAGGTGAGCAGGTACGGGGATGTATGGAATTCTCCCCTTTTTGGTAACTGTACCTGGCTGTAAGTAGCCCATCGGTCAGTTAGGGCCTGTGGCTATTTTGAGGTGGGTCCCCCGATGGGTCTGCATCCAGCCAGGGGGTCAGTGGGGGCCTTTCTGCCTGTTGGCCTGAAGGTGGCCTCTACACTCTCCTGTTCCAGGAGCCGAGTTGTGTCGAGTCAGAGATGGGCTTGTTCCTTCGTTGTCCTTCGTGTGCCTGGCTCTTTCGAGAAAGCCCGGTTGCAGGGAGACTTCAGAGTCCGTCCTGTGTAGGTCAGATCTTCTTTTCTAAAGTCTTAGGGCACTGTGCACAGTCCACAGCTCCCGTGACAGTTCTCACTTTAGAGGCATTGGTGGAAGTGAATCTCGTCCATGGGACTCTAAGTTCCACGAGAGGGCCTCGGGTTCAGCTCCACATTCATCGCATCCCAGTGCCTGGCAGAGTGGGCACTCCATAGATATTCGCAGCACAAATGAATCACAGGATGAACCCACGCTGCTGAGAGGAGAAGAGTTCCTCGTGGAAGAAGGAGGTGGGGGAGGGGAGGGGGACGACAGGGGCGGGGGAGGGGGGCAGAAGGGACTAAACCATTTCTCACAGGACTATATGTCTCATAAAGTTTGGTAGCTCCTGTCCTTCCCGCCACCGTCCATTTTCATTTTCTGCCTTAAGCAGATCTTGGTTCTTAAAACAGAACACACACACACACACACACACACACACAAATCAAACAAAACCCCTTTATTTTGTTAATTTAAAAATAAGAAACATGAGAGTATATTCATGGTCACAATTTTGTGAAAAGAAAGAGTAAATGGAGAGAGGACTAGCCCTACCAGACTCTAAAACGTACTTAAAAGCTCACAATAGGGGCGCCTGGGTGGAACAGTCGTTAAGCGTCTGCCTTTGGCTCAGGTCATGATCCCGGGGTCCTGGGATCGAGTCCTGCATCGGGCTCCCTGCTCTGCTTCCCCCTCTCCCTCTGCCTCCCGCTCCCCCTGCTTGTGCTCTCTCTCTGTCAAATAAATAAAATCTTAAAAAAAAAAAACACCTTTAAGAAAATAAAAGCTCACAAAAAGTTTGTTATCAAAGAAGATATAGATAAGTGGAGAAGCATACCCCAAATACATGACCAAATACATGTGCGGCCGAGTCAGTGATAAAGACAGCATTTACAGCTAGCGAGGAAAAGGGGGACGACCCACCAAGTGGGACGCAGAGAGGTTAACTAACTTGCCAAAGTCACACAGCCCCCAAGTGGTAGGAGAGTGATTCCCTCTGAGTGTCTGGACTTCTCACTTCAGAACCTGCCCTTTTAAACGTTACGCCAGCTGTCCTTGGGTACCTGTCACCTAGCCTTGGACGGGGCATTGCAAATAGAAATTGCGAAAAGAAGGCATCCACGAATGAGACCACTAAGGCTTGCGGGGGCGGGGGGGCGAACTAAAGAAAATTGGAACAAAAATGTAAAACTGCTTGCTGAGGTCTCGCCCACCCGGCCCCACGGGCCACAGCCCAGCCGCCGACGGGTCTAGGACCCCGGACAACTAGCAGGTGCACCAGCCCGCGCCGCGCGGAGCCTCCCCTGAGTCGACTCCGCGAGACCCAGCGGGCGCCTCGGGCCCGGCCGAGTCTGCGCAGAGGAGACCCCCGAGCGGGCGGGGACGGGAGCCGCGGGCCCGGCCGAGTCTGCGCAGAGGAGACCCCGAGGGGGCGGGAGGTGTCCGCCGCGGGAACTGCCCGAGCCTGCGCAGAGGAGACCCCCGAGCGGGCGGGAGGTGTCCGCCGCGGGAACTGCCCGAGCCTGCGCAGAGGAGACCCCGAGAGGTTGCCGTAGGGCCGCCCGAGCCTGCGCAGAGGAGACCCCCGAGCGGGCGGGAGGTGTCCGCCGCGGCAGCTGGCGGCGGGGGTGGGGGGACCGCCGGCTCGGGGAGCGCTCCTGACGCGGGCCGAGCCGGGGCTGCGCGATGGCCGCCGTGGAGGGGGCCGCGGCGGAGCGAGAGGCTGGGGTGGCCTGGAGGTGAGACCTGCTGCGTGCGCAGAGCCGGGGGTCCCGGCGCCCGGGAACCTTAACCCCCGCCCCGGGGAAGCGGGGCGCAGAGCAGACCCCTGGAGGCCGGCCAGTGGGGAGAGGCTGGGCCTCGGGGACGGCGGGGCTGGGTCCCCTTCTGGCTCCCGGCGCGCGCCGCCACGACCATCCGCTGCCGCCTCTCCGTACCCTGGTGGGTTCCAGCTCCCTCCTGGGGGGCAGCGAGCTGCCTCTCCCCCAGGCCCAGGCTGCCCCCGCTCCCTGCCCTGCGCTGTGCCCGGAGCCTTTGCGCGAGACCTCGTTCCTGGGCTCCGGGGGTGACCGAGGGCCGCGATGGGGGACCAGACCGAACCACAGGAATGAGCTGTGCGGGCCAGACGTGTTGTCCTACTTGATCTGAAATGTTCCTGCCCTGGGAGCTCAGAGGAGGGGGGCGAGGTCTAGGCCAGTCTCTTCTTTGTAAAGGTCTGCCCATCCTTTTATGAGTAGCTTCAAAAGCCCCTTCCTCTGGGAAGCCTTCCAGAGTTGCCACCCGCATCTCTGAGCTTCTCATCTCGTTTAGCTCGTTGAGCTAGTGCTTACTAACTTGTTTCACGTGTGTGCCTGAGTGTGCAAGTCTCCGGGTCCCTCTCTAGGCAGGGGCTCTATCGTTGTAACGCATGCACGCAAATATGACTTTAAAAAGATTGAAATGGTTAGAAGGTGCCAACAGGTGGGCCTGCAGCTGTGGGAAGTATTTGCGAAGGTCACGGGCTGAAGAATGATGGCCCCAGGGCCAGGTAGGATTGTAGGCAGCATTTTCCCCGCTCATGCCCTTGGATTTTATTTTAATCCGAGGCCAACATTTTAAAATGAGGAAATGTCTTTCACATCTACTCACACAAGATCTAGGCTTTAGCATGTCTTGAAAGCTCAGACGTGTCCACACGCAACGCCCCCCCCCCATGTCTACACGGTGCACTGAGCAGGAATTGAGGAGCTCCACCTTCAGACTCGGCGTCCAATTTCCAGAGCCCCAGTCCCCAATAATCTCCACCGTCTCCCTGACATGGAAGCAAAGTATCATTTTGTCGTGGATAATCACCTAGCTTCCTTCATTCGTTCTGATGAAGTGCCTGGCCTGTGGCTCTTTGGGCTCTGGGTCCCGGTGTAGATGAGGGAGACCTGGAGCGCATCGCGAGCAGAAGAGTGGGAGGCAAAGGGACAGCGCGGGGAGAAGCACAGTGTATGGGAAGTTAGGGGGGACACTGAAGCGCAGTTTTGCTCTTAGGTGAATCGTAGAGGAGGGCTCTTGTTATATGTTGAATTGTGCCCCCCCACCCCAATTGTGTCCCTTCAGAATATCGACATCTTAACCCCACTAGCTCAGAATGGGACCTTATTGGAAATAGGATCGTTGCAGATGTAATTAGTTAAGGTGAGGTCATACTGGAATAGAACAGCTCCCTTCCCCGCCCCCCGATTCAATATGAGTGGTGTCCCTATAAGAGCAGGGCCACGTGAAGAGACCAAAGCAGGGAGAAGCCACGTGGAGAGGGAGGCAGAGATTGTGGTGATGCATCTACAAAGCAAGGGACACAAGGACTGCCTGCTGTCACCGGATGCTGGGGGGGAGGGGTGCAGGCGATCCCTGAGCCCACAGAAGGAAGCCACCTGCCGGCACCTTCGCTTCAGACTTCTGACCTCCGACTGCGAGAGAACAAAGTTCTGCTCGAAGCCACCCAATCTGGGGTACTTTGTTACAGCAGCCCGAGGGAATAACATAGCTCGGAAGTCAAGAGGCGCTATCATTTCCTTTAATAGATGATTTAAAAATTCACGGTAAGTTTTCGATCATTGTCATCCGGGAAAGCAGGATTTGAGAAAAGTACTTCGTCCAACAGCATTAGCTTTACCAGTTGGAACCAGAAAGCAGATTTATCAGAGATTTTCCAAGCAATCCAAGCACGAGGTGAGAAGGTTCTGGACTCAGATGGGGTTGGAGAGGGCCAAAGGAGGTTTTCAGAGTTCGTAGGTATGGAAATAGGGGAGTCCAAGAGGAAGTCATAGCCCACCTGTGTCTCCTGGAGGGCTTGGCAGGTACCAACTGCCGGGCCCCTCCCCCACAGTCTGACTCAGTGGGTCTGGGACGCTGCTGGAGAATTGGCATTTTTACCAAGCTCCTGGGAGAGGCTGATGGTGCTGGTGTGTGGACCACATTTTAGGTGGCATAAACGACTGTGTCTCTGGCCTAGAAGCCCCTGGAACGCCAGACCCCACGAGGGCAGGGACCTTGTCTGATTCACCACGGCATCCCAGGGTCTAGAACAGTGCCTGGACGCCGTAGGATCATGGTAAATACTTGTTCAACGAAAACGGGTCGTTTGGCAGAAAGGGATAGTAAGAAAGGGGAATAACTGTAAAATGACGAGTTCATCTTTATCCATTTGCTTCACAATCCAGTAAGACACAGGACTAGAGATGCACAGTGAGTGTAGACGAAAATGTGGGTGAGGAATAGGAGTTCCAGATCATGATTCATCCTGGACAAAGGAGACCACCGGAGCCAGAGGGGGTGTGGCCACTGATACATCACAGAAAGACAGGACGAGGGGCTGGGCCTCCATAACGCATGTAACACACGGAGAAATGGGTAAAGATAGTACAAAAGTGGTTGGAATATCACCCACTGTGGAAGCCAAGGGAGAAAAGGATTTCAGGAATTATTGGGTCAAGGGGTATCCTGCTCACTTATTCTGCAGTTTTTTATTGAGTGCCCGCTGTATTCGGGGCCCTGTTCCAACACTGAAAACAGACGGAGCCCCCAGCCCCGTGGAATTTCTTGAGAAGCTTACGCGGTCGTGGTGTGCACTGTCCACCTTGGGGGGCTTCGTCAGCACGATGACACCGTGGGACAAGTGCTCTTCCTTCTGTTGGACATCGAGGGGAGGATGGTTGAAGGAGATTAAGACGCTGGGATTCTAACTTGGTTCTGCTCGCTCCCGCACCCTGTGCTCTGCTCAGGTCTCCAAGCCGTAACTAGTGACACTTTTCTGCTTTAGATGCTACTTGCGTGATGATGATTCTGAAATCTTTGCCTGCATTCCAGATGTTCCTCCTGGGCTCCTGACCTGCTGACCCGTCGGCTCTGCAGACATTTCTCCCGGATGCCTCACAGGTATCTCCAACACCTCTGAAATTATTTCCCCCACTGCCTCCCCCTCACCTGGCCTTTGCCTCCAACTACCCAATTCAGGTGGTTGCCCAAGTTAGAAACGTGGATGCCATCCTTAATGCCTGCCCTGTCCCCTCGGCCCCTCTGTCTAGGACAGCACCAGGTCTTGCTTCTCTGGCAAGGAGAGTCTGTAAAGGGATCATTGGCATCCGTGCCCTCTGCCCGGAGCTCACTGGGGCCTTCCCTGGCTCCAAGCAGACCACTGCTGTGGTTGCCTGCCTGATATCCCCGCTTGCAGCCTTGACCCAACATCCATCCTCCAGAAAATGATCAGAACAGTCTTCTAAAACCATAAATCTGCTTACACCATTCTCCTGCGTTAACCCCTTCAGGGGCTTCCCATGGCCTTCAGGAGAAAGCCCAAACCTCTTGGTCCTCCACGAGTTGACCAGCCCTTCCCAGCTCCGCCTTCTGCCGTCCCGCATCCTGGGCTCGGTCACATGGTGCGTGCATGGACGCTGGTGGCTTCTCTCACCTCCCACCCATGCACGTGCTGCAGCCTCGTGGGAAGTCTGGTTATCTCAGGTGGTCTCTGAGGCCTCAGCTTAGAAGCTTTGTCCTTCCAGAAGTTTCCTTGCCTGTCCCCCCTCAAGGATGTGCTCTTTCTGCAAGGTCTCACAGCACCCCGTGCGTACCCTTCGTGAGCCCCCAGCCCAGTATGGGCTCTTCAAGGAGAGGGACTCTGTCCTCGGTATTGTCCTGCATGGTGCTCATTACTTCCCACCTAGTGCAGTGCGCAGCCCACAGCAGGGCTCAGAGGGCAGATCAGCACTGGGTAGCGGCAGAGAAGAAATACAGCGGAGTGTGGAGTTGCTGACAAGACAGGGCAACGCAGGGGTTTCACCCCGTGGTCTCACCTTTCTAAAGCGAGGACAGGATTGGCCGCTGAGAGCCAGGGTGATGCGCGACATAGCGGAGTTCTAAGGAGAGAAGGAAAGGTACCAAGTGTCTGCTGCTCTCTCCTGGGTGGTTCCCAAGCAGGGGCTTCTGTTTCAGGAATTCAGGATGCTGTGGGATGTGGCTGTGAGCAGGTCACGGAGGATGCTGGGCCCCGGGCCTGCACTCCATGGAAGCTCTGTGGGGAGGAGACGCTGCGGGAGGCAGAGCTGGCCCCACTGGGGGAGGGGGGCCTCCATATGCTCTCCGCTCTCTGAGTTTGGGGTGAAACACACAAACAAGGAGAGTCTGTAAAGGGATCATTGGCATCAGAGGATCGAGGATTCCCAGTGGTTTTGATGCCTGGTGGCAGGGTGCTTGCGGTCTGTGCCAAAGGGCGTCCAGCCTCATCTTGGGGGGATGGCAGGGTGGGGGGGCCCGGTTCCGGGTTTGCCCGGGTGTTCTGGAAGGACTGGGCTCTCACCTCCTCCTCCGCCCTTCTCTGTCCTGCTTGTGTTACTGAATCTGCACCGTTTCTCCTTGGCCAGTGGGCACGAGGTTTAGATTTTGTCTGTGGACGGTGCCAGAGGGACAGTGCAAGGCCACAGGAAAAGGAAAAGGAAGGGAGTTCTCCTGGCGCTCATGCACCACTTCATTTTTTTTTCTTTTAAAAATTGTATGTATTTATTAGAGAGCAGGCATAAGTGGGAGTGTTCCGGTGGTGGCCACAATCTCCAAAAAGGTCCGAATCTCAGCCCCAGCCAGGACACAGTCCTCTTCTCAGTTCTTTATTCCTCCCTCTTCAACTTCTCAGTATGGGGGAAGAGGTGATGTTTGTATTTTAGGAATGCTAGCATGGTCTACTTATCATTTCAGATCCAGAGATCAGGAATAACATAAAGGACCAGAAGTCAAAGATGGACGTTCCTGGAGACAAAGATCCAGCAAGGGTTGTATCCAAAGGATGCCAGAGACTGATCCGTCAGGAGCGTGGGTTGGTTGAAGCTGCTGACCCTGTGATCGGGTCATTGAGGCGTTGGGTGAGCCCCTCACAGGATGCAGGGGGGCTCCCCGCTTCCCAAGGGAGAGCTATCAAGGAAGCGAATCTCATTCCTGCAAAAGCCATCGCAGGAGAGAGAGGCCACAGGTGTAATGGGAGAGAAAGAACACTTGCTGCAGGAGAAAGATCCCACAGCAGAGAAGCCTGTGGTGAGAGATTCCAGCAGACGTCAGAGGTCACCCAGCACCAAAAAACTGGTAACGTGAAGAAGACCCATCAATGTCAGGAATGTGGGAAAACATTCAACCGGAGCTCAAACCTGATCATCCACAAGAGAATTCACACGGGAAGGAAACCCTATATGTGTGACGAATGTGGGAAAGACTTCAACCAGAGTTCAAATCTCATTATTCATCAGAGAATTCACACAGGGAAGAAACCTTACCTGTGTCGCGAGTGTGGGAAGGACTTCAACCAGAGCTCCAACCTGGCCAGGCACCAGCGGATCCACAGTGGCGAGAACCCCTATGAGTGCCAGGAGTGTGGCAAGGCCTTCCGCGGGAGCTCCAGCCTGGTCCTGCACCAGAGGACCCATGGCGGTGGCAGGAAGCCTTTCGCATGCCACGAATGCGGCAAGACCTTCAGCCAGAGCTCGGACCTGGTCATCCACCACAGAGTTCACACCGGAGAGAAGCCGTACCAGTGCTATGAGTGCGGCCAGAGCTTCAGCCAGAGTTCACACCTGGCCACACACCAGAGGACCCACACCGGGGAGAAGCCCTTCGCGTGCCCTGAGTGTGCGAAGGCCTTCAGGCAGCGTGCACGCCTCACCGAGCACCAGAGGGTGCACAGCAGGGAGAGGCCCTATGCATGTGGCGGGTGTGGGAAGGCCTTCAGCGGGCACACGGCTCTGCTCAAGCACCAGAGGCTGCACGTGGGCCAGGACGTGGGCCGACTGGGACAGCAGAGAACTGAGAGGGAGGAGAAGCCCTATGAGTGTACGGAGTGTGGGAAAACCTTCCGGGGAAGCTCAGACCTGATCCGGCACTGGATAATCCACACCAGCGAGAAGCCCTATGAGTGCAGGGCCTGCGGGAAGGCCTTCAGCCAGAGGTCACACCTGCTCACGCACCAGAAAATCCACACCGGGGAGAAGCCGTATCCGTGCGGCGAGTGCGGGAAAGCCTTCCGGCAGCGCTCACTCCTCGTCCAGCACCGAAGAATCCACACCGGGGAGAAGCCCTACGAGTGCGGGGCCTGCGGGAAGCCCTTCATCTGGCGCACAGCCTTCCTCAAACACCAGAGGCTTCACGCTGCAGAGAAACCCCAGGGACGCAGGAGGACACTGAGCCAGGACCAGGCACCTGGGGACGAGCGGGGAACTCATGGGGAAGAGAGAGTGCGCCGGCGCGGCCAGTGTTCCAGAACCTTCCAGGGCAGCTCAGACCTTGTGGGACTTCCGGTGACTCACGCAGGAGGGAAGCCCCATGCATGTGCAGAGTGTGGGAAATCCTTCCAGCAGAGCTCAGACCTCACAAGGCACCAGAGAATCCACAGCGGGGAGAAGCCTTACCCCTGCGCTAAATGCGGGAAGTCCTTCAGGGGCAGCTCCGACCTCATTAAACACCACCGTGTGCACACAGGAGAGAAACCCTACAATTGCCCCGAATGTGGGAAGGCCTTCAGCCAGAACTCCCACCTTCTCAGTCACCAGAGTATCCACACTGGAGAGAGTCCCTTTGAATGCGGCGCCTGTGGGAAGGCCTTCCGGGGGCGCACAGCCTTTCTTAAACACCAGCGGCTGCACCCCGGGGAGGGGCCGGGGCGCGGCGACAGAGCCCACAGACAGGACTCGGAGGTGACGGAACCCTAAGGGACCCAGGGCGCGCCTGAGAGAGGCCATCCTTATTGCACTGTCAAGGTGTTTATCGCTGGAAAGCATCTGGAGGCAGGAAGACGTACAGGCCATCCTTCTGACTCCAAGTTGACGCTGGATGTGGTCCCTGGGTTGTAATCACTGGACAATGTTTTAGGGGATGTCTACTGTCATTAAAGTCATTAGAAGTCACCATGGCAACAGCCCCAGAACTAAATTCTTCATGAAAGGAGCCATTTTAGCCCTGACCCCTGGTCCAGGGACAGGTCTAAATCTGCTTTACGTACTTTAGGGGTGGTTCCCATTAGGGATGTGCTTTATATGTATGTCTCCCCCTCTTCTCGTTCTTACACATGTGTGATGATGCTAACTGCAATGATCCACGAATTGGGAGGAAGCCACAATGGCAGGAGGACAGCTGGACGCCAGGACACAAGGGCCAGAGGAGGGTGTCCCGCAGAGAAAGCGGGGTGTCCTCTGGTAGCCCCAGGAGATCAGAGAGCAGGTGTCAGGGACAGAATCAGAGCGTGCACCAGGGCACAGCACAGAGGTGGCCTGAGCGGGGAGGAACTCTACTGCAAAAGGTCAGGGGACCGTAGGGGCAGTGGTTTTGTCTCGACCCAGGGCTTTGCAAGGGGACACAGCTGGTTTGAGAACTGGAGGGGCCAAGGGGAACCCTGGAGCTCACGAAGCCTGGTGATTAGGCTCCACCCATCTGGGCTGTCATGGCCAATCAGCACTAGGCTTTTCCCACCTGGGCGGTCATGGCCAGTCAGCGTAAGGCTCTGCCCATCTGGGCGGTCACAGCCAATCAGCATTAGGCTCCGCCTGTCTGGGTCCTCACAGCCAATCAGCATTAGGCTCCGCCTGTCTGGGTCCTCACAGCCAATTAGCATTAGGCTCTGCCCACCGGGGTGGTCACAGCCAGTCAACTGTTCTGTTCCTGCTGAGTCCAGACAGACCCAGCACTTAAAGGGATGCTCAAGGCAAAAGCTTTTCAATCCTTCCTAGTTGACACTAGAGACAAAACCTACTTGCCATCTCCCCCCCCAACTACCTATTGATTATATCCACTAAGTGACCAAGAAGATCAAACTGTCACTCGGTGTCTCAAGTCTCAGGCAAAAAACTCATGTCAGGGGCGCCTGGGTGGCTCAGTCGTTGGGCGTCTGCCTTTGGAACGGGTCATGGTCCTGGGGTCCTGGGATCGAGCCCCGCATCGGGCTCCCTGCTCTGCGGGAAGCCTGCTTCTCCCTCTCCCACTCCCCCTGCTTGTGTTCCCTCTCTCTCTGTGTCTCTCCCTGTCAAATAAATAAATAAAATCTTAAAAAAAAAAACTCATGTCATAAGCAACTTTTGAAGTATCCAGGCTGCTCACCACGATCCACCTGACTGTCCTTCTCACCCATAGAGGTGGGGTCCCCAGCAACCAAGTTCACCATGTGTGACCCCCACACAGCCCCGCTCTCTCCTCTGCCTGCCTCTTGCCCTAAGCTGGAACAACTGGACCCTCTTTTCTGAGATTCTGGAACTCGGAAAATCTAGTTCAGCCAGGGCTGGTCTTTTGAATAAAGGACGTTTTAAGACCCAGGAGCTGAAGTAGTAAAGGAGGAAGGCGGTCTGCAGAGAGAATGAAGTGGACCCACATAAAGATTCAGAGGCTCTCCAGGGGTGTCTCTGACAATCAGCCAGCTTTGGGGATGTTTGTACAGACCACAGACGCCAAAGTAGGGTTTAGAAGCCTATCTCTTTCCCAGATTACAGAACCATTTTTGAGGACTTAGAAGCTCAATCCAAACATCGAAATGTTTTTACATTGATCACTTGCCTCCCCTTCTAGGAATTTCTTTTCTCCTAGCGTGAGAAGGCAACTATTTATACTTCTAATATGGTTCAGATAATGAAAGGAAAACCGAGAGCAAGGAATGGAAGCTAACACAGGAAATCTCCGAAGGGAGACTCAGGACACCCAGTACAGATGCCCACGGGTCTAAGTCCTCGCACCGGCAAATGTGAGAGCAGCTTGGAGAGGCAGTGGGCAGACCCATCAGAGGCTGGACGGCTACAGTCCCCTTCTGAGGGGGACACGGGCTTCAGCCAAGTGAGCATTCCCCTTAACCAAACCCGTGTAGGAGAGGGAAAGCTTGCACATCAGGAGGACGTGAGAATGTGCCATCTGAACCCACCTGCCACACATCAGCTGCTGCTATAAGAGCAGGGGGCACGTGGCCAGACCTTCAAACAGAAGTCAGGACGGACTCGGCATCAGGAAACCCATACCCCAGGAAGAAACTGTAAGCGTAAGGAGTGCGGGGCGATTTTCAGCAGGAGCTCACACCAGAGGATTCACACAGGGAGGAGACTTTACGTTGGTGGTGACCGTGGCAAAGATTTCGGTCAGAGCTCCAATCTCCACCATCGGCGGGGAGTCTGCTTCTCCCTCTCCCTCTGTCGCTCCCCCTGCTGTTCTCTCTCTGTGTCAAATAAATAAATACAATCTTTTAAAAATAAATAAACAAATGCAGGTAACACGTCTGATGGGTTCTGCCCAGCACACACTCAGTTCTTTAAAGGGAAATGCTTTGGCACTTTTTTGTTTTTGTACATTGTTCATTGTAAGAAAAATTCAAACACTCAAGCAGGACTTGTTTGAACTGGCCAAAGTCCTTTGTTTCTCCCCGGAAACTATTATTATACTGCAGATCTTTTATGTATATTCTCTTGTTTTCTTCATGCTCTCAACTACATAGCCTTTTAGCTTCTTCTTTTTTTTAATGTACTCTTTTTTTTAAAGATTTTATTTGCCACTGAGCAGGGAGCCCGATGCGGACTCGATCCCAGGACCCCAGGATCATGAGCTGAGCTGAAGGCAGACACTTCACCAACTGAGCCACCCAGGCATCCCACCCTTTCAGCTTCCTAAAAACAAGGAACTATTTTTTTTGTATTTGCTCACCTTCAACCCAGGCCCAGATTTACATATATATTTTTGTTCAACAAATGAGTGTCCATGCTTATAACTGTCTAGTTGTATTATTGAAAACTATATTCATCACAAGAGCATAGTGTGTGTAATATTCTTGCTTTTCTTTCCTCTTTACACATAACCATAAACTATATATTGCAGGGGAAAAAAACAGGTTAAACTCTATTTTGCTTGGGAGAGGTATCCATTTATTTCAAATTAAACTTGGTGGCCGGTTTCTAGTCAAAAATTTTAATGGTTCCCATTTTAAAAATGTTGTTTTCCTAAAAAGTAGTACTTCATGTGACATCTGAATGTAATTCTTCTGTAACACTTTCTTGTGATAGCCCACCCCGGAATCACACATTTAGCTCCTACACACAATTTTCATAATTTACATTTTGCTAGGAGACCATCCACTTCGTGTAGGTTTTCAAATAGGATGTCATGGTCTCTAATTCTTTTCATGCCTTCTGATTCTGTAGTTATGTTTTATTTCTCATTCCTATCTTTCTTACTTTTTACTTTTTTTCCTTCATCACGCTCGAAATACGTTGATTTACTGCTATTTTCAAAGGAGTCAGCATTTGGATTGATGCCTTTTATTATTTTTCAATTTTCCATGTCAATGATTGTAGTTTTTAATCTTTATTAATCCACTCATGCTTATTTCTTCAGGCTTATTGTACTAAGCTCTTGAGATGTCTGAAGACAAATGTTTGTTTTAAATCTGTATTTGGTAATCAGGGAGGTAATGAAGGCCACAGAGTGTCCCCACGGCTGCTGCTGGATCCCGCAGATTTCTCCAGTGAGCATTCTTTTAATTGCCTCCTAGACAGTTTGTAATTTTGCTTTGGTTTCCTCTTCTGATCTAAAGGAATTCTTATTTTCACTGGTTTGCTTAAGCTGCACTACATTCTATGTGGAAGCTGGGTGCTTTTCCATTCTCTTAAGAGGTACCGTCCCTACCACTCACAGGTTAGATTTTTGCTGGGAAACGAGATGGCAGTACTGGGTCTCCTCTGTCCCAAGCCCCAATCCCCTACTCCAATAAACAGGCCCGGAGATTTCCCCTCACCTCCCAGGAATTGGTTTTTAGTGACCCACAGGAGGCGGGCAGGCCCAGTGGCTGGGGATGTTTCCTCCTTGAGGGTCACTTCTCCCTCCGTTGTGATGAACAGGTGGAGAAGGGGCCACCGGGACCCAGAACCCCAAGCAGCCAAGGCTCTCGGTCTCCCTCCCCTCCTCTCGCTCTGGGCGGGGCTCCCCTTCCCCTCCCCCACCGCTGGGCGGGGCTCCCTCCCCTCCTTCACCCTCTGGGCGGGGCTCTCTGTACTCCCCCTCCCTCCTCTGGGGCTCCCCTCCCCTTCCCCCACCGGCGGGCAGGGCTCCCTCCCGTCCCCCCTCTGGGCGGGGCTCCCCCTCCCCCTCTGGGCGGGGCTCCCTCCCCTCCCACTCCCCCCTCTGGGCGGGGCTCTCTGTCCTCCCCCTCCCTCCTCTGGGGCTCCCCTCCCCTTCCCCCACAGGCGGGCAGGGCTCCCTCCCGCCCCCCCTCTGGGCGGGGCTCCCTCCCCTCGCACTCTCCCCTCTGGGCAGGGTTCCTTCCCCTCCTCTCCCGCTGGACAGGCTCCCCTCTCCCCCACCGCCAGGCGGGGCTCCTCCCACCACTGGGCGGGGCTCCCCTCCCCCTCCCGCCTCTGGGGCTCCCCCCCCCCCGGGCGGGGCCCCCCCTCCCCCCCCCCTCTGGGCGGGGCTCCCTCCCCTCCCCCACCGCCGGGCGGGGCTCCCCTTCCCCTCTCCCTCCGCTGGGCGGGGCTCCCCCTCCCCTCCCCCTCTGCTGAGCGGGGCTCCCCTTCCCCTCCCCTGCTGGGCACGACTCCCCTTCACCTCCCCCTCCGCTGGGCGCGGCTCCCTCCCCTCCCCCACCCCCCCGGGCGGGGCTCCTCCCTTCCTCCTCCGCTGGGCTCGGTTCCCCTCCCCCATCACTGGGCGGGGCTCCTCCCCACTTCGCGCGCCTCTCCCCTTCCCCTCCGCTGGGCGTGGCTCCCTCCCTCGCCGCCCCGCCCACCCCGCCACGCGTGCCCCCGCGGAGATCCGCGCCCGCGGGCTTCTGGGAGGGGCGGCCGCGCAGGTGCCTGGCAGGCTGCGGGCGGGAGCGCAGGCTCCTGCGGTCTCAGGGCCGTGGCGGCGGTCAGCAGCTGTGGCTTCGCGGGGCCGTGTGGGTTGTGCCGGCCGGAAGGCTCTCTGCAGGCAGCCCGGGCAGGAGCAGAGGCCGGCGCGGCGACGGCTGCGTGCAGGGGTCCGGGTCCCCGGGGCAGGTGTCCGCGGCAGGTGTCGTTCGGGCAGTGCAGGGAGCGCGGGGCGGCGGAGGGGGGGTTGCTCCAGGGAGGAGAGTGAGGTTGGCGGGGACGTCCAGCTGGGGAACCCCCGGGGGCCCCTCTCCTTCCCCGTTCGACCTTCCTGACGCTGGACGCCTTCCCGGAGACCCCGTCTTGCTCCTGGCGGCCCTGTATCCAGGGCGCTGCTGCAGATCCGGGGCCTTTGAATTATTCCCTCGATGGAATTAAAATGCTTCTTTTGCTGTGGCCACTACATAAATTTGAGAAACGGTGGAGGGGTCCACCTGGTCGGAGGCTGCCTCTCCCGTGCGCTGGAATCCGTCACTGGAAACAGGCCGTCACTGGAAACACCGAGTGCGGCTCGCGTCTGGGCTCTGATACTGGAAGCTTGTGGCTTCCTGTGGGCCCCGGGGACATTTTTTCTCCTGCTGTGTTTTGTTTTCTTTCTTAGCCTTTGTCTAGTATCGTGGAAAGCACCATACGTATCTGTCCACCAGACTGCAAGTCTCTCAAAGGCATGACTCTTAGTGGAACAGGATCCTAGAGACGGAGGGAGGGATGGAGAAGAAGGGATTGCAGGGTTTGGCTCCTTGGCGAAGCTGAGTGTGTTTAGTGAGCGCGGAAAGCAGAATGCTTTTTCTTATGCTGCAGGGTGCCCCTGAAAGCCTGCCGCGGGTGTGGGCCTTCTCCGGAGCGAGTCCAGGCTAGGATGGCTGTACCACTAGCAGCAGCTAGAACTCTGGTCCACGGGCGCACACAGGATCAAGGGACGATTAGGGAGATGGCGCCAGAGCAAGAGACGTGGGAGTTCGAGACTGGGCTACAAGGGAACCACTCTCCGGGTCCAGAGATCTCCCGCCTGCGGTTCAGGCAGCTCTGCTCCCAGGAGACTCGGGGTCCCCTGGAGCCCCTGAGCCGACTGTGGGTGCTCTGCTGTGAGTGGCTGAGGCCCGAGAGGCACACGGAGGAGCAGATCCTGACCGTCCTGCCCGAGATGCACAGAAAGAGCCGTGGGAGGGGAAGGCACCTGGGGACATCCAGCTCCAGCCCAAGCGGACCCAGCCTTTGCCAGAGCATGGTGGGGAGCCGGACTTGGGAGGGAGAGGAGGAGGGAGTATAAAGGGCACATGGTAGGTGCTCAGAAGTTCGCTGTCATCACTCTGAAAGACTTAGGCTGCTTGGTCACCTCTACAGTGAGGAGGGAGAATGATAAACTGCCTCACAGGGAGACCCTAAAGATGAAATAAAGCTTCTATCATGTCTGGCTCCGAAGCCTCGCCGCCCACCTCCCCAGCTTCAGGGAGCCCTCACACACCCCCAGGAAATCCTTCATTCCCGTCCTGCCTCCTTAGGCCCACTGCTCTCCACGCCTAGGTCATCACTCCCTGAGCTAGAGGCCGGCCTTCAGATCCTTTCTCTCTTGACTTCCCCAGGCCTCCCAAAACAGACTCTTTAAGCTATCAAGCCATTCCGGTCTGAGATACAGCCTATGGTCACCTTCGTCTGCCGCCCGCGCCCCTGCTAGAAACGAGGAGGTCAGCACTTAGCTCCTGCCCATCTCTTCCTTCCCTGCCTGAGTCATCCCCATACACATCCTCCCCTCCCTGCCTGGGGCAGAGCCTAGACCAGAGCCTCAGGAACCAAGGGAACGTCGCGGTGATGTGCTGCTCATCAAGAAGATTCCATTTCATACTTGGTTGTGCATCACAACCCCCCCATCAAACGGAAGCATTTGACAGCTCTTAGCAACAAACGGGGGGAAACTAGAAATGGAGGTTGATCTTAAGAGTCTATTCCAGAAGTATGTTCTTAGCTCCCAGCATTCCTTGCCTTTATTCCAGAATTTTTCTTTTTTTTTGTCTCTTTTACTTCTGTTTACTAAATCTCTACTCATTTATCAACTGGGTACTTTACTTTTCAAAAGAAGCTAGCTAGCTGTGGTTGTTTGTTTCCCCAGCAAATACACTGCAGACTTCTTAAACCACAGCATTTAATGTGGAGAAAATGCATTTTTTAAAGTTTTTATTTATTTTTTTAAGTAGGCTCCACACCCAAAGTGAGGCTTGAACTCATGACCGTAAAATCAAGAGGGGCACGCTCTGATTGAGCCAGCCGGGCGTGCCAAGAAAGTGTATTTTTTAAATCGAATGCTCTTAAGTCACCTTCAAGCAATGGTTTTTTGTCCTCTATTTGGACCAGAGAGAGTGTCACAAACAATTAAAACATACAGTGTTATGGATGTCTGAGAGCAAAAGGGCAAAGCACTCTTCTTTAAGGAGCAGGTCAGAGGGGGAGGCAGCACCAAGCAGGTGGACGCAGGAATGGGCAGCCGTCCCCTCCATAAGGGAGCCAGCTGCTGGGGGACCCTTTCCAGCAGCCGTCTGCTGATGGGGCAGCGAGCGGAGGGAAGGGTTCCAGAGTCAGGAGGAGCGGACTTCCTGCCCTTCCCTAACCCTGCGACCCTACTTTCTTGTGTTTCCCATCCCCCACAACATCAGCTGGCCACTCCCCAATTTCTTGAAAATAATACTTAATCTCATATTTTTAAAATATTTATTTATTTTAGAGAGAGAGAGAGCGTGAGCAGTAGGGGCAGAGGGAGAGAGAGAATCTCTAGCAGGCTTCCTGCTGAGCACAGAGCCCGACGAGGGGCTCCATCCACGACCCTGAGATCATAACCTGAGCCGAAACCAAGAGTCAGACGCCCAGCTGACTGAGCCGCCTCTGTAGTGAATATTTTTTAAGTTTCTATTTTCATGCCAGAAGTATAAATCCTGGGGCACCTGGGCGGCTCAGTGGGCGAAGCGTCTGCCTTCGGCTCAGGTCATGATCCCGGGGTCCTGGGATCGAGCCCCGCATTGGGCTCCCTGCTCAGCGGGAAGCCTGCTTCTCCCTCTCCCTCTGCTGCTCCCCCTGCTTGTGCCAACTCTCTGTCAAATAAATAAATAACATCTTAAAAAAAAGAAGTATAAATTCTCACCCAAGTGCCAAGTGGCTCCGCACCTCCAGGACAGGCGTGTTTACTCTGGCAGCCCTTGTTGCAGGAGGCGACTCAGTGGACTCGCCGGCGGCGCCCCTGCATCTGAAACCACCTCTGAGGCCGGGGGCACTTTAGAGCAGGCAGCGGTGAGAGACCCCACAGTGCAGGGATGGGCACGGCCCCGGGGCAAGGTGGCAGGCGGATGGCTGTCCCGGTAAGAAGACGCCCACAGGGAAGAAAGGCCTCGAGTGTAGGGAGTGTGGAAAAGTCTCCATTTATGACTCACACCTTCTAACCCACCAGAGAGTTCCTTCCGGAGAAAAGAGCGGTGACTGTGGGAAACCATCCAAGCAGAGCTCCACCCTCCTTCAGCATCACAGGAGGAAGCCCCGCGAGCGCCGTGAGTGCGGGAAGCTCCCTGCGGTGGGCGCCGGAGGAGGATGTGTTCGGGGAAGCAGCCCTCTGAGGGTCCCCACTGTGGGAAGGTCTTCAGTCAGCCCACGCGCGTCTGAGTCAGGATCTGAGAATTCGCGGTGCAGAGAAACCTCGTGTGTAAGGAGTGTTGGGGCGACTACGGGTGGGGTTCAGAGCTCGTGAGACCCCCGAGAGTTCATTCCAGAAAAGAGCCTGCCCCGCGTCCTGACGGTGAAAACGCCCCTGGAGTCCTATGTCTGTCTCGTGAGTTCTGGGACTAGGTTCCATAAAAGGTGTAAGTTCCTGGAGGCCTTTCCTGCGGCTTCCTTGATTTAGGAAAAACCGTTTACCTAGTGCCACCTGCAGACCATCACTCTGCCCTGGGATTCAAATGCCTACTCACTGGAGCCCCGGGCGGGGCACGACGCGCAGCCACTGGGCCGTGCTCATTCCCATAATAGCACCGTGAGTGGTCTCTGCTCCCGGCCCTGTCTCCACCCCGTGCTGGTCTGCTTCCACGGACAAGGCCACAGCCACAAAGGGCCAGGCACGAGACAAATCGCATGAGTCACTTGGACGGGAAAGGCTGATATGCAAAAGTGTGAGCTAGGAGAGCGAGATCTCGGAGAATAGAGGAAGGGCAGAGTGGGGACAGGTGCCACCTCTGGGAGAGGGACAGTGCCCAAGGAAGTAGCAGAGCCCCCCCCCCCCATCCCAGCCAAGACTGAATCAGACCTCCCTGGACAACGGTGTTGCTTCCAGCCGTGAGCCCAGCTGGTGTGGACAGACTCGCAGGAACCAGGTTTGCACTCCCTTCCCCAGCCGCACTTCACTTGGTGGTGGGAGGATTCGCTCCAGGGAGGTCACTGAGCAGCACGAACGGGGGCTCTCTTCTCTCTGAACTGGTTCTTAAATATTTACCAGCACGAGTTCCAGCCCAGTGGATGGTGAAGTTCACCGAGGTGCTACCCATGAGAAGGGGAAGGAAAAACGACAGGAACCAGAAGGAGCGCCCTTTACTGGCCAAGCTGTGCCCGCTAGCAAAGTGGAAACGTATACAGGCGGTCGTATACAGCAGGGCACAGCCCAGGAGACTGGGGGTCAGGAGGCCACACGCTGCTACCCGGCCCGGGTGCCGACCTCACTCCCACCTCGGGCCCTCCCTTCCTCCATGCTGTCCGCCCGGATCGGAACGTGTATCACCCCCTGCCTCAGATCTCTGCTTCCGTGTCCTCTCTTTGGAGAAGCCTTCCCTCCCTCTACGATACCGTGTTATCCCCGCTCCCGTAAATGTCCAGAGGTAGCCGGGCGGGCGCGGTGGCCTGCACACCTGCGGTCCCCGCTGCTCGGGAGGCTGAGGCCGGAGGCCCGCGTGAGCCCGGGCGTCCTGGGCTGCACTGTGCTGTGGCGATCAGGTGTCCCGGGAGCGGGGAACCGGCAGGCCACCTACAGAAGGGCGAATCGGCCCCGGTGGGAGACCGGAGGTCACAGCGCCTGTGCTGATCGTACATGTCCAGAGGTGCACGGGTGGTCCGCGCACGACAGCCTACAGGCTCAATGCGCATCCAGCTTGTGGCCTGTTTTTCAAAGCCCACAAGCTGAGAAAGGGCTTTGTGTTGTCTCTGTTCCGAAAAGCAGAAAGAAAGAGTGACAGAGATTGTATGTGGCCCACAAGCTAAACTATTTATTTGCTATCCGGCCCTTTACAGAAGCTCGCCAAGGCCTGGCCTAAGGGGCAGCTCAGTGTCGTCCGGCCCGCCGCCGCAGGACCCCGCGTGCTCCCCCTTGCTCTTGCGCAGCCCCCCCACCCCCCGGCTAGACTGTTACTCTGCGTGGTTGAAGCATGGGGTCTGTTGCGGCTCACGGGGAAGGCAGAGCGGCAGTCCCAGGGACAACCAGGTTCCTTCTCGGCAAGTGTCAGGGAGGGTGCCCCCCTCCTTCGTGGAAACTGAACTACACGGCCACGTCGGTCTTCCAGGAAGGCTGGAAGCAAACCTCTCGCAGGACGGCCACTTGCCCAGTTAAAAGTCTCACTGTGGAGAAGGAGAGAATGTGGCAAGAGCGGCACTCCACCCCCAGGGGACGTGCCCCACCCCGCCGACTGACCGGGGGAGGGGAGTCCGGGCTCGAGAGGGCGCAGGGGGACCGGGCAGCAGAGGACGAGGACCAGAGCCCAAGGGTGTGGATGAGGGCTGGCCCCGGGGGCCACTCCAGAATCAGCCGTCATTCCGGCTGCGGAACGGGACTCTGAGAAGAGTGAAACCAGAGACATCCTTTGTAAGCAAAATATTGACCGGAAAAGGTCTCTTTTGACATGTCAGTACAAAGGAACAGAGGCTGTGTGTGTGCAGTCTGACTGTGTTAGAGGAACAGTTCCTTGTACCCGGGGGGTCCTGGGGGTCAGTGGTGCCGCCCTCGTGTGATCGGCGTCTGCCCTGTTTCTGTGTGGAGGGGACCGTGTCCAGGTGCGCATTTGCAGCTGCTAGCAGGGGGTCCCCAGCCAGGCAGCTGAATAAACAGAACTTGTGCTAACGGGGAGGGGGGCCCTCTGTCCCCAGCAGGAGACAAAGAAACGGACTCCCTGGTCTCAGCAACCAAACGCACAGCAGGGACTTGGAGGGCACGTCTGCTGGGGCCGGTGAGAAATGCGCACAGAAGGCTGTCCTCTACCTAACAGGTGTGCTTACTCCACCGCACCCCTGGGACAAGCCCGCCCGTCCTCGGCAAAGTGCGAGGTGCACGTGCCAGGGAGGCATCTGTGTGCCCACAGGAAGGGAAAGAAGTGATGCGAGCTTCAGTCAGTCCCCGGACCCTCTTTTTTTTTTTTAAGATGTTATTTATTAGAGAGAAAATGAGCGCGAGCGCGAGCAGGGGAAGGGGCAGAGGGAGAGGGAGAAGCAGACTCCCCACGGAGCAGGGAGCCCAACGCGAGACTCGATCCCAGGACCCCGGGATCATAACCCGAGCCGAAGGCAGACGCTTAATGACTGAGCCACCCAGGCGCCCCGGACCCTCTTTTAACATAACGAGACCAAGGTCGGGGAATAACTGCAGTTAGAACAGCTTCATTCACAAGCTTACAGCCCCCAGTGAGCGCTCTTCCCCGGCCTCGCTCTCCTTGGTTCCACAGGGAGAAGTAGGGAGAGACAAGGAGCAGCACAGCCCTGCCTGGATGCGGAGGAAGCTTGTGCTGGGGGCTCGCAGACTGGGGGGGCAGTGGATGAAGCAGGAGCCCCTCCCCATCCTACCTGCCCGCTGCCAACAGAGAAGGGCAGCCCCTTCCCTCCCGCGGAGGCAGACTGGCTGCGTGGGATGGAGCACCCTGCCTCGTGGTCAGCAGAGGCGGGGAGGAAAGGGAGGTGTGTTCACAGGCCCGGCCCCCAAGGCCTCCCTGCACGTCCCCCGGGCTGATGCAGGGTTCTGGCGTAGCTCCTCCCCTGCCCCGTCCCGCGGCCCCTGTTCTCTCACCCAGATGTGCCCCAGGGCGCCCCCCAACACTCCATCTAGAGGTCTGTTCCCCCGGGACTGCAACCTAAGAAAACCAGGCGTCAAATAAGCAGAGTAAAGAGATGTTGGCGAGGACAGTGGGGGGCCCACACTGCGCTAGCGGCCTGGGGATGGGGAGAGGGGGCAGACGGGAAGGACAGGACGGGGCAGGAGGAGAGAACAGAGGAGAGCCCAGGAGCTCCTGGGCTGCAGCAGCGGGCCTGGGGCTGAGGGACTCCGTCAGCCCGGGAGCCTCGTTTGCCTCCCCTGGGCACCTGCAAAGTAATGAAGCAGTTTTCCACGGTCACGTCTAACCTTAAGAAATAGGCTTTATAGGGGCGCCTGGGGGCTCGGTCGGTGGAGCGGCCGACTCTTGATTTCGGCTGAGGTCGTGATCTCAGGGTCGTGAGATCGAGCCCCAAGTCGGGCTCCGTGCCCAGTGGGGAGTCTGCTGGAGATTCTCCTTCTCGCTCTGTCCCTCCCACCGCGTGCACGCTCTCTCTCTCTAAAGTAAACAAATCTTAAAAAAGAAAAGAAAAGAAAAGAAAAGAAAAGAAACAGGCTTGCTTTATATTGCTATGTTACGGATGAAGAGACGAAGAGGTTCACTAGTTTGTCCAAGGTCACGTGATGCATCCGAGGCAGAGCCAAGACCTGAACCTAAGTATGACTTCCAACCCTGTGCCCACACAGCTCCTTGTGCTCAACAAAACTGCAAGGAGGAGGAGGAGGAAGCGGGGCTTTTCGCATTCCTGACTTGAAGTGTGGGGCAGGGGGAGCCAGACTCCGCAGACGGTGGGGACTTGGTCATTGAGACCCGCCCGCCGCCGCTGCCTGGGGAGCAACGCAGAATTCTGTCCCGACTGCAGAACAGAACAATGAGAAATGATGGCCTTTCTTTCAAACGTGAAAACAGCTCCCTCACCCACAAAATCGGCATAAACGAAAGCCTTATAGCGCAGACGAGCACATCTCTGTACACAGACAGGAGTAACGCTTCTGGCCGTGTAGGAGGAAGGGGGCCCGGGCGCTATATGTTCCCCCCCCCCCCCCCCCCCCCCCCCCCCCCCGTCCCAGCCAACTAAGAAGCCAGACAGAACAGTGGATGACAGGGGTGCTGGGCAGGGCGCCCCAAGGGAAGAGGGCAGGTGAGGTAAGAGCCAGGATGGGCCCGGCTGAAGGGACGGAGCTGAGCGTCGCAGAGGAGAGAGCCGGCTGACCCCGGGCCTCGCACACACGTGCTGGCGCCACGTCCCCCACCCGGAGCCAGGGACAGAACCCGTGGGAGGCGCGGGCAGCATTCCTGGAGCTCACACAGGTCTGGGAATGGCTGGAGCGGAGAACCCTTGCCGTGGGCACGCACCCCGCAGAGCCGCACAAGGGTCTTACTGCAGGGACCTGGGCCTCAAGGCTGTCAGTCCCACCAACCAAGTGGGAGGCAGGAGAACCAAACTGTTTACAAGTACCTTACCGGCATCCCAGTTCAAAGCTCAAAAATATATTGAAAGGAATTAAAACAACAACAACAACAACAACATAAAATTTACAATGTCTAGGATGCTGCCAAAACTTCAAGGCAGGGCTGCCTGGGTGGCTCAGTCATTAAGTGTCTGCCTTCGGCCCAGGTCACGATCTCAGGGTCCTGGGATCGAGCCCCGCGTCGGGCTCCCTGCTCCACGGGAGGCCTGCTTCTCCCTCTGCCTCTGCCCCTCCCCCCTGCTCGCGTTCTCTCTCTCAAATAAATAGATAAAAATCTTTTTTAAAAAAGACATAAACTGAATTCTAGAATTAAAATTACAATGTCTGAGATGAAAAATGGGAATAGAAACTACCAAAATACCTAAAAAATAAAGAAAACAAAACAAAACAAAACAAAAAGATGAACAGGGCATCAGCGAGCCGTGGGACACCGTCAATCACTGGAGGGTACGTGTGGTTAGAGTCCCAGGGAAAGAAGAGGAAAGCAGAAAAACACTTGAAGCAATCAGCGCTGATGGTTTCTAAATCTGATGCAAAGTATCAACCACGGGTGGCAGGAGTGTGGACAAACACCGGGTCTGTATGGAAGAAACATACACCAACACACTATCAAAATCAGACCGGCTGAAAGCGGTCATGAGCACCCACAATCGGCTGTGCTGTGGAATTTCATCTTAGAGACGAGGACTAAAACTGGTAAGTGGAAGGAAGTGCTAGCTGACTGGGGAGTCTGAGGACTGAGCACCCTCACGGGGGAATGTGTGCAAGGAGAGCCTCCCGTGACCTCCGAACGCATCACCTTCGCCACTTCCCGGTAAACGCACTGGGGAGACTTGACAAAGACCCGGTGTGGGAATGGGGGCCCACGTCCGCTCACAGGGCTGCTCGGCAGCTCACGCAGATGCAATAATGTACGTTAACGACCGGTGCAGGGCAAAGGCGCAATCGGCACTCTCCTCGAGCTCAAGCGCCGGGGAGAAGGCGCCCCTAACCTGGGGCACATCAGAAGACGGACCACGGGCAAAGGAGAGAACGACACTGCATTACGGGGCGCCTACTACGTACCAGGTGACGGGCTCTCAGGTGCGTGGTTCTATATTCTGTATCTGTCCCCACTTCCCGGACGAGGACACGGGAACCCCAGGACAGACCGAGGTAATCCCGTCCACACTGAATTCCGAAGAGGCCGCGGGCGCCTGGGGGTCAGCACAGACTGGCCGCCCTGGCTGTCGGTCCACTGTGAGGACAAACGGCTCCTTCTCCCTCAACTCATTTGCATTTCCTGCAGCGCCCAAGCCAACGTGGTGCGAACAAGAGGGAAGGAGCAGGGGCGGGAGCCCAGCCCGAGCCCGGAGGACACACGGGTTCGTCTCGCGGTACAGACTAGGTAAGCACAAGCCGCCCAGGGCCAGTGTTGAGGGTAATCCTGAGCAGATGAGTGCATCTGAGAGCACAAGCCCGTGAGGCCGAGGAAGGCGCACCACGAGAGCACGGAGTCCCAGCAGACACGTCGGACGCCGGCTCCCGTGCAGCAACAGTGTGTCCAGAAGACGGAAGTAACGTGCGAAAACAGGAAGGAAAGAGATAAAGCGGCAAAGGCTGTGATGAGAGAGAGAGACTCTGAGGGCGGCCCAGGTGAGATCTGCTCTGTTCTTTCTCCCGGTGCTGAAAGCGGCAGGTGTCCGGGCACCCGCAGCCGCTCGTACTCGTGTAAATGGCGTCGTGGATCAGCTGCCGCAGCCACAGAAAGCCTCCTCCCTGTCCCCTGTCACATGAAGGGACACCACAGGGGACAAAACTCTCACGCCACCAGCATCCTTTGGGGGGACAGAGGGTCTGCACAGAGAGATGAAGGGCAGCAAGGTATCACGATGCTCCCTTCAGCTCCTGGGGTTCACCCTTCGTGGCCTCTTGTTTGTGGGGACCACTCATTTCTTCACTTCGGGGTGGCAGCCCTGGCCTGATGCCCTTCGTTCCCTTCTGCAGCCCATCGGCCAGAGCAAGACCCAGAGCTGCCACAGAGGGCGTGTGCGGTCCACTGACCCCAGGGAAGGGGAGGAGAGAAAAGGCTTTAGGTCAGAACGAGGGTCCTGCAGTCGGTCCAGCCCCGGATGGCCGCGCACGGTGGACACTCCGTGATGCGGAAGGTGTCGAGACCAGAGGTTCCTCCACACTGGTATTCAAAGGGCCTCCCCGGTGCGAAGTGTCTAGGGCCTCCCCCCGGTGTGACCGTCTCCCACGCGCAGCACCTCCAAGCTCCACTCAAGACCTCCCAGGTCTTCCTCACACCCACTGCAGCCCGGGGACTCCCCGGGCACTCCCCGACTTGGGACTGGAATGTGGATTAGAGGCCCCCTTCCTGTGGCCCCCCGCAGTCCAGTTTGAAGAGCGCCCCACAAGCAGCAGATCAAGGGTGCAGACACACTCTGCTCCCTCCTTGGTGATCTCTGGGGTCGTCTGCCCAGGAGCCGGCCCAGACCTTACCCATCCGACGCATAACCAACCTCCCTCATGCGGAAGGCCTCACACGGTCAATCCCCATGCCGGCCCTCACACGTCCACACTGGCCTTCCCACCCACAGCCTCGGACCACAGGGCCTTCTTCCTAAAGCCAGCCCTGCCTTCCCCACCTGAGTCTATCCGTTCCCACCGCACGTGAGGCGAAATCTGAGTTCGTTATTAAACACTGTGTGAAGGCGCCTGGATGGCAGCCGGGAGCATCTGCGGGGCTGCTGAATGAAGCCCACCCAGGATGCGGAAAACGGACAGCCAAGCCTCCGGACGGGAGTTGGCTGTGTGCCCAGCACCCCGACCCCACTGCTCCCCGGGACCCCACGGGCCGGGGCTGCACTCGGTGGGGCTCCTACCTCATGGTTCCAGAGGCAAGGTGGCGGCCGGGCACAGAAGGTGGCTCTGGAGACGTGGTGGGTGCCGGGGGCGAGTTTGGTCCACACGGCCTGCAAAGCGTGTTACAAACAAGGACACATGAGCGTTCTGTCCACACACCACAGGGGAAGCTGGAGATGAGGGTGCGGGAGGGGCCTGAGGTTCATGGAGGGGCTTCACCTGCCCGCCGGCCGCCCCCAGCCCTCCTCCCCTCTCGGAGCTCCGGGCGCCTTTTGGGGGCACTGCCCGCCACTGGATTGCTCAAGTCCCCAGCAGTCTCCTAGCGCTTAGACCCACCCCCTCTGTTCTGGGGGCCCCCAGGGTCGGTGCACAGGTGCTAACAGGTTCGCGGGCACTCAGCAAGTGCTGGGCGACTGGGGCTCCTCCCTGGGGTCATCCCCAGAGGCTCCGGCTCCCTCCACTGTCAGGGGCGCCCCGAGGCAGGTCATTTGGACAGTTTCATCCCCAAAGCTGAGGCCCCGGATGAGGGAGTAGTGATTGCGGCTTTCTGGGTTAATGTTTTTCAAAGGTCAAAGTTGGCTTTCAGGGGCAAGGTAAAGGACTACAGAGGTCCAAGGATGGGTTTCAGGTGGCCCATGAGTCCCCTGAGGTCCCGTGCACATTCTTCTAGGCAGAGCCTTCCAGAGTCTCAAGACCCCTGACCTCGCAAGCTCAGGGACCCGCCTTAGATCAGGAGTCACCTAGAAGAACATGTAATGAGTCTGACAGTACTAACAACTGCAAACACTGGCCCTGAAATCTCAGTAGTAAGGGGATTTAAAAAAAAAGTTGGACCATCCAGATGATCCGGAACATTACCTTGTTAATCATGAAAAACATGGATGTGTGTATATAGATCATTTATGACCGATGAACGAAATCGGTAACACGGGCCCCGTTGTGAACGATAAAGGATCTCACCAAGCCAAGCAGAGGGCGGAGGACAGAGTGAAGTTTCTGCAAAAGCAGGAGCACAGAGCAGGTGGCTGTGGCCCTGGGGGGAAGGTGCCCCTCAGGGACGGGGACGATACTGGCCTAGGAGGGTCACATGAAGACACCGTGGAACAACGTATTTGGTGCCAAGTGAGTAAAACTGTAAGGACACACAATTTACCAAACGTGTCAGGACACCAGTAAAACGGAAAGGATGAGAATGTATACCAACGGAGCTAAAAATTCTCAAGGGTTATTTCTGGGCATTTAGGGAGGTCTTTGAGATTGTGAGGCCTGGTTTTCAAAGCTCCAACCCTAAGAAAATTCGTGCTTCTTTTCCTCGATGGACTCCTACTGGCATGAACATACGGCTACCACTCACAATAACGGGGCAGATTTCGAGTCCCAAGTCGGCGGAGAGGAGGGGAGGCCGACAGAAGGGAAGGTCCGAGTCTCCCTGAGATGAGTGGGTGCGAGGCGGACGCGGGCAGGGAGCGAAGTTACGGGCTGTGCACATAGCATGTGCGTCAAGGTGGACAGACTCGTTCACCAGAATTCCTCCTGGGAAACACGGACTCTTCTTGGGATGAGAGGAGACCTCCCCTCTTTACGCATATGCTCAAGTACAACAACGAAAGTGGGTCACTGTTGCCTTCCCGTGTTCCAGGGAGTGGGCTGCTGAGGGAGGGCCTCTTCTCCTTCCGCGCAGTGGCCACAGCCCGGGTGGGGCCGGTGGGGAGGGGCTGGGCCTTGCTGAGGTGGCTGAACCTGAGGTGGGGGAGCGGGGAGAGAGAGCAAAACCAGCCGTGGTTTGGCCAACAAGGGACGTGGGAGGACGTACAATATGCACACCCTTCTCCCCTGGGAGAAGCACCTGGGCGCGTCTGTGGGAGCGGACTCTTGGGCGTGAGCTTAAACAGGGGCCGAGTTCTCTGTCGGGGCCAGGGGTGAGTGTGGACATCAAACACGTGAACACAGGACCAGGGGTTGGAGGGACGGGTGCCATCCAGGCTTCACAGGACAGAGACACGGTCGGGGAGCATTTTTCGGCTTGAACCTGAGCAGCGAGTAAGAGAGCACGCTGCACCTGTCATCCCCGTAAGGACGAGGGAAGTCGGAGAATCCCTCCCGCTCAGGGCCTGACCGCCAGACACCAGAGGAGGGACGGAGGGTGGGGGGCCGTGCGGCGTGCTGTTCGCTTGTACGGCCTTTTCTCAAGGAAGGGTCTGAGCTGGGGGAGCACACTGGGGCTCAGAGTAAACCCACATAATGGGTTTTGGCTGTGAGTAGTTGTTTCCAAGGACACGATTTAAATCTATGACATTCAAATCCATGTAGTAAAAACACCAACGTGCACAGGGTTTCACACACGGCAGCCACGAGCCTGCCTGTCCACGGCACAGCACAGGGCCCGGGAGCTCGGACAAGCCCCCTAATGTCCCCCCCGCTCCTGGTCTTCGACGTCAGCGCAGGGACACCCACACCCACCCGGTCGGCCGATGCACAACTCTGTGAATTAAAGATCATTCAACAAACACGGAAAACAGGTGGATTTTATGGTACGCACGTGGTCCCCACTCCAGCCGCTTACAGGGGCCCCACATCAGAGACACGGTGAAAATAAGCACAGAGAGTGTCTGGTGCTGGGCCTGGTACAGCAAACACTCGGGAACACTAGGGGTCAGTAATCGCGTCACAAAGAAGAGATTAAACAACAGAGCACCGAGCACGTGTCACGTTAGATCTAAGAAGTCCACAACCCCAGGGCTGGTCGGACCCTGGAGCTCACGGAGTTCAACCCCCTCCTCTCAGGGCCGCGCACGAGAAGCAGTGCCAGCCTGCTGGGGCCGGCCACCTCCCGGTGCCCCAGACACTCGGACGCGTGGACGCCCAAGAACACACAGCGCTTGAGGGAGGAGGCGAGGGGGCTGCCGGGCTGTGGGCGAGCGAGAGCAGGTGCCACGGCAGAGGGCTCGGGCTGCGGGGCGAGGCCCAGCGAGGGCCCAGGTGCCTGCTGGCGGTGAGGCCGCACAGTCCCTCTGCTACCTGCTGATGCACGACCCAGCAGGGCGTCCATCCGTCCGTCCGTCTGTCCGTCCACGCAGCGCCCCCGCGGGGCACAGCTGCCCACGGGCTGCTCTCTGCAAGCCCCCCGCCTGGCCCACCAGCCCCTTGGGATGCTCAGGGCCTCGCTCGCCATCCCTGAAGCGGCCTGTCGTCTCCTCCGTCCTGCACCCTCTGCGGGGGGATGAGGAGGCCTCGCGGGAGGGGGTCCCCAAGCTTCCCGGCTTCAGCAATCGTCCAAGGAACCTCGGCAGCACGTCTGCAAGATGTCGAAGCTAAGAGAAGCTCAATCAAGGGTCCTGGTGCAACACCGTGGCCGGGAAGACGGAGTGTGTCCTCCGCCACGACTTCCTAACCTTCCACGAGTCAGCGCTGTCACCCTTGGGAGGTGGTGGGCCACGTGTCTCCACGGTTCCCGAGAACTAACGATCTGGGCTACGTGGCTGGTAGAGACCCCGGAAGTGAGGGGATCCGCTCGGGGAGCGCGGAGGGAGTGCGAAAGGGGACAGAGGAAACACAAAGGCCTGAAACAGCCTTTACGATTTAACTCGGGATCCCGAAACTTCTCCGTGAACCGTTCACAAAAGCACCTCCTCGTTTTTGGCCGCTGCGTTGGAAGTCGGCGGGAGGAGGACGTGTGTCCCCTCGTGGGGTCCGCAGGCCTGGGTGCAGCAGGTCGGGCTGGGGCGCGTCGTCCAGGGCGATCACTCCGCGCAGTGGACGCTCTGGTGCCGGAGGAGGTGGGAGCTCCTGCTGAAGGTCTTCCGGCACTCCTGGCACTCGTAGGGCTTCTCGCCCGTGTGCGTCCTCTGGTGGAGGACAAGCTGGGAATGCTGGCCGAAGGCTTTCTCGCACTCGGTGCACTCGTACGGCTTCTCCCCGACGTGGATCTTCTGGTGGAGAAGCAGCTCCGAGCTGTCCCAGAAGGTTCTTGCACACTCGTTGCACTGGTGAGGCTTCTCCCCCGTGTGGATCCTCTGGTGGACCGTGAGGTGGGAGGTCCGCCTGAAGGCCTTCCCACACTCAAAGCACTCGTAGGGCTTCTCGCCGGTGTGGATCCTCTCGTGCCTCAGAAGCTCCGAGTTCCCCCGGAAGGCCTTCCCACACTCCGCGCACACATAGGGCTTCTCGCCGGTGTGGATCCGAATGTGTCTGATGATCTCCGAGTTCTGGCCGAACGTCTTCCCACACTCGTTGCACTCGTAGGGCTTGTCCCCCGTGTGGATTCTCTGGTGGCGGATCAGCTCCGAGCTCTGGCCGAAGCCCTTCCCGCACTCGTTACACAGGTAGGGCTTCTCTCCGGTGTGGATCTTCTGGTGCCGGATGAGGCCCGAGCTGTGCTTGAAGGCTTTGCCGCACTCGAGGCATTCATGGTACCGCTCCTCCGTGTGGATGCGCTGGTGCTGGATGAGCTGAGAGCTCACCCGGAAGGTCTTCCCGCACTCGTTGCACTCATACGGCTTCTCCCCGGTGTGGATCCTCTGGTGCAGAATGAGCGCCGAGTTCTGGCTGAAGGCCTTGCCGCACTCCTCACACTTGTACGGCCGCTCCCCGGTGTGGATCCTGTGATGGTGGATAAGGTGTGAGCTCTGGATGAAGGCCTTGCCGCACTCGCTGCAGGCGAAGGGCTTCTCCCCGGCGTGGATCCTCAGGTGCCTCCGCAGGCTGGAGTTGGTCCCAAACGTCTTCCCGCACTCTTTGCACTCGAAGGGCTTCTCTCCGCTGTGGACCCGCAGATGCTGGATGAGGTGCGAGTTCTGATTAAAGGCCTTCCCACACTCTGTGCACGTATGAGGCTTCTCCCCCACAGGACTTCTCCGGGCCTTGTGAGACTCTGAGTTCTCCACGGGGTTGTGGCGGGAGGCGGCGCAGGCACGGACGGGCGCGGCTGGGGGCTCGGCCGGAGACGTGAGCGGGTGCGGGCCGGGGCTGCAGACGCACTCGCTCTCGTCGCTGTCCCCAGACTTCTCGCCCGACGGCGACCTCTTACAGGCGATCAGCCCCGACGCAAGGCCTCTCCCCCGAGGAGACGCCTGCTCCGCGCTCTCGTCCGAGGACGCTCTCGAGTGCCTCTCCACCGCGTCTTCTGCCCGGGCGCCTCCAAACTCCCGGCCCTGGCAAACCACCTTGGGAAGTTTCTCTGACGCTGCCACACGTGGCTCGGCTTCTTCTGAAACTTCTTCCTTGGGGATTGCCTCCGCGCGCTCAGTCCCCATCTCACAATCTGAAATGAGAGAGGGCAGGCGCGTGAAGTGGCTGCAGCGCACGTGACCGACGCGAAAGCTAGGGCGGCTGGAGCGGCCCTGGGGTCTGGTGAGAGGACGGGATGCTGCCCAAGAAAGGGGCCTGGGGGCACGGTGGGCACGCCAAATGGAGAGCGGCCCCTGACTGAGAAGCGCGACACAAATCTTCAGAGGGAGAGATTTCAGGAGAGAGACGCTCACGAAAGCTCCGTAATTCTAGCGGTGAGCTGGCGAGGGACCTGGGCTTGGCAAGGAGAGTGGGAACAGAGGGTCCACCACGGAAAGGCTGGGAGAAGCAGCAAAGACGGCACACTGATCGCAAGAGAGAGGGACCCTCCCTGGTGCAGCCCCGTGGCGCTCACCAGGATACAGGTCGGGACCGTATCCGCAGGGCTGACCGTCCAGAGGGTCCCACGGCTGGGCCAGAACCAGACCCACAAGAGAAGTCAGTCCTCTTGGCTCCCTTCCATCTGGACGAAGTTGTTCTAGCTTCGTTTCCTCCATGTGGCCGGCGAGCCGTATCCACGCCTGCGCTTCCCTCCCCCACGGATGCAAACGCCGCCCGCACCACAGTGATGCTCTGAGCCGGGCTCAGCCTCTAGACTCCCTTCGGTTCCGCGGCCCCGTTCCCGCCCTGGGACCACAGCTTCGGCCCACCGCAGCTTTCCTCAGATCTTTACTATGTGAGAGGAAGTTCTTGCTCTGTCTTTTTCAAATACTTCCTGTCGATGCTCATATTTCTCCAAGTAAGTTTATCATTTTGTAAAATGTCCAAACGTATCCTGATGTGTTATATCCGTCACATCTCTGTATGTCTTTCCTCTTAGTGAGCTTTCTGTTTTCTAAGCAGCTATTGTTTTTATACGTAGCTATGTTAACTATTTTTACAGACTGATTTTATAAACGGTCTTTTTATAGAATTTTCTTAATACTTTTCTTAGATCTTAAAGCCTATACTTTTTTAAACTCCTAAAAGGCTGTGGCAGAAGTTTCAGTTGTTACCCGATATCCATCCTTCCACACCTCATCAGCAACAGAATAATGAATTTATTTACTGTAGCAAGGAACCTGGCTAAAGAAGTACATTCCTCAGCTTTCTCTGCGGCTGGGTTTGGCCACATGACCAAACTCTGGCCGGTGAGACAGAAAAATGCAGACAAAGTGTGTGGGATGTCTGGGAAGTCTCCGGAGGGCGAGGAAATGCCTTCACTCTTTTCCATGCTGGGCCTGGGGCGACGGGTGGCTCGCGGTGCCATCTTGGACCGTGAGCACAGCAGCGTCCCCTGCAGACCCCAGGATGGGGCCAGAGCTGGAAGGAACCTGGGTCCCTGGCGACTCCATGGAGCTGCCATCCCAGCCCTGGAAGGCCTGCCTCTGGACTTTTTTTAAAAGATTTTATTTATTTATTTGAGAAAGAGACACGAGTGGGTTGGGGGGGCGCAGAGGGAGAAGCAGACTCCCCGCTGAGCAGGGAGCCTGATGCAGGGGATGCAGGGCTCAATCCCAGGACCCTGAGATCATGACCTAAGCCGAAGGCAGACGCTCAACCGACTGAGCCACCCAGGCACCCCTGGACTTTTTCATCTAAAAGAGAAATACGCCTTTGCCTTGCTTAAGTCATTGTGGTTTTTTGTATTGTTTTTAGGAAGCCAAACTTAGTCCTAACTGGCACGGTGGCCCTGGGGATTTAGCTATCCCCGTTACAGAAGCAGGGCCGATGCTAGGAGAAGGAGCCTGGCCTCCGTCCAGGGCACTGCAGCCGATCTGAGGAATACGATCCTCGTCCGGTAGAAGTGATCGTTGTGCCAGGTGACTCTCAGGGCGGAAATGGGCAGCGATGGGCCTTTACGGTTTCTAAGCCAAGGAGTGCCACAGTACGTGGCCAGATGAGCGTTTCTGCGGCCACTTTGCAGGCCGGGACACACCAGGGCAAGGGGCGTGAGCTCTGACCAGGGCGACAACAGTAGAGGGAATGAAGAGGCGACAGCTGCAAAAACAGTTCAGGGGTCAAACTCTGTGAGCCTTGGCTAGAGCTGCTGGGACCGGACACGGGGAGAGGAGGAGGGCGGGGTCACGGACGGCGCGCGGACCTCCCCGTATGCAATCAGATGGGCAGGGGGGCCAGAGGCCGGGGGTACGGGAGCAGCAGCTCGGTCAGGACGCGAGAGGACCCGTCAACTGTGTTTTGTACGAGACAAGTTTCCAGGCATCCATCCAGAGTATCAAGGAATCAGGTAAAATGTCACAGTCTGAAGCTCACGCCGACCAGGACCAGAGACACAGCCCGCACAGGACGCAGCACAGGTGGTAGGAGGACCGTGGGAGAGCTGCCGGACACGGGGCCAGACACCCAGAAAGCCAAGGCTAACGCGTAAGCTCTGCCGCTATCTTGCGGCCTTCCCTCCAGCTCTCCCTGCCTTTCTCCGCCCCGCTCTCCGCCCCAGGAGGCTACGCTCCGTGGCAGACACCCACAGGCCCCCGGCCTCTGGCTCCGGCCATGGGGAGCCCCAGTGGGGGACCAGGAGGAGGGGGACTCAGGCCGGAGTATTTGCTCCCTTGGTTCCTTCCTCCCTTGGTGAGGCTGCCTGGGCTGGCGGAGTCCCTCCACTGAAGGCCGTTACTCCTCTCGGGGAGTCTGTCCGAGCCAGTGGTCTCACGCCTCGGGTCTCCTCAGGCCCGGGCTCAACACCCCGCCCACACCTGGATCGTCAGTAATTAGCCTCTTTGCAAGGAAACCTCCCTCGATTATCCTAATTTGAGCAGGCAGCTTCCTGTCTGGACCCTAATGAGAGGGGTGGGAGGAGGAAGGGAAGCCTGCCGACAAGAGAAGGGATGGTCAGTGACCGAGTCACCGGGGCCACGGCACCCAGAATGACCCAGGGTCCCTGGAAAATGCCTACGGGGACAGTCAGGGGTCACAGGGGGCCCGTGAGAAGTGGAACGGAAGTGGAGCCAGGTGGTGGCAGACGGATGAACAAATCTGCTGCTTCCAAAGAGTCTGGATGAAAGGTCTAAGGATCTTCCCTGACAGAAGCACCCGCGACATGTTCGTATTAGAAGGCACGGCACTGGCGGCAGAGGAGAGACAGGTTTGGAGGGAAGGAGAGACGCAATCAGTGAGGAAACGAAGACGCTCATGGCAGGAGGGCCTGGGGCCGCGTGTGCAGGTAAGGGGAGAGTGGTGATGTTGGGTGACCTCCACAGGACGGAGGTCACCAGCACTACCCACCCCCAGACACCTGGAAGGAGCCTGATCTCCTCACAGGATCCCTGAGTCCCGGAATCTCTGGTGCTCCCCTAAAAAAACCTGCAATCTTCAACTCCCCCCCCAGCCTGGGCTCTGACCGTCCCACGGAATAAGGGCAGGCCCCCAAAAGCTGGATTTCTCCTTTTCACTGAAATTTTCGCAAATTACAAAGGAGTAAGGATCCACAGCGGGGGATTCAGCTACACTCTTCATTCGTGGTGCCGTCGGAGCTGGGAAGTGCAGCCTTAAATAAACGTCTCACTAACGTTCTTTCACACACCAGTCCCACAGCTGGTACTTTTCGCTCCCTGTCTACTCCCCACCCCCTCCGGTCCCCGTCGCACCCGCATCGCTCCTACAGCTTGCCCACCGTCGGCCGCCTCACCAAGTCAGAATTCACAGAACCGCACGGAAACGCACTTGTCCGCGGCACAACAGGGCAAGCGTATCTGCCCCCAACTTCAGCACCTGGTTCAAAATTCAAATCCAGAAAGTCTCCCCCAACGAAACGTGACCTCCTCTGACCCTTCTTCCACTCGCCTTCTGCCAGTGACACGACATGAATGTCACTTGTGGAATAATATTGCTGTGTTCCTTTCCGGCAGCTCCTCACGTGCCAGCCAGAGCGGACATCCACGGGGCTGACTTTCCCAGAGGTGCAGGCTCACGTCAGCCCTCACGCTCACGGGGAAACACTCCACCCCTCACAGCCTGGATATGGCGGTGGAAGAATGAAGGCGTGAGGGACTTGAGGATGTCAGCCAGGACGCAGTGGAGATGGGAGAGCAGGACAGGAGGCAAATGGAGTGGGGACGGGAGGGAGGCGTGGGGCGCGACCAGATGGAGGTTACGGAGAGGGCGGGGAGTGTGGTGAGCACACGGAATCTCGGGGCAGGGATCCCGGAACGTGGCCCCAAGGTTTCATTGTGAAATGCCAAAATTCATAATACACTCAAAATATCCTTTGCAACTATTCAAATTTATGATGAAACATTTTGGAAGTCGACTGACGCGTAGGTATGGGGATACAAAGCTTCTCAAACCATTTTACGGAGCATTTGAGCAAAGAAGTGGGCTCTGCAGGATCTGAGCTCCCCTAAGAGCTCCAGGAGCGAGCCCCAGCTGAGCTAACCCAGACAGCAAGACCACCTCCCTTGCAAGTGACTGTTGAGAACAGCAGGGACTGGTCCAGGAATGGACATACGCCTTCATCTGGGTCAGTGATACTCTGAGCAAGTTCGCTGGGAGCCTCCAGGAATAGTTCCTACCATCCTGACAGAAGCAGCGGAACAGACTTTTATGGCGTTGCCGTTTCTCCACCAGCTCGTGGACGACATCAGGGAGAGCTAATAAAAATCGAGGGACCGTGGGGCCCCAAGACTCAGTCCCGAAACACTTTCTGCCTGACTTCCAATTATGAGAGCTTGCACACTTGCACAGTTTTAAGCCAGCTTGAGCTGTATCATGTTACTTCCAGACACAAAAGCATCTTAACGGATATCCTTTTCCGTAACTTGTGAAAGGCCAGATCCTATCAAATACTCAGTATCCTGTACGAGTACAAGGATCTCCTTCTCCCCAGGGTGTTCACTCACACGCAGGGAGGAGGCTCTCTCCTGGTGCTCTGAACCGCGCTTCACTCCCCTCTGCTTCTGTCCTCCAGTTACCATCATGCGGCTTCCTGTTCACCGTCCCCACAACGCCTACAGAATACAAACTTCTCAAGGTGGCTCACGGTGCCCTCCCGGCCAGGCCCCTGCCCATCTCCCGGCCCACGCTGTCCACTGAGCGCTGGAAGCTGCAGTCATGCCCAGGGAGGGTCCCGCGGTCCAAACCTGGCTACTCTTCCCAGCGTCTTGGCCTTCGGAACAGGTTAGCCCCACTTCCCGGACTACCGCCGCCCAGTCCGTGCGCTTCGCAAACATCCAGGGGACCGCGCTCAGGCGCACAAAGCCCTCTGCTCTTCCTTCCCTGCCCCGAGGCCCCTCATCTCCTGGCAGGCGCCCCAGGGTACCGGCCGTGCACCCGGTGCTCCCCCCACCCCCCGGGGCCTAGCACATTCCGGCACCTGATGAACACCGGTTACGTGGATCCGTCCCAATACCTTCTCTACACCACGAGTCTACGGTACCCCCGAGGACCAACCGGATATTTCATTTGTCTTCGGACCCGAGGAGCCGAGACCGGCGCCCGGCACGCCGCGGACGCAAACCGGGAGGCCTGCTCGTGTCAAGCGCCGGCTCCCTGCTCGCCCCGGGCCTCCCCGCCGTTCGCCCCGCCAGGACGGCTCCATTACCTCCGCGCTCAGGGCGGGCTCCCGTCCGTAACCCGCCCCCCCGCGGCCAGTGTCCGGGGCGCCGAGCCGGGGTGGGGCGGTGACCCCGCCCGCCGGGGCTGGGGTGTCGGGAGGCCAGGGGCGCGCCCCGCGCGGGGACGACCCTCCCGGGGCAGGTGGGGAAACGGAGGCGGGGTCGGGGGCGCAGGAAGTCCAAGGTCACACAGCCGCTCGGCGCGTCCGCTCGGCCCGCGGGCCGCAGCAGCCTCGGAGCCCGGCCCCCGCCCCGCCGCGCCGCGCCGGGGGGACGTCTCACCGCGGCCGCTCGCTCCCCGCCGCCGAGCTCTCGGTCTCCCGGGCGGCGGCGGCCGCCGCTTCCACTTCCGGCGCGCTCGGCCAATCAGCGCGCGCCGCCCCCGGCGGAGGAACAGGTGGGCTGCCCGCCCGCGCCCCCTCGCCGCCCTGACCCCGCTCGCCCCGGCCGGGCCCGCCCCCCGCCGCGCCCCTCCGCGTGCCTCCCGCGCCCCGCGCCCCCCGCCGCCCCCCGCGGGGCCCGCCCCCGGAGACGCCCCCCCGGCGCCCGGCGGCGCCCGCGTCCCCCCGCGGAATCACCGACGAGCCGGGTCCTCCGGCCGGCCTAGAACGGCCCCGGGGACGCACTTCCGCCGCGGGGTCGGCCGCTCTGCGCGCCGCTGTCGCTGCCCCGCGTCCACCTGCGCCCAAGCGGGCGGCGCCCTCCCGGCTTCGGCGCCCGGTCCCCGCGGCCCTCAGCCCGTCAGCCCCCTTCCCGGAGCGCCTGGGGCCTGGCGGGCGCGGACGTCTGCATCCCGGGAGCGGGAGCGGGGGTGCAGGGAGTCGGCTCGGAGGTCCGGAGGGGGGCTTGCTCGCGGGAGCGCGCCGGGGGACAGTGCGGGGCAGCGGCTCCGGCGGCCGTGTGACCTCCTGCGCGGGCGCGGCCCGGCTCGCCCCGGCCCTGGGCCCCCTGCCGGTTAGCGCCGGTGCCCGTGCTCTGGTCCGCTCGCTGTTCGGGTCTCAGTGCCCGGGTCACGTCGCAGGGGGGCTCCCTCCCGCCCAGCGCAGCCCCAGCCGCAGCACTCCTCCCAGATACCGGTTCTCGGGGATGGGCTGTGACTGGCCCGGTTCGGGGCTGGTGCTCTGCATCCGTGTGCTCGTGGGGGTAGGAGGATCAGCCCGGCCGGGGCCGCCTGTCCGCGCAGCTGCGGGCCGGCCCCGGGGTTTGCCCCGCGCCGTCCTGGGCCCTCGGGAGGAGCGACCGCTCTCGGAGGAGGCTGCTGCGTTTGCATCCAGAACACGCCCTGGCAGAAAGGAGAGCTCTCTCTTGAGTTGCTCCTTGGAATTAGGCCCAAGACTCTAGGGTCCCGCTTCTGCCACCCGCACCAATCCCCGTAACCCCTTTGCCCTCCCATCTGCAGCTGCCCGAGAAGTGTGTGACCCCTGGATCGGCCGGAACGTCCGTCTTCCTTGCCTAGCTGCTAACAGCTAGTGGGGAAGATACTTTTCAAGAAGAGCCCCAAGATGTCTGTGTCGTTTCTCCTTCCCAGAGGCCTTTCACTGCTGCCCAGAAATCAGGTTCTGTTTCCTAGTCGCTCTCCCATTTCCCACGACAGCGACTGCAACGTTCTTCATCCTGCTCAACCCATGATCCACCATCACAGTCACTGCGGCAACAGTCCTCCCAAGGAAAGATGCCCACACTACGAGGGTACTCTGCCTCAGAACCAAAGGTTGGGAGACATTTGGCTCCCCTGACTTTCATCCAGGTCGCCTGCATTAATGGGCATCTGCCTCCAGAACCCAGATGAGTGGGGCGCCTCGGTGGCTCTGTTGGTTAAGTGCCTGCCTTCGGCTTGGGGCATGATCCCAGGGTGCTCAGCGGGGAGCCCGCTTCTCCCTCTGCAGCTCCCCCTGCTCATACTCTCTATCTCTCTGTCAAATAAATAAATAAAATCTTTAAAAAGAACCCAGATGAGTGATGCTCAACCATGGCTGCACATTGGAATTGGGGGGGTGGATTTTAAAACTACTGATGTCTGGTGCCACCCACACAGATTCTGTTGAAACTAATCTGAGACAGGGTCTGGGCGTTTTGTGTGCGTGCGTACACACACACACACACACACACACACACAGACTTTGTGGTGATGTTTAGCTTTCCAGGTGATTCGAACATGCAGCCAACAAAGTTGAAAACCAGCAACCCAGGTCAATGACTCTCAAAGTGTGGTCCGAATTGGCAGCATCAGCATTTCCTGGGAGCTTGTTAGAAATGCAAATCCTCGGGCCCCATTCACACATCTTCTGCATCAGAAACTCTGGGGTTAGGGTTTAGCAATCTGCTTTAACAGGCCCTTCAGGGGGTCTGATGCCCACTAACGTTTCCCTGTCACTGGTCCAGATGTCGGCTGCGCTTCCTTCAATCAGCCCTCACACGTGGGTTGGACAGAAAAAAGGATAAGTTGCATCTTCCTGGCTTCGCCCCGGCCCACCATCTGCTTTGTTATACTAGCCAATTCAGGGGCCATCTGGAGCAACGGAAATTCACTGAGGGAAGGAGACCAAGGCAAATGGCCCGCAAATACCATCCCCATTTCCAGTGTGTATGAGGATGTATACGGCTGGGTAGGACTGGTGTTTCATGGTCTCCCAACAGGCTTAGGACTTGCACTGAAATTTTTTATAGATGAGGGGGAGCAGTTTCGCTCCTCTTGAAAAAATGGCAGGTAGGAACCTTGGCCACCCTCTTGAATTCACTCAGGGACAGATACGTGGAAAATAAAAGACGCGCCGGTCGGTTGTGTTCACCCGCGTCCCCTTCTCTTCTATCCGTGGAGAATGTGAGGAGAGCTCCCAGCACTGGCCACATCCCTTTCTTATACTTTAAAATCACATCATCTCAAATTAAGCTTACTACTCTGTTTTGGACCTAGTGCGGATCATGATTAGTTGTCTGCGGACTGCACTCCAAGCTATCAACAAACTATTAGTAACAGCACTGGACGTCCGCTCACACTTCAACAGCGCTGGGAATATGAGCCATTGTTAAGATTCTAGAAATATACGACTGCAAGCACCTACCTTGCAAACCCTTGGGTCCCTCAAAACCCCTTCCCCCACAGACATGTAAGCCCAGCCAGGACAGGCTCTAACACGAGACACTGGCTTGGATGACCTCTCTCCCTGGAAACCTCTCTACTTCCCACCTCCCTACATCCTTGTCTTATGTGACCTGTCACCTCCCTCCTCAAGCCTGCCTTCCTACCCTTCTTTCAACCAGGCCAACCTCATGGTATATCGGGGACACCCAAAGTCTCACCCAGCACAGCACAGATGTATCTTGGCACAAACAATTCCACTGTTTCCTAGGAACATGCCTTTCCCCCGTATAGACGGTGCTCCTTGAGAGCCCGGACTGCATTCACGTCCCCAAGAGACGCTGGCCGTGCCCAGCCCATGTTCAGTAGAAACCGGCTGAGCTAAAACATTCATGTCTCACCTCCATTCACTGAGTCTTCCGTGCTTCCTTCCCACCTCCAGCTAGGAAGAGGCAAGCAATAGACCCAGCCCTTATCCCCAGGGAGCCCCGAGCAGCCAATCCCGAGCCTGACCCAGCAGAGTCACTTCCTCACCGTGCCCGGGATAGCGGATCCTTCTCAGGCAAGTGCTCTGTGCCTGAGAGGTGCTCGGCGGTCCTGTGAGGGCCACACCTCTCTCGGGTGAAAGCACGGCCCCTTTCACGTGGGGTAAAATGCAGCAGCGTCAGGGAGGTTCAGCCTCTGTGCTTGGTGCCGGGTGGAGACCAGCAGAGGGTAGAGGGGCCCGTGCTGGGCTTCAGGAAGGTGGGCGGGGAGCGGTGGGAGGGGTGCCTGGCACGGGACGTGGGGGGGGGATGCACAGGGGAGCAAGCGATCAGAAGGCAAGGCAGAAGGAAGCTGCACCCCAGCATATAAAGCTCCCCCCCAGGGCTCTGCAGTCGTCACAAGCGCACTTAGCCCCAGGGCTGAGACACCAGTGAGCCGTGACACGCCCCCCCCCACCGGCCCGGCTCTGCGTCTGGCCCCCTCATCACAACGTCTGGGCACCGCTGTGAGTCTGAATTCGCGTGTGAGGAGAGGAGATTGGCCATCCCAGTGCCAGGCGGTCCTCCCTGGGTATCTCTGAGGCTCTTTTCCAAGAAAATATCAGGAGAGGAGAGTTAAGTCCCAGGACCTACCCCCACGGCAGGGCCACGTCCGCTCCCAATGTGGCTGGAGAGCCAGGCGACTGCCGGAATGCACCTAATTCTACTTTCGGGGTGCCGTTTTCCCAGCCCAAGACGCGGCCCATCAAGAAATCTTGGATGGGGGCGCCCGGCCGGCTCCGTCAGTGGAGCGCGACTCTTGATCTCGGGGTCATGAGTTCGAGCCCCACGTGGGGCGCAGGGATTACTTACAATGTTGTTGTTTTTTTTTTTTATTAAATCTTGGGTGAACTATTCCTTCTTCCAAAAAGCACCCCCTCCCTGTGATGCCAACTTTCTCCTCAGGCTGACGCGATCCATTTGCCAACTCCCACGCTGTTTGCTCGCTCTCCAAACCGTGTTCTCCCTGACACCACACACCTGCCCACAATACTGTCCTCGTCCCCGCCGCCACTGAAATCCCTCTCGAATAAAAGGGTCCCTTTGTTTCCGAGGCTTCATTTCGTTGCCGACACCCACAGACTCTCTCTCTAGACTCATCCTGGGCTCCTGGCCCTACATCCCCTGCAGTGAGTCATCCACGTGATCCTTGACCGCACCACGATGTTAATGCCACATGAGAAATCACGACACGTAGGTCTTACCCAGGCGGGCAAAATACAGGCTTCGAGGCATGGTTTAAAAGAACAAAAACAACAAATCCGATCTGTACAAATATCTCACAGAGTTTACGAAGCGCTGGACTGGCCACGGTAAGAGTGTCCCGAAGCTTACGTAGGTGTCTACAACAGGTGTAGACAAGGCTTTCCCAGATGAGGGGGCCCGAAGGATTCGGGGACTTGTCCGAGTGTAATGAGGTCAGACGCAGCGAGGCCAGGACGAACACCCACACCTTCAGACTCCTCCCCAGGCTCTTCTCACTCCGACCTGACCGCCTCCCCGAAGTCCCACGGGACACGCGGTCTGCCTCCACCCCTTACAGGGGCCCCGAAGCGTGCCCTGTTTTGCCCCTCTTTCACCCATTAGCCCCCTCCAGAGAGGACATTTCAAATCTGGCATTCACAAAATCCTCCCTCCCCTGACATGTGTAAAGCATCTCCCATCGACCAAAATAAAACCCTACACAACACTGGAGTCTGGGTTACCTGTCTGGCTACTCTACTTCAACGTCCGACTCAAAAGAAAGCACCCACCAAGCCCTCTCCGATTGCCCCCTTCTCTCTCTGACGCCCATCCGCTGCCCTTCCTGACCCTGGGCGGTCCGGGCTCATTCGACCCAGCGAAGCTTGTGTTCTCTCGTGAGAACATTTTCAAGACCCAAAGGGTTTTGCCCAAAGCCAGGTATCGGCTTCAAAGGGGAAACTGTTCTGAGTTCTCCTGATTGAGGTTGAGAACCACCGGTTAGACGACGGAGGAGCCCCCTGGGATGGGGCACAGTGGCTTTTCTGGAGTTTGGCGGCTCCAGACAGGTGTAGACCCCTGAGTGAAAGTGGCCTTATGCCAGGAAAGAGGAGGCCAGGGCTCGCTCCTGCTGGGGAGAACCTAAGTTTAAGCATCACAGGACCTGGATTCTCGTCCTGGCTCAGTTACAATTTCTGGGGCTCTTAATGAGGTTACTTAATCTCCTAGTTCTGTTACCTGCAAACAGGAACCATCGGGCACACCGCCCCTGCCCATGGTCGTCCTGATGTGAAAACCACCAAGCTCAGAGCTGTCAGCTCCAGGCATGAAATGAGTTTCTGAGGATGTCCGGTACTTTAAGACAATTCCCCCAATAGGAATAAAGACAAAGTGGGCTGATGTCACCACAGCTCATAAACATACAAACGATGAATGTATTTTGCTTTAACGCTGTGTGTATTATCTCTACCAGTTCATAGGCTATTCTCTCCTAAATTAATAGGACCAAGTGGCACTGTAGTTATGGGAAATTTTTCATGAGATTACATCTTACTTTTTATGTTTTTAATTTTATTTTATTATGTTATGTTAATCACCATACATCATTAGTTTTTGATTACATCTTACTTTTTAAAAAAATATTTTATTTATTTATTTGAGAGAGGGAGAGACAGAGAGAGCACAGCAGGGGGAGAGCAGAGAGAGAGGGAGAAGCAGGCTCCCCGCTGAGCAGGGAGCCCGACGTGGGGCTCGACCCCAGGACCCTGAGATCATGACCCGAGCCGAAGGCAGACGCTTCACCGACTGAGCCACCAAGGCGTCCCTTACTTTTTTTTTTTTTTTTTTTTAAAGATTTTATTTATTTATTTGAGAGAGAGAGAGAGTGAGAGAGAGAGCGCAAGAGGGGGTAGGGTTAGAGGGAGAAGCAGACTCCCCGCTGAGCAGGGAGCCCGATGTGGGACTCGATCCCGGGACTCCGGGATCATGACCTGAGCCGAAGGCAGTCGCTTAACCAACTGAGCCACCCAGGCGCCCTGAAGTAAGATTTCTACATGCATTTTTAATGCTAATATTAGCACCATTACTTAATAAATATAAGGGTAATATTATAGAAACATTAAGAAAACATTATAAAAACACTTGGGATGACTGGGTGGCTCAGTTGGTCAAGTCCCGCATCGGGCTCCTTGCTCAGCAGGGAGTCAGCTTCTCCCCCTCCCCCTGCTGCTCCCCCTGCTTGTGCTCTCTCTCCCTCTCCTCTCTGTCAAATAAATAAATAAAATCTTTAAAAAAAAAAGAAAAGAAAACATTATAAAAACACTTAAAATTATCAGAGTACATTTTTGCCATCTTTGTAATTATTTATTTACTTTAAGTAAGATTTTATTTTATTTTATTTTATTTTATTTTAAGTAATCTCTACACCCAACGTGAGGCTGAAATTCATGATCCCGAGATCAAGAGCCCCATGCTCTTCCGGATGAGCCAGACACGTGCTCCTAAGTAAGCTTTTAATTTTAGAACGGTTTTGAATTCATAGAAAAGTTACAAAGGCAATACAGAGAGTCCCATATCCCATATCCCCACATCCAATTTCCCCCCACCAGCATCTGACATAAGTCTGATACATTTGTTACGATTACTGAACTAATCATACACTGCTATTAACTAAAGTCCATAACTCATTCAGATCTCCCTGGTCTTCACTAATGTCCTTTTCTTACCCCAGAATCCCATCCAGGCACCACGTTACATTTAGTAGTCATGTCTCTTTGGCTCTCTTGTCGGTGACATAACCGTACATTTAAAAATAACAGCACAATCCACAACATCACCACAGGGGGTGCAGAAGCAAATCAAAACAACCCCCAAGTTCACATGAGACTCACACAAGACGCCAGCATGTTTAACCAGCTAACCGGGCATTAGTGTGAACGACGCACCATTTCCTTCTCCAGCTTTCAGACTGCAAATCCCCAGGTGATTCTGATGCATCCGGGCACCGCTAAATCTAAAAGTCACCTCAACCCTGGGGAAAAAGGCTGTCAATTCAAATTCAGTACCCACAGCACACAGCCAGAGAGGATATTGAAATTCACACTTGAGAGAATTAATGATGGATATTTCAGTAAACATGTGCCAAGACACAGGAGTAGACAGACATCCTTAAACCTCCATGCAGAGGTGCTCCTAGTTACATTTTTTAATTAGTTATTGAGGGGCGCCTGGGTGGCTAAGTCGGTTAAGCATCTGCCTTCAGCTCAGGTCATGATCCCATGCTCTCTCTCTTAAATAAATAAAAGTCTTTAAAAAAAAAAAAAGAAAAATTTAAAAAATCTTTAAAAAAATAAATTAGTTATTGAGACCTAAAGTACATTTATTACACTTGCAATATTGTTATGAATATTGGATAAGTTCTAATAACCCACAAAAATGTATTTATCCAATAACACAAGTTGAGATAGCATACCCTTGAGACGAGCAATATAAAACAATGTTGTATCAAAAGTAGTCATAAAACAAAACAAAGGGATGGGAGAAGGTATTTGCAAATGACAGATTAATAAGGGGTTACTATCCAAAATATATAAAGAACGGATACAACTCAATGCCAAAAAAGTAAATAATCCAATTAAAAATGGGCAGAAGACAGGAAGAGACATTTCTCCAAAGAACACATCCAGATGGCCAACAGACACATGAAAAGATGCTTAACATCACTTCACCATCAGGGAAGTGCAAATCAAAACCACAATGAGATATTACCTCCCACCTGCCAGAATGGCTAAAATCAAAAACAGAAGAAATAGCAGGTGTTGGTGAGGATGTGGAGAAAGGGGAACCTCGTGCACTGTTGGTGAGAATGCAAACTGGTGCAGCCACTGTGGAAACAGTATGGAGGTTCCCCCAAAAATTAAAAATAGAACTACCCCATGATCCAATAATTCCACTGCTGGGTATTTACCCAAAGAATACAAAACAGTAATTTGAAAAAGTATATGCACCCCTGTGCTTACAGCAACAGTAATTACCATAGCCAAACTGTGGAAGCAGAAGTGTTCATCCACTGATGAATGGATAAAGAGGAGGTGGTATATAGATAATGGAATACTATTCGGCCATGAAAAAGAATGAAATCTTGCCATTTGCAACAACATTCATGGAGCTGAGTATAATGCTAAATGAGATAAGTCAATCAGAGACAAATAGCCATGTGATTTCGCTCATATGTGGAATTTAAGAAACAAAACAAATGAGCAAAGAAAAAAAAGAGATTAAAAAAAAAGACTCTTAAATACAGAGAACACACTGATACCCTCCAGAAAGGAGGTGGGTGGGGGATGAAGAGTCCACATATCCTGATGAGCACTGAGGAATGTACAGAATTGTTAAATAACTACATTGTACACCTGAAACTAAGACAACATTGTATGTTAATTATACTGGGATTTATAAATAAATAAAGCAAAGGGAATATAAATAAGAAATATTTATTTGGAGTGCTGACGTTGTGTAAATAGAATGAAAATAAAAGAGAACGAGGGGCAGGCGGAGTTACTGAGATAACTACAGGAATTCTATTTTTTTTTTTAAGATTTTATTTATTTGACAGAGAGAGACACAGCGAGAGAAGGAACACAAGCAAGGAGAGCAGGAGAGGGAGAAGCAGGCTTCCCACGGAGCAGGGAGCCCGATGCGGGGCTCGATTCCAGGACCCTGAGATCATGACCTGAGCCGAAGGCAGACGCTTAACCGACTGAGCCACCCAGGCGCCCCTACAGGAATTCTGTTAAGAGACCTAATGCATGGGGCGGCCTTTTCTCTAAGCAAACTCATCCCTGGTGTCTCTTCTCCTAAGGACACTAGTCCTATGAGATCAGGGCCCCACCCTTATGACCTCCCTTAACCTTAACTAACCTCCTTAAAGGCCCTATCACCTAATACAGTCCCCCTGGAGGTTAGGACTTGAACAGGTGAATCTGGGTGAGACACAATTCAGTCCATAACACCATGCCTCTCTCCAGGTCAATTAAATGTACTTTTTAAAAGATTTTATTTATTTATTAGAGAGAGAGAGAGCATGAACAGGGGGAGTGGCAGAGGGAGAGGGAAAGCAGACCCCTGCTGAGCAGGGAGCCCGACGCGGGGCTCGATCCCAGGACTCTGGAATCATGACCTGAGCTGAAGGCAGACGCTTCACCGACTGAGCCACCCAGGCGCCCCCCTTTTTTTGTAAGAGATCAATTAAATTTAAATTGGGGGAGGGGGAGAGCTAAGCACTGACACTTGAAAGGAGCTTTCCAGGGTTGAGGACCACAGGCTTCAGAGACAGCCCTGCACTCCAGCTGGGGCAGGAGATGTCCCTGCACCAGGACGAAGACACAGTGTCCCCCGCGGGCGTCAGGGGGCGCCACGAGCCTGTGAACCAGAGCCCACATGTGGCCAGGAAAGATGAAAAGGAAGGAAAAAGTTGAGTCTCAGAGCATTTGTCAACCTGGTTTGCGTAAGGGGGTGCCTATGTCAGCCCCTGTGGGTCCTTATGTCCCTGAACCCATCACGTTCAATACACAGACCAAACGCCCCATCTAGGCTTTTCCTAATTATTTCTGTATCAAGGGACACGTTAAAGCATGTACGCTGTACGTGATAGCAGTATGTAAATGTGCTGCTTGTTACTAAAAATGTCATAACCCGGGATGCCTGGGTGGCTCAGTCGGTGAAGTGTCTGCCTTCGGCTCGGGTCATGATCTCAGGGTCCTGGGATCAAGCCCCACGTCGGGCTCCCTGCTCAGCGGGGAGCCTGCTTCTCCCTCGGCCTCTGTCCCTTCCCCCTGCTTGTGTTCCCTCTCTCTCTCAAATAAACAAATAAGTAAAAATCTTTGTAAAAGAATAAATGAATAAAATTAAAATGTCATAACCAACATCCCAAACCAGACAAGCTGCTTGCATTGGCAAATACAGCAGCGAAACCTGGTCCTCGGTGCAGACAGAAACGAGAACAGTGTGGGGAACTCTCAGGACATCACCGGCCCTCTTGGAATCCCAGAGGCATCGCTGGGCCCACGGCTGTGGCCAGGGGGCTAAGCCTGGGCCTGGAGCTGGTGGGAAGTCTCGCCAAGAGCCGGATGCAGCTACCTTCCCCCGTCCCGGGCCTGAACGTCCGTTTTGACGACTGGACCTCCACCTGGTCCCCGAAGGCTGGGGCTGCAGCCTGGGGATGGCCGAGTGGGGGGCCAGGAGCAGCCTGGTTCCCCAGGGGGTGCCGTGGAAACCCTGAATTGTTCTACTTCTGTCCCTTCACGTGCGAGAAAAATAAACCTGGTTCTTTAAAAACAAAACTGGGGTTCTTCTTATATGGGGTACCAGTTGGATTTACCGAGACTTCCTGGCATGCCAATAAGGAGTTTGGGAGAATATAGGACACCTATGTGTTTAGGACTAATGTCTGCCTCCAGGAAAAGGGATACTTTGAGAGTTAAGACGGGGGTAGATGGCTTCCTCCAAACCAGCCAACAACAAACAGCAAGGCCCTTTGCCTCGTCTCTGGTCCAGAGACCATGATTCACATAAGAAATGTACAGACCAGCGATGCCTGGGGGGCTCAGTCAGTGAAGTGGCTGCCTTCGGCTCAGGTCATGATCTCGGGGTCCTGGGATCAAGCCCCACGTCTGGGCTCCCTGCTCAGTGAGAAACCAGCTTCTCCCTCTCCCTCTGCTCTTGCCCCCTGCTTGTTCTCTCTCACTCTGACAAATACATAAATAAAATAAAATACACTACCAAAAAGAAAGAAAGAAAGAAATGTACTAACCAAGGAGGCACCCACAAGGATCAGTGAACAGCTTTGCATCACAAAATAAATACAACCATACATTCGAATTGCTCGAGTTTCTATCCTCCCTTTTTCCGCAAAGGAGATTCTCAGGTGCAAGTCTGGCTGAGGATATTTTCACCTCCAGGACATCCATGGGATTCTTCTTCGATGCTGTAAAACCTGACTGAAGCCCGAGAACATTCCCACACGTATTGTTTCAAGCAGATCCTCTCCCGTACGGATCCTCTGAGACCGAATAAGGTGTGACGTGTAATTGAAGGTCTTCCAACACCTATGACATCCACGGGCTTGTCTGCAGAATGCATTCTTCGATGTTGAGTAAGACTCGGGCTCTGATGAAAGGTCTTGGTAATGACAGGGTTTCTCTCCTGAGCAGGCTCAGTGATGCGGAGAAAGATGTGGGCTCTGAGGAAGGGCTTTCCCCCAGTCGTTACAGCCCAAAGGCTTCCCTTCGAGCATGACACCTGTGGATGGTGAGACCCCCCCCCCCCCCCGCCCCGTACTCTTTACGTTCATAGGGTTTCTCCCAGGGTGAACTCGCGGATGCGGCTGACAGTACTTCCACACTCAGTGCACTCACGTGGGTTCCTCCCAGTCGAATTCTCTGATGTCCAGCCATGTACGAATTCCTCTAGAAGGTTTTCCCAAACTCATTGCATCCCAATGGCGTTTCTCCCCCGTGAATTCTCTGATGGCGAGCAAGTCAACATTGCCACCTGAAAAGTTCTCTCACGTGTCTTGTATTCTTTTTTTTTCAAAGATTTTATTTTATTTTTAAAGATTTTATTTATTTATTTGAGACAGAGAAAGAGAGGGAACACAAGCAGGGGGAGTGGGAGAGGGAGAAGCAGGCTCCCCATTGAGCAGGGAGCCCGATGTGGGGCTCGATCCCAGGACCCTGGGATCACGACCTGAGCCGAAGGCAGAGGCTTAACGACTGAGCCACCCAGGAGCCCCAAGATTTTATTATATTTAAATAATCTCTACACCCAATGGGGCTCAAACTCACAACCCTGAGACCAAGAGTCGCACACTCCACAACTGAGCCAGCCAGGTGCCCCAATTATATTCATAAGTTTTTTCCCCACTATGAGTTCAAAAATATCAAATGAACTCTAGCTTTCCTTGGAAAATGCTCTGGCATTCATTATGTTTACATGAATGTTCTCCATATGAATTATCCTAAATGGAGTATGATGTAAATTATTTTGGCCACACATGACATTTTCACCTAGCTCACTGGTAAAGATTAAAAAAACATTATGATAAAAATGTGTTGGTGGGGAACATGAGCAATTGTTCCTTGTTGGAGGAATGCAAATTGGTACAAATCCTGAGGAGAGCAAATTGTTCCAAAGGAAAAACGCATTTACCTTTTGACTGCACAATTCCACTTCTAAGAATGTATCCTACAGAGAGACCTCATCGTGCGTAAAATTGTAAGTGTACAAGGTTTTTTAGTGCAACATTGTTCATAAAAACAAATGTATCCATAGGAAAGTGGTTAAATAAATTATGATACTTCTACAAGATGAGATACCTTGCTGCCATGACTAAGAATGAGGAAGCTTTTTATACAGCGATATGAAACTATATGAAAAATAAAATCAAGGTTCAGAACAACAGATATAGATGAATCCACTCCTATAGTTGGAGACTTCAGCTCCTCCATCAGAAATGGACACGGGGCACCTGGGTGGCTCAGTAGGTGAAGCGTCTGCCTTCGGCTCAGGTCATGATTTCAGGGTCCTGGGATCAAGTCCGGCATCGGGCATCCTGCTCAGTGGGGAGCCTGCTTCTCCCTCTCCCTCTGCCCCTCCCCCCTGCTCATGCTCTCTCTCTCAAGTAAATAAAGTCTTTAAAAATAATAATAATAAGTCTTTTTACAACACTGTAATTTAAAAAGTTGTACTCTCCCTTGTTCTATTTCCCTGCTTTCTTTTTCTCCATAAAAGTTCTCACCATCTGACACACTGCATACTTTACTGCTTTGCTTTGTTCATTGCTTTCTCCCTCCATTAGAACATTCACTGAGAGCAAGGATTTTTCTCTTCCCCCCCCTCCCCCTCCCCGCCATATATTTAGGGCCGAGGACAGTGCCTGGCCCAGAACAAGAATGCCGTACACATTGGTTGACTAAGAGTAGAGCTAGGTTAGACCTAACTGTTAGGTCTAACTATCTTCAGTGGTGGGTCTTAGCTTCTCAGCTAGTCAGCCACCACATCTTGCTTTTTTATCATTTTTTTAAAGTTTTATTTTATTTTTTTTATTTGTAAGTAATCTCTATGCCCAACATGGGGCTCGAACTCATGACCCAAGATCAAGAGCCTTGGGCGCCCCTAACCACTGTATCCTCATCCAAACACCCGTATTGCCACGACCTCGGCAGCACTCCTCACGGTGACCACTATTAAACACGCAGTTCCCAGGAACGCTGTGTGTCGTAGCTCAGGCTCCTAGCACAGAATACCACAGACCGAGTGGCGTAACAATACGTGTTTGTTGCTCACGGGCTGGGGGCCGGGAAGTCGAAAATCAAGGTGCCGGCAGATTCGGTTCCTGGTGAGGACCTCTTCCTGGCTGGGAAGCAATCACCTTCTCTCCGTGTCCCCCCGTAAGAGAGCTCATAAGGACACCAGCCCTGGGCGCCTGGGTGGCTCAGATGGTTAAGCGTCTGCCTTCGGCTCAGGTCATGATCCCAGCGTCCTGGGATCGAGTCCCGCATCGGGCTCCCTGCTCCTTGGGAGCCTGCTTCTCCCTCTGCCTCTCTCTCTCTCTCTCTCATGAATAAATAAAAATCTTTAAATAAAAAAAATAAATAAATAAGGACACCAGCCCTGTGGTGAGGACCCCACATTATTAACTATAATCATTGTGCTGTACCTTAGCTCCCAGAAGTTATTCACCTTATAACTGGAAGTTTATACCCTTGGACCCCATTTCCCCCACCCCTGGCCCCTGGTAACCACCACTCTACTCTCTGTTTTTAGAAGTTCCGCCTTTTTATTTCTATTTTTTAATTCTAATTTAATTCTACTTTATTTTTTTTAAAGCAGGCTCCATGCTCAACACAGGCCTTGAACTCAGGACCCCATACACTCTACTGACCGAGCCAGCCAGGCACCCAGCATTCTCAGATTCCTCATATAAGTGAGACCATACAATATTTGTCTTTCTCTGTCTGACTTATTTTCCTTGGCATAATGCCCTCCAGGTCCACGCAAGCGGTCACAAATGGCAGGATTTCCTTCTTTCTCATGGCTGAAGAATATTCCCTTCTATACCTAAGCCACACCTTCCTTATCCATTCATGCACGGAGGAGCACTTAGGTTGTTTCCGTATCTGGGCTGCCATGAATCACGCCACAATGACCATGGGAGTGCAGGTATCCCTTCAAGATTCTGTTTTCATTTCTTACGGACATATATCCGAAAGTCGGACCGCTGGATCTTTGTTTCCAGTCTTCGTGCATCGGCCAGGACTTCAGAAAATTGCATTAAACAGTAATACGACAGCGAGCCTACCTGGATGCCAAGAGAAAAACCTAAGCAAATACAATCACCCATGGTAGCTCGATTTTTTTTTTTTTAATTACAGGAAACAAGATTGTGAACCTGAACAGGAAAAAACAATAAAAGAAACACAAACAAACAAACAGAAAAAAAAAAAAACCCTGAGCAAAATCTGGCTGGAATGAACTAGTATCAGATCAAATGCTACCTTTCAGAGCCCGGATGGTGGGACAGGAGCTCTGCCTCCCCTTTGCACAGAGGCGCCCCCTCGTCTGTCGCTGCTGGGGTCGCCCAGAACAGAGACGGGTCCAGTCTAGGTTTCCGACTGGAAAAGGAGCTGGAAGAGGGTTGTGAGGTCTCTGAGCCCCCAGGGGACAGAGTGGGATAAGGGCCACCCTGTGTAAGCCTGTCTTGCAGGGAGGCGTTCCTGACGCCTTCAACTCAACCGTTCATCCTTTCACTCGGTTTCCGCCTCGTGGTCAGCTCGGTGCTCCTGGCTGGTACCAGACACGCTCCTGCCTCAGGACCTTTGCACAGCCTAGTCCCTCTTCCTGGAGCACTCTTCCTCCAGGGCTCTTAACCTAACTAACTAAGTGAGAGATCACTACCTTGTGTTTTACTCAAAAGTCTGGGCGCCTTACCCAGTCCGTCCGCATCCTCCCTCCCTCCATTCACACACTTTATACCCCCCTCTCCTGCTTTGCCTTTTTCTCAACAGGTATCATGTAAGGTACAGTATATTTGTTTACTTACTTTAATGACTACTTTGTCCCCTCCTCTAGGATGTGGGCTTCATAAAGTAGGGATGATTGCCTACTTTTTTTTCACTGCTCTGTCCCCACACCCAGAAGCGTCCCATCTCGGTCTGGACACACACGAGTGGGTGAGTGAGCGTCTGCAGTGAGCGCGGGCGGGGTGGGGGAGATGCCCAGAGGCATGAGAACAGTCCTTGCCCAGCGGGAGGGACAGGCCAGGCACACTCAGAAGCATACACGGGCCAAGCAAACGGTGCAATCAAGCGCCAAGCCGGTGTTATCCGAACTAGACAATGTCAGAGGAGGGAAACGAGTGTGGGCTGAGTAGGGGGAAGCATGAAAGTGTCTGCTGAATGAAGAAGCCGTCCGGGCTTGCTGGCTGTCGCCGTGACCAACTCAAAGCAGCCAGTAGTCAGAGGCGCTACTGAAGTGTGAGCCATGGGGATGACGAGGCCACGTGGCATCGCTGATGGGTGAGTTAGGTTTGGGGCACGTTGACATAATACGTATCTCCCTGACTCTTGCCCCCACCTCCCATCATAGACCCACAAATCCAGGCAAATGTCCCCAGGTAGCTGGGGGGGTCCCCAGAGGATGTCTTTCATGGACCCGTGGACGAGTCCCGTCCCCCGTGGACTGATGCCAGATCCTCCACACACCTCTCCCTGCTCAGGACTCCCTCCACCGGGTACCCACTCCCCCTGGCTCCCAGCGATCCATAAATGTCAGCTCTTGTGCCCATTAAATGTACCAAACTTTGGAAAGCTGCAAAAAACCCCAGTTCGTATACAGTCACCAGATATGAACGCCACAAGAGACCTTACAAATCAGCTCCTCCAAGCGTCAGATTCCGCCGCTGCATAAAACGAGGCACAAAGCCTGGCACTCTGCTCTCAGCTCCTCCAGTAAGTGTCCGAGCCCAGACCAGGACCCCGACCCCCGCCTCCTTCTCCGGGTCCGATACCCCCACCAGAGTTTGCCTAAATGTACCTACGCTGGCCTGGACACTCCCCTGCACTAACGTGGGGGCAGCTCAGGCTCACGTTCGGGACAGACACCGGCCGTCGTCCGGCTCAGGAGCCTTGCGCACGTGCACTGGCCACTTGCGATTCCTCCCACCCTCCCCATTCCCACTGTCCCGTAATATGACCCTTATCAACCTCACAGTTATGGGTCCATCTCTAAAGTACCTCTTTTCTCTTCCTAACTTCCCCGAGCTCGCGGGAGAGGTGCCCGGAGCTGGGAGTTTGCTTGCCGCACGGGAATGGGGCAAGGACAGCCTGTCTGGTCTGCGGGAGCCCCGGGGACACCCCGTGTTGACAGACGGGCCCCTATGGTGGCATGGCGGTTCCCAACGCCGTCTTTCTTCATTTTATGGGCCGTGAACTCTAAGGCTTGGGGCCCAAGATTTATTTTTAAATGTTTACTTGAAATGTTTTCTTTTAAAATTATTTCAAAATATTTGTTGTCTATTAATTGTTGTCAGATAAAGACTTTGGGGGAGAAACCTATCAACATTTTATTGGCAAGAAGGCAGGATGGAGGGATGGAGGGAGGGAGGGAGGGAGAGAGGGAGGGAGGGAATTGTGTCAGCACCAAGGAAAATCCTTCACAACGAAGGTGACCTCACACCGTGCACACACGTCGTCCGGGGCGTGCAGGCATTTCCCTCGGCACCGGCACCGGGGCAAACGTCAGTGTGCACCCGGCGTTTGGAAGCTCCTGCAGTAAGAGAGAGGAGAAACAGGGCGCACACAATCGGAAATGGTGTACGTTTCCCGTGCGTCGGAGCACCGGTGTGTGGGGAGGGCCACGATCCTCTGGGCAGTTAGGTCTGACTGCGGGCTGACTTCCCTCACCGAGGGCAAGGAGACAGCTGTCTTCACCCGACTAGGAGCTGCTATTTTTACCTAAGGCCCAGACTCCTCTTTGGTCGCTGAAAACCACCATCTGATTTGTCGGGCGGGGGGGTGGGGGGGGCGCGTATTTTTGTGGTATTTGAAAACTGACCATTACATTACCTTTAAGGGGCGCCTGGCTGGCTCAATCAGTAGAGCGTGTGACTCTTGATCTCGGGGTCATGGGTTCGAGCCCCATGTTGGGTGTGTGTATATGGGTGTGTGTGTGCATACGGGTATATGTGTATATGGGTGTACGTGTGTGTATACGGGTATATGGATGTGTGTGTGTGCACGGGTAAATATGTGTGTATATGCGGATATGGGTGTGTGTATGGATATATGGGTGTGTGTGGGTATATGTGTGTGTATGTAAGGAAAACAGATGAGTGTGTATATATGAGTACACACATGTGCACACACATATATTCTGCATTTATTAGAATTGTTGATGGTGATGGTGACTGTCTCTGGGGGATAGAACTTGGGGTCCACTGTAGTGGGGAGACCCACTTTTCACTGCATATATATATCCTTTCATATAAAGTGATTTTTTTACCATGTTATTTTCAGAACAATTGCTCTAGTCTCTTTATTTCCCTTCATTTAATCTCTTTATTGATTGGGCAGAGATCATTCTCACCTCTCCAATCTCCTGCCCATCTAAACAATAAAACAATAAAATAATACCGGAATGAAGAAAAGGAAAATCGGCATGGATATCACCGGGCCACAGACTTCTCTGTGTGGGCGGGCCGGGTTCGCATCCTTTGTCACCTGCCCCAACACGAGGGATGACCCAGCTTCTCCCACCACCCGTTTTCTGTCTTTTCATTTCTCACAGCGTTTTCAGGTGGTTTGGGTGTTTTTAAATATTCATTTAACTTGTTATTATTTGAATTTTCAAACATACACCGGAGTCGAGAGGCTAATACAAGGGACCCCCGGTATTCATCACCCCCATCCAGAGACTATCAGCTCACGGCTGACCTTATTTCACTGATAACCCAAACCCAGGGGGGAGCGTTTCCTCCCTGACGGCGGCAGTGCTGGACTCTGCTTTTCTTGGGGGGGGGGACTTTTCTTTAATAACTTTATTGAGATATAATCCACATACCATAAATTTCACCCCTTAAAATGTACAATTCAGGGGCACCTGGGTGGCTCAGTCAGTGAAGCGTCTGCCTTCGGCTCAGGTGATGATCCCAGGGTCCTGGGATTGAGCCCCGCGTTGGGCTCCCTGCTCAGCGGGGAGGGCGCTCCCTCTACTGCCGCTCCCCCTGCTCGTGCGCTCTCTCTCTCTCTCTCAAATAAATAAAATCTTTAAAAAAATGTACAAGTCAATGGTTTTACCACCATAATCTGATTTTAGAACATTTGTACCCGTTAGCAGTCACTTGCCCGCCATCCCCACCCGTCGCAGCCCCAGGCCACCACTCATCTGCTCTGTGTCCAGAAATCTGCCTGTTCGGAACACTCCATGTAAATGGGACCATACCCTATGCTGGGATTGCTTCCTTGGGTCTTTCACAAACCCAGCGCCTCAATGATTTAGTCAGATGTCAGACGCTCAAAGAAAGTCTGCGCTCTGCACCTCCTCCAGCTGTGTTCACAGGCGGATGCGCGGTGCCCCTCCCCGGGTGCCACGTAGTCCCCCCTGAGCCCCCACGGTCCCTGTTCCGCGCTCCTCAGCTGTAGGTGGTGCTCCTGCTGATGGAGGTAAACAGCAACGTTCATTTAAGGGAAATACGAGCCCGGCTCAGGGATGCACCGACCAGTCTCCCCAGCCACACCCTTTTCCTTCTCCTCCCCATCCCCCTTACTAGGCTGCACGGAAAGCAGGGACAGGTCCCCCGCCTCCCAGCTCCTGGGACTCTCCAGGCCTCCGCATGGAAAACCTTATTATTTGTTTGTCAGAACAGAAACAAAAGCAATGTCCTTAAAAGGAGAGGAGCTATAGCAAGGGGAGGCTCGGGGAGGACGATGCTCCCCAGGCAGCCTCCTCCTACCCGCTCCGGCTCCAGCGTGCGAGACAGGAGCGCAAACTCGGGCCCTCGCCTGGGAAGACTCCCAAGACCCCAAGACGGGTGTCTGTGGTCTGTCCCATCCTTGAAAGAAAGCAGGGCTGGGGGAGGCTCCCTGGCCCCCGCACACGCCCTCCCGCACCAGGTAAAGAGAGGCTCCAACCTGGGACCTTCGATCAGGAAAGCTTCTAGGACAGCGGTTCTCCGCGGTGCAGGGTGGGAGCAGGGGCCACAGGTCAGCGGGTACTCGGCTCGGCCGCTGTTAAGGGCACGAATCAGGATCCGGCCAGCGAGTCTCTTTCCCCGGCAGCCCCGACTGTCCTCCAACGTTGACCTTAATTCCCTGCTCCCCCCCACCCCACCCCCGTTCACACCTCAATACCGTTCACGAAAATCCGTGTCAGCCTGTGGAAGGAAACTCCTCTAGACCAAACACCTTTGACGAGGAGGTGATGCTTGGAGGGTGAAAGCTCTCCCCATGAGCCTGGGCTTTTGAGAAGGATCAGAAATAAGGCGAAGAACACTTACATCCTCGCGGCCATAAAATGTAAGGGAAATCTGTACTTTGTATCTCGTGCTGCGAAACTGGGTTTCTATTTGTTTCCGCTTTCCAGAAGTATCGAAGACATTAACGTTGGAAGAGTTGTTTTCGTAATTCTAAGACCTGTGCCTTTTTTTTTTAAGATTTTTTTTTTTTAAAGTAAGCTCTACACCCAACGTGGGGCTCGAACTCACGACCCCGAGATCAAGAGTTGCACGCTCCTCTGACTGAGCCAGCCCAGTGCCCCAAGACTTTTTTATTTGTTACCTCCAAGTCTGAATGTTGTAGGAATCTACATTTGTTTGAGCGTCTGGTGGAGAAGACTCTGTCCCGGTAGGCTGTGAACTGTGATCCTAAGATGATGACCATGGGGCGCCTGGGTACCGCAATCGGTTGAACACCTGACTTGGTTTCGGCTCAGGTCGTGATCACAGGGTCGTGGGATCGAGCCCCATGTCAGGTTCCATGCTCAGCGTGGAGTCGGCTTGAGGATTCTCTCTCCCTCTCCCTCTGACCCTCCCCCTCCCCTCAAATAAATAAATCTTTAAAAAAATAATAATAATAAGACACTGACCTGACTCGGGGATCTGGCTGTCATCAACACTCTAGGACATCGCCAATCTGCCTCTAACCCCAGCAATATAAAAACCTCCGTGACCTCTCAGGAACCTATCTCAAGGCATCCCTTCTTGGAAAAACAAACACACATAATAAGTAAATCTCTAAGATGAACCAGAAAACACAATACACAATCTCAGTTTTCCAAACTCAAGCCAAACCAAGTAATTCACGCAAATATCCAGGACGATAACAGCTCTCTGGGAGGATTTCACAAGTCACCAGTGGTTCGGTCCCAGTAGATCTGGGGGCTGGGGAGGAAGCTGATAAGTGAGGGAGGGAGCAAGTCTCATTACCTGACAGCATTTCAAGTCATGTTCCTGGCGTGACACACGCTGGAGGAGACGTGGGCTGGTCACTGGCCCTTACGGTGTGCGGGGCACGGGGCTAAGTGCTCCCTGACTCAACGCAGCCTCCGGAGGCCACGTACTCTTCTTCCCACTTACTGCTGGGGAAACCGAGGCACAGAAAGGTCACGTGACTTGCCCAAAGTCACACAACTAATGGGTGGCTCAGAGTCCATGCCGCTGGCCAGCGGCGTTTTACTGATAAAAGGGAGTCAATTCTTTCGGTCAACAAACATTTGAGCATCCACCATAAATTAGGTAATAAGGAAGGGGAAATTGGATGGGGTAATTTAGCAGGAGAAACGAGAGAAGCACATAAGTCAATATAACACAGAAGAAGATTAAGTATCCTAACAAGGTATATACATCTTTGGGGGGTGGGTTTCAGAGGAGAGAAGAGAAAGCCTCCCCTCACATCCGGTTGGGAAGATGAAGAAGGTTTCACTCAGGAAATAGGATGTGAGTTTAATTTTTTGGGGGTGGGGGGAAAGAGGGGCAGAGGGAGAGGGAGAGAATCCCAAGCCGACTCCACACCCAGAGCAGAGCCCGACGTGGGGCTCGATCCCACGACCCTGAGATCATGACCTGAGCCGAAATCGAGAGTCAGATGTTTAACCGACTAGGCCACCCAGGCATCCGGATTTGAGTCATATCTTAAGGAAGAGCAACATTTTGACCAGGAGACACTTGGGGAAGGACAGAAGCCACTCCAGGCGGAGGAAGGGGTGGGACAGGTTGGGGGGTCCCATTTGGCCAGTGGGTTCTCATTAGGGACACCTCCAAAGGCTTTGGGCTCCTCCAGGACACCCAAGGCCTTTGGCTCTGAGGCTGAAGGCTGGCTGGGTCTCGGCTCCTCCCCAGTTTACTTCCATCAGCTGGGGATGCCTCTAGCTCTGGCCAGCTGCCAGGAAGAGTGATTTACTCTCAAGTAAAAAAAAAGTAACAGCCTCAGTTTCCCATCTGTATTACTCTTCCCGTATTTATCACACCCACCCTGATTGCGGCCTCAGGGTGGTTTCTCTCTCCTGCTACCCAGAGGAGAATCTGGGTCCGATTCAAAGGGTGAAGGAAGCTCAGCCGGGAATCCCAAAGAGCCCAGAGACGGTGGGGGTGGGGGTGGGGGTGGGGATGACAAGCCCCGAAATTCACAACTGCATTATCACGTGGTAAGTGTCATCACAGAGATGTATCCTGGGGAAGCTTGGAAAGAAGAGGGTCCCTGACCCAGACTGAGGGAGCCAAGGTTTCCCGACACACGGCAGCTAGGCTGAGACTCACTGGAGGTAAGTAGGACGTAGCCAGTCAAAGGGGCAGCGAGGCTGGAGGAGAGAAGACACAGAGGCAGGAAACAGTGTGGTGTCTGCAAACAACTGTAAGCAATTTGGTGGGAGGCACCGAGGGCCGGAAGGAAGACGGGAGACCGAGGACAGGGCCGGGCCCTGTAGGATTTTATGTAGATATTTAACATCTCGGTGTCGTCCAAAGTACACAGCAAAATGCATCTATGCAGTAGGCCCTCCCTAAATATATTTTAAAAGAAATACAGTAAGGTGGGGCGCCTGGGTGGCTCAGTTGGTTAAGCGACTGCCTTCGGCTCAGGTCATGATCCTGGAGTCCCGGGATCGAGTCCCGCATCGGGCTCCCTGCTCTGCAGGGAGTCTGCTCCTCCCTCTGACCCTCCCCCCTCTCATGTGCTCTCTCTCTCATTCTCTCTCTCTCAAATAAATAAATAAAAAATCTTTAAAAAAAAAAAAAAGAAATACAGTAAGGTGATGGGTTAAAAGCTCTCTCAAGTTCCTTCTGTCCTTGCAAATTAGAGCTGCTCTCAAGGCCTCTATGTCTGAGTTCTAAACATTGTGAGTTTCTTTTTTTTATTATTATTATTTTATTTTAGAGAGAGAGCGTGTGAGCAGGGGTAGGGGCAGAAGGAGAGGGACAAGCATACTCCGCCCTGAGCATGGAGCCCCACTCAGGGCTCGATCCCATGACCCCAAGATCACGACCTGAGCTGAAACCGAGAGTCGGACGCTCAGCGGACTGAGCCGCCCAGGTGCGCAGAAGGCAAGTGCTGGAAGATAGAAAACTCATCCCTGTTGACCTTCCGCTGCAGGAGGTCTCGGAAATCAGGGAGGGTTTCTCCCAGGCAGAGCAGGGGAAGAACTGAGGGCATTCACGGTGCCTGCCCAGGGCCAGCCCAGTCCTCAGGCGGGTGCCAGGATTCCGTGTCCACCCTCTTAGCCACCGGCAACATGAGAATTCAGAGAGGTTATGAGGTCTTCCAAATAGGACTCCTAGCAATTGTCGAGGGTTCTGGGTGTTTTCTGGCTACCAGGTGAAGGGATCAGGGGAAGTGCAAAATCAGGACCTGGACACGGGGAATCCTGACCACGGTCCCCACCCCGTGGACTGGGCAGTATGAGGGAGCGTGAGGAGCCATCCATCCTTGTTGACTGCAGAATGAGAACAGCCCTAGGCCCCCCAACTCCCTCCCTATCTGAGGGCTATTCCCCCACGATGCCTATTCCCCGGGGGGGGGGGGGGGCGATGCTGCTGTAGGGTTAGGGCGGGCTGAGCCGCTAACTCAAGGGGGTCAGGTCGTCCCTTCTGCAAATCCAAGCGGAAAACCGGTCCCCGCAAGTCCCGCGCCTCTGACCCGCGAGGCCCCAAGCCTCAACCCTACTGGCTCCGGCCACGCGGGAAGCGCAGCCTTCTGCGCGTGCGCGCCCCGCCCCTGGGAGTCTCGCGGGCGCGCATGGCCGCGGGGTCCCGCCCCCGCCGCGCGCTCTCGAGGCTCTGTGAACGCGCAAGCGACTGCAGCCCCCTGGGGAGCCTGCGCCTTGTCTCCCCCTGGCGGGCAGCAGCGGAACAACAGCAGGACCAGAGGGAGCCGTTTCGGTGGGCGCAGGTGCCAGGCTCTGCGGAGGGCTGAGCTGGAGAAGAGCTTTGCCATCAGTCACCCCGGAGCTGACCTCGTTGTGCGGCGCACCCCCTTCTCTCCCAAGGCTTCATTTCCAATTCGGAACAAGGGAAAAGGGAAGGCAGCAACCGTGGGCTCCCCATAGGTGCCAGGCCCTTTACGCGTATTATCTCATTAAATCCTGCCAAGGGCGTCATTGGGCGTTAGTCCCGTGTACAGAGAAGAAGCGGAGGCTCGACACAGCTAAGGCGTGACGCGTGTGTGCCCTCCCTGGTGGGGACCCGGCCCTGACCTTGGAGAAAGGGGAGCTGCTTCTCCTCTGGAGCTGAGAACGCGCTGCAAGAACGAGACCGCTTTTCATGGACATTTCTAAGGAAGCTTTGCTGGTTAAGCCTGAGAACTTTCCAGGCTTGGGACACCTGGGTGGCTCAGTCGGTTAAGCGTCTGCCTTCGGCTCAGGTCATGATCCCAGGGTCCCGGGACTGAGCCCCGCATCGGGCTCCCTGCCACCCCCCCCCCGCTTGTGTGCTCTCTCTCGCTCTCTCTCTGACAAATGAATAAATAAAATCTTTAAAAAAGAGAACTTTGGGGCGCCTGGGTGGCTCAGATCGTTAGGCGTCTGCCTTCGGCTCAGGTCATGGTCCCGGGGTCCTGGGATCGAGTCCCGCATCGGGCTCCCTGCTCCTTGGGAGCCTGCCTCTCCCTCTGCCTCTCTCTCTCTCTCTCTGTCTCTCATGAATAAATAAATAATAATAAAAAAAATCTTTAAAAAAATAAAAATAAAAAAGAGAACTTTTCAGGCTAGTTCATGTGCCTGGGGCACCAGCTCGCAGCCACAGGAGCCCAGGGCATGACCTTCCCAGGTATCTGGAAACATGTTCCCCCTCCAGGGATTCCGGGGGCAGTGGGGGGAGCCGAGGTGCACGTGCTCGCTCATGAGGCAGGGACAGTGCGGGTTAATGGCAGCTTGGGTGGGCTTGGGTCGGGGTGAGAGAAGCCGTTGCTACAACACCCATCTCGTGACCAGACCTTTAGAGGACATGTCCTATCCAGATGCCAGTCTCCTCCTGCCTTCCAAGAACGTGCACAATGAGGCAGAAGCTGCTGGCCTTGGGCCTGGAGGGAGGCAAACACTGAGCAACCCTTAAGGGGTGGCTGGGTATGTTAACGAAGCGGCACAGAGTATGCGGGCCACAAGGGAGAGCCTGCGAGCCAAGTTAGGTTAGGTGGGATGCTTAAAGCCAGCCTGCCTTGGGTAGCATCCCCTAAAACTCTACCGGTACGGGAAGCAGGACCCCGGTGCCCCCCAGGGTCTCAGACTCCACATGAGGGGGCGCAATGGTGCAAGCCGGGATGGTGATCCGGCAGGAGTGGGGGGTCTCCGGGGAATGGCGAATAGAAGCCGCCCAACGTCCACCCCTAACCAAAACGTCATCACGGAGCCACTGACATTAAATCTTTAAAAGGGTAAAGAACGATTTCAAAGGAACCAAAGTAGAGGCTAGGAAGTATAGAAAGCTTTGAAAAAGGTTTTCTTAAAGAAAGTTTTGGGATCCCCAAATGTATTCAAGATCCCCAAACTCCAGGTGAAAAAAACAGAAAGTCCCAATGAATAACTAACGAAAGGAAGGAAGCCCCTCCAAGGAGAGACATGAAGACAAGCAAACGAAATTTCCAAGGAAACCGAGGATGAAATTGAAGAAATGTCCAAACTGAGCAGGCGAGAAAGATGGCCAACTGTCTGGGTGGCTTCAGCCTGTGATTCCGGGGGGAGGCCCACAGATAGCGGCTCCCGTGTCTTCAGGGGGCAGCTTTGGTGGAGGCCAGAAGCAGGAGGCAGACTCAGGAAATACGTGAGCACACCTAAGGTGGGAGGACATGGTGGCTTCTGGAAGGAAAAGTGACATGTGACATCCTGGTGTGAGTCAGGTCACCAGGGTTGGAGCCCTAACTTTGTCCCTTAAGAACTGTATGACCCTGGGCAATCCATTAATCTATTCAGACCTCAGTCTTCCCATCTGAAAAATGGACACGAAACAGACCGACTTTACAGGGTCGTCTTAAGGACAGCACGCATGTGGAATGCGGGCACGTGCAGCAGGTAGGATCAGTGGGCACTTCTCTAAATAAAATCTAAAGTTCATCACATTTTAAAAGATTGATTTGGAAGGACGAAGTGGATAAAATTGGTAGATACTACACATTTATATAGGGCAGTCTTCAGGTGAAAATAACCCAACTGTATTTTAAAATAGTGAGCTCGGGGCACCTGAGTGGCTCAGTGGGTTAAGCGTCTGCTTTCGGCTCAGGTTCTGGGCTCAGGTCCTGGGATCGAGACCCCAGTCTTCGGGCTCTGTGCTCAGTAGGAGGCCTGCTTGTCCCTCTGCCCCTCCCCCAGCTCATGCTCCCTCTCTTTCTCTCTCTCAAATAAATAAAATATTTTTTAAAATAATAAATAAAATAACGAGCTGTCAGGGTGCCTGGGTGGTTCAGTCGGTTTTGTGCCCGACTCTTGATTTCGGCTCAGATCATGATCTCAGCGCTCAGCGGAGAGTCGGCTTGAGATTCTCTCTCTCTCCCTCTGCCCCTCCCCTCGCCTGTGCTCTCTCCCCCTGAAATAAATAAATAAATCTTAAAAAAAAAAAAAGTGAGCTTTTGCATCTCAAGCACCACAGTATTTGTGCGTACCACTCGGCTTGCTCTGACCTGCAGGGAATGCTGCATTCTATCATTTTCTTGCTCACATTTAGTCTCCTCGACCAGATTACAAACTGCTCAAGTAAACAGTGTCGCCAAACTATCCATTACATTCCAGAGCTTCGGTCACTGCCAACGGGTCCCTGAAGACCTGGCAGTCGCAGCTGCCAAAAGAAAGGTAACCAGCATCAGGGTGTGGAAACCAAGAATAAACATATCATACCCCCGCCTGGAGTGGTGGTTTGGCTGCAGCTGAGATAACGTCCATGGTTTTGGCTGCTAGTGCCTCAAGACTGACATCAGGAAGCTGTGGGCAAGCAGCTCACTTTTTCAAATGGGTGGAACTGTTTTCCTGAGAACAGGATGAACACAGGGGGATTCCGGAGTGTGGCAAGGTGCGGGCAGGGCAGGGGTACAATGTCACCTCCAAAACCTTTCCCATAGGGCATGGCTGTGGGCTTGTTCCTCCAAGTTCAGCAGCATCCTTCCTGGACGGTCTTAAAACAAAATACTGCTTGGAATGCTGAACACACCCTGCCGAAAAGCAGGGGACACGAACAGGACAAAAATAATCAGGTGCAGGAAGCTTGACCAACGCGTTCACTGTTCAATAGCCAACAGAATTCCGGCTACTTGGGAGACCTTCCTGACAGTGAGGTGATTGGGTGGAGCTGAACCCCACCTTGCCCCCCAAATCCTCCATGTGCCGTTAGGAGCAACAGGTTGGGCACGGACGGGTGGGTCTCCCGCTGTCCCCCCCCACCCCATCCCTCCCTCTCTCCTTTGTGCAGGACCAAGGGTGGAGCTGGGGGCAGGGGTAGAGCGCTGGGTAAGCTAAAACAAAGGGAAATAAAGGACTCAGGCACTCTGAAGTGGGAGTCACCATGTGGAATGTTCAAGAAACCAAGACGGAATTGGTCTCACATCCTGATCTGGTTTCGAGAGTGCACACCTGTATAAAAATTCACTGAGCCGCACGCATAGGATCTGTGCATTTTACTTTGATAATCTACACCTCAGTTAAAACCCAAACCAAACCACCATCAGCAACAAGCTCCCTGTGTTTGCTATCCTTTATTGAAGGGCCCCACATCCTCCTGAGACCCCAGCAAAACCAGAATCCAGACAGGTCCCCCAAATATAGCAGGAGGCCTGGAAGGGGAGGGGAATGACTTGCGATCCCGCCACGCCCCACCTCCCTGGAAACAGAAGCCCACCACATACGGACAGACAGACAGACAGGGGCCCGGAAGAGAACTCGCCTCACCCCAGGTCCTCTCCCCTTTGCCCCACTTGAAAAGAAAGTCACACACTGGCTACGCAGCACCCCAGCCCCCCACCCCACCCCTAGCAGCATTTGTGGGACCGCCCCCCCGCGAGGGACGCCCCGAGGCAGCTCCCATCCTCTTCCTTCACTTTGGTTTGCTCCGGGCAGCTCCGTGCGCGCTTCCTTCCTCCAGCCTCCGGCCCAGCCTCTCCCACGCCGTCCAGCACCTACTCGGACCTTCTCGCCCACCTGTCGCCTCCCTGCCCCGGGCTCCTGGGGCAGCAGCGGCTCCGGGGGCTGCTCCGCTCCCGGCTCGGCTCCCCCCTGCCGCCCCCCGCCCCCGGGCCGGGCTCACACGGCCGCCCCGCTCTCCTTGAGGTCGGGGGCCGAGCGCTGGCGCCTCATACGCGGGGGAGTGGTGTAGGGCGGGTAGCGGGGCCCCGGGGGCCGCTGCGCCGGGTACGGTTGGGGCTGCTGGGGGTAATAGTTGTGCTTTTTGGGCTGGAAGTGCTGGGGTTCGGGCTGAGCGGACCCGCCTCCCCGGGACCGGCCGCCTCCGTCCAGGGAGTTCCTGCGGGGCCGGTGGGACCTCCGGGGACTCGGGGGCCGGCGCGCGGGGGCGGCCGGAGGGGGCGCGACCTCCTCGGGGGGTTGGGGCGCCGTGGGGGCCTCCCCGGCCGCCGCCCCCGGCCACGACTCCCGGTGCTGGGGGTTGCTCTTGAAGGGGAAGCGCAGCTTGCAGTCGTGAGGGGGCACGAAGCGGGCGGGGGGCCGGCGCAGCCCCCCGCCCCGGCCCCCCGCGCCCTGCAGTCCCTGCAGCCGCAACTGCTCCTGCTTGAGCCAACGCAGGCGACCCCGGCGGAAGGCGGGGTCCTCCTCCATGAGCCGGGACACCCGCTCCCAGCTGGACAGGGGCGGCGACGGGGGCCGCGCTGGGGCCGGGGGCGCGCGCTCGCCGGGGGCTTCCTCCTCCGCGGCCTCCGACCCCGGGGGCGCGGCCCAGGTGGCCTCCCCGGCCTCTTCGTTCTCATCCTCGTGATCCTGTGGGGAGCGGGGGAAGAGGGCGACAGAGAAGGGCCGTGAGGAGAGCCGAGCGCTGAGCAGCCGAGGGCAGGGGGTCGCAGAGGGGCTTGGAGACAAGGGGCCTGGGACAGTGGTCTGAGCTGATCCTGGCCTGCCACTTCCTGTCGCTGTGGTCTGCGCCCTGGCCAGTAACCTCCCCGTGCCCAGATCCTCGTGTGCATGGCCACAGTACTTAGTGCACAGGGCTGGTGGGAGAATTAACTGTTAACCCCGTAAAGCGTGTAGCTCAGGGTCCGGGCGGGAGCAGGGACCCCATAATCCTGCTGACTAAATAACGTTCCCGCGGGGATGGAGTAGTCAGAAGGTAAGAGAAACACCTGCCATCATTTAAGGGGAGAGACACAGCTGATCAGTGAATGAGAAAAATACACGGTAGGGTACATATCCTATCCTTCCATGAAAAGTTAAGGAGAAATGCATACCTATATCATTTAACATATATTATTTACATTAACAGAAGCATCTATAACAGGATATGATGTGCTTTATAGAAACGTGCACATTTAGAGGCACCTGGGTGGCTCAGCCGGTTAAGCAGCTGCCTTTGATTCAGGTCATGATCTCAGGGTCCTGGGATCGAGTCCTGCATGGGGCTCCCTGCTGGGGGGGGTCTGCTTCTCCCTCTGCTCCTCCCCCCATTCATGCTCTCTCTCTCTCAAATAAACAAATAATCTTAAAGAAAAAAAAAGTGTACATTCAGGTGAAGAGCAGGGAAGGGGAGGGGGGCCAGGGTGAAGGTGGCCGCCACCAGGATCCACTGGGAGGCTGTCACGGCAGTAAACACCTGGAGGAAGTGGGGGGAAGGCACTCTAGGTGCAAAGGCTCGAGGCAGCAGGTGCCCAGCGAGATCCTGGACCAGCAAGGAAGCCGGGAAGGAGAAGGTAAGCCGTCAATGACCCCGAGCCGTGGCTGCCGCCATGCGTCAGGGAAGGCAAGCGGGAACACCGCACAAAGCGTCTGCTGAGACTAACCCCAGCAGCCAGCGCCCTGCCTGGCGCACAGCACGCGCTCGGATGTCTGCTTGTTCAGTGAATCCGTGCACGCCAGGGTTAAGCGGTCACACGCCCCTGAAGGGCTGTTGTCGGGTTAGACGAGGGGGTGCGGGAGGAGCGCCCAGCACGGCGGTTCCCGTGGGGGTGGGGGGACGCTCCCCCGGGACGCACGTGCACGTGAACCTGCGTCCAGCGGCAAGTTAAGAACTGTGCGCTTCCTACGGGGCTTCTCAAGCTCTGCTGTACTTCTGAGACCCCTGGGAACCCGAGGCAAATGCAGATTCCTCCCCAGACTCGGACCGAGCAGGTGTGGGGTGCGGCTCAGAGATCTCCATGTGCGGTCCGCGCCCTGGGGATGGCGAGGCCGGGACTCCCAGCCTACACTGAGCAAAGCGGCGTCTTTACAGGGAGCGGGGGAGGCCTGCTTGGGGGGGGGGGGAGCCCCGCTAGCCCAGGGGAGGAGCGGAAGCAGGGAGTGGAGGAACACGCGCGCGGCCCGGGGCCCTCCCCACCTGGGTCAGCGGGATGACCCTCTCCATACGCAGCATGCGGTCCCTCAGGGCCTGCAGCTCGCGGTCCTTGCAGCTGTTCTGAAGCTTCACCTCCTGCAGGATCCCCGTCAGCTTGTCGATGTGCGCCCGCAGGTCCTCCACCTCCGCCCCGCGGGCCCCCTCCTCGCCGCCGCCACCGCCACTTCCGCCGCCTTCCTCCTCGCCCACCGTGTCCCAGACATCCCGGGCCACGGCCCTCCAGGCGTCCCCGGGGCCCTCGGGCTTGCCGTAGGTGCGACACAGCTCCCGCATCTTGAGCGCGGCCAGGGCCTCGATCTCTGCCCGCCCGTGGCGGAAGTCGGCCAGGGCCACCTCGTAGCAGATCTCCTTCACCGCCTGCATCTTCAGGTCGGCCATGGTGGCCCAGCGCGGGTCCTTGCCCTGCAGCCGCCGCCGCTGGGGGATCTGATAGACCCTCCGAGGGGCCCTGCGCTTGCCGCTGCTGGGCAGGCCACAGCGCTTGACGATGGTCTGCACGGTGGTCGGGGGCAGCTGCTCTCGCAACGAGGAGATGAGCCGCCAGCTCTCCTCACAGGAGCGCTTGTCCGAGTCATCCCCGCTGTCCGAGTCCGCATACTGGGGCCGCAGAGAGAACGGGCGGGGGGTCAGGACCGCCCGGAGCACCAGAGACGCGCCCGGCGGCACCGAGCTGCCCGACCCCCGCCCGGCAGCACCGAGCTGCCCGACCCCCGCCCGGCGGCACGAGGGAAGGAACAAGCCTCCCTCGCAGACACTGGCGGAGGATTTAAGGACGCCAGGCGCGTGGACAGAGGCTGGCAGACGCGACCCTCAAGCAGGAGCGGGGCCTACATCGAGTCTGCGTGGCCTGCAGAGGTCAGCGCTCAGGACCAGACTACACACCAAAGACCAATCCGCTTACACGACAATCTGAAGTCAATGATGCCACAGGCCGGACTCGGATACCGTAAAAACCAGAAAGGTCGAGTCCAGGAAGCCCTACTCGAGTGGGGCGGGCGGTACTCCCTGTACCCAGTCTGCCCCCCCAGTCACCGTCCTGTCTCCTCCTAAACGCCACGGCCACCCCCTGACCCCATGCCCACTCCCCACTCTGGCTCAGATAACATGAACCAAAAGCACAGTCGAGCTGAAGCACCGCCAGCCTATCTCTGCCTCTCCAGGCCCGGCACCTCTCTGTCACCCCCCGCGCCCTCATCACGCCACTCTGCATGCCCTCTGCACAACCCCCCACTGCCCATCCAGTCCCTCTGTGTGTCCCCCCATGCCCTGCCCCCCAATGCAGTCCCTCTGCATCTGCACGAGTGCCCCTGCCCCTCCTCACCCTCCACCCCTCCTGTGCCCCCTCTGGTCCTTCTGAGCATGTGCCCCCTGCCCCACCTGCTCCCCCCCAATCCAGTCCCTCTGTGCGTGAGCCCTATGCCCCTCCCACGCCCCCCTCCAGTCCTTCTGCATATGCACCCCCTGCCCCTCCTGCGCCCCCCTCCGGTCCCTCTGCACGTGCGCCCCCTGCACCCCCGTCTGGTCCCTCTGCACGTGCGCCCCCTGCACCCCCGTCCGGTCCCTCTGCACGTGCGCCCCCTGCACCCCCGTCTGGTCCCTCTGCGCGTGTGCCCCCCACCCCCACTCCCCTGCCAGCCCTCACCAGTCGCTGCTGCTCAAGCAGAAGATCAGCCTCCTCCTTCTCCTTCCGGTACTGATTCTCCAGGTCCTGCAGCCTGGGGTTGGGGAGGGAGGGCAGAGGAGCTGCTGGGGGCTCTGGAGCCACCTCAGTGGGGTGACCGACAACTCGGGTTGGGGGGACGGTCCAGAGAGCACCCTCTCCCCGTACCTCTTCTCCATCTCCAGCTTGATGTCAATGCCCTGCTGCTCCAACAGTTCCTTCTGGGCGAAGTTCCAGTCGACGGGCTCGGAGGGCGGCCCGGGGGGCGGGGGCACCCCTCGCTCCCGCTCCAGCCGTGCCTGCTCCGGGTGATTGAAGCGGAAAACGTGGTTCTTGCCCATCACGATCCTATTCCCTGCAGGGGAAGCAGAGAAAGGTGGGCGCGCTCCCCCGCAGCAGCAAGCCCATCCCCACGCCCACAGGTCCAGGGCCCTGCCCACAAGCCCAGGAGCCCCGACACCATCTCTCCCACCAGCCCAAGTCTGAGGGCAGTCAGTCCCCTGCTGATCCTCGTCCCTGATGGCCAAAGGGACTCGGGGGAGCCTGGCACCCTCTTCCTGCTTCCCCAGGCCCACAAGAGACCCCAAGAGCCGAGTCCCTCATCTCCCCTTCCTGGCCCCTTCCTCCATCACATCCCCACACTGGCTCCGGCATCCCCCTCCCCTACCTGACTTCAGCATCAGGGGCTCGATCACCAGTCTCCCATTGACGTAGGTCTCGGCTCCTTCACAAGGCTCCAAGGTGACCACCACTGCCAGAGGGAGAGAGGAAAGGGGGCCCTTAGACCCTGGGGGAGGGAGTGATGGTCACAGACGCCCATCTTGCAGTACCCCCAAGACACATGCATGCACCCCCAGGCCCACCCCCAGTACCTGTCAGGGGTGCCACGGCCCCTCTGGTGGCAGCACAGGAAAGGAAGAGCAGAAGGAAGGTTAGAGCCCCAGCTACAATTCCAGAAGCCTCTGCAGGGGCTCCCTGCTGCCCCCCATCCTCCCCAGCAGGGGCTCAGCAAAGCTGTCTCTCTCCGAGGGCTGGGTCTCCCGTGTCCAGCACGCGGCAGGCTGCGACTTCTGCCCCCCCAGACACACCCTCCTTCCTTTCCCGCGAGCGCTGGCCCAGGCTCCTGCGGCAGCCCCAGCCCACTGCGGTCAGACTGTCCCCCTGCCTGCCCTTCTCAAGCCACAGACAAGACAGAGCCAACCCGACTCAGACGTCTACCGAGGTGCTCCTCAGTCCCTACACCCCCCGGAGCCTGCTGCTCGCTGGACACGGGGCACGGGGCAGCTCCCCGCCCTCCAGGAGCAGCGCCCCACTGTCACGGACCCTGGGCAGCGCCTGAGCGGGGGGCTGCTGGGCAAGCTGTCTGACCTCCGTGGCTTCTATAAGCCGCCATGAGTAAGTCCTTCCTTACAGAACGCTTGAAAGGCTCAAAGAAAGCACTAGGTGAACCCGAGTTCCTGTGGCCACTGCAAGTAACAGACCAAGCAGGATGGACGTGACGTGAGGCCGCGGGAGAGAAAAGCACAGAACGCAGCTTCAGGCGGAGGAGGGCTGGTGACAGGATGGGGGGGGGGGGGGCGGGGGGGAAGCCCGGAGGGAGGCTCACATCCATCACCGGGTCACCTCGAGGGCCGGGCAGGAGGAAGGCGACGGCAGAGGGGAGGGCGGGGGTGGCCGTGGGGTACCGGTCTCCCCCACCCTGTCCCACCACGCCCCCAAATTCATTCACTCGCTCCACAAGTACTCTGCCCCCCACCACGTGCCAGGCACTATCATAGGTCCTGGAAATACCCTGGAGATAAAGCCCCAAGTCCCGGCTCTCACAGAGCTGACTTAGCTGGTCAGACCAGACCAGTCAACCAGTAGATAATCTAGCGGGGCGCAGGGATGGGCCTGAGGGCGGGAAGCGGGGCCTGGCGGGGAGAGGGCTTTGCTCCCGCCCGGCCAGGGTGGCCTTGTCCCTGTCCACAAGCCCACAGCCCTCTGTACTGAGGCAGAGCTGAGAGCAGCCCCCGAGCCGGCCACGGGGCGTGCGGACCCACACCTGCCGGCGTCTGGCTGCATGCTCTGCTCTCGGGTGAATGCCCCAAGCCCCCGAGCCTCGGTTCCCTCCCCTGGGGGCTGCGTGAGAACGGGCAGCAGCACGAGCCGGAGGGTCGCTATTCTTCGCCGTCCACAGCCCTGCTGTGCTGCCCAGTCCGCTCTGCGGGCCTCCCATCTCCAATCTGCTGCATGCGACCAAACCCTTTCTGCCCCTCCCTCTGGGGCCCAGAATCCGCAGCTGCCTTCACGGCCGAGGAACCGTTCGGGCCTGCCTGTTTCCCCAGACACGCTCTGCGCTCAGGGGGGGCTCGCTCTGCAGGCCCTGTGTGGTTTTGGCTGTCACCTGGCACGTGGCTTGAGGTGACCGCAGAACAGGAACTCGGCAGAAGCCCCCAGGGCTGACCTGATCCGAGCTGGCAGCCCGCTGCGTTCAGCCACCAACCCCGAACCCCGCCAGAGGCACCAGGCGTGCGTCCACCTCAGCGGCAAGCCACACGACGGGGCCTTCCCCGATCTGACAAACGTGCTGACCACCGGTGCCCCATCTCCCCATCCCCCCCTTCCGCCTCTGAGGCCCGTGCGCAGGCTCAGCCGAGGGAGCACGCCCACGGACAGCGCCCTGCCTCCCCGCCCCACGCGCTTCCCAGGGCTCGACTCCACTGGGGCCTGAGTAAACCCAAATTGTTCCATTTCTTAAAACAGTGACTGAGGGGCGCCTGGGTGGCTCAGTCGTTAAGCATCTGCCTTCAGCTCAGGTCATGATCCCAGGGTTCTGGGATCGAGCCTCGCATCGGGCTCCCTGCTTGGCGGGAAGCCTGCTTCTCCCTCTCCCTCTCCCCCTGCTTGTGTTCCCTCTCTCACTGTCTCTGTCAAATAAATAAATAAAATCTTTAAAAAAAAAAAAAAAACGGTGACTGAACCGGGACAAAATGGTGACCTCAACACACAGCCTGGGGGCGCCTGGGAGGCACAGTCGGTTAAGCGTCCGACTCTCAATCTCGGCTGAGGTCGTATCTCAGGGTCGTGCGATCGAGCCCCACGTTGGGCTCGGCAGAGTCTGCTCGAGGCCCCCTCCCTCTGCCCCTCCCCCCGCACTTGCACGCATGTGCGTACACACTCACTCTCTCTCACAAAATATTACGTTAAAAAAAAACAAAAACGACCCCGAACTGCACAAGTATCGTTTTGTCGCTGTATCAGACAGACTACCACCTTCACCGTTAGGTCTCATGATTCCTAAACGCTTCCGCTACTTTGACCAAATTAGGGCTAAAAATCCCTGAAAGTCTCGGAACCAGAGGGATATGTGGGCCGGAAGCCTCTGCGGTCTGGATACAAGCGGGTTTTGCAGAGATAAACTCAGATTCCCACCAAAACAAACACAGCTTTTCATGGGAAATGACCAGGGTGCTATTTGAGGCTAAAAAATCTAGGCAGAGAGTAGGACCTCCTCCTCACCAACCCCCCCCCACGCATGCCGCGGTGCTGTGGGTCGGCCTCGGGGACGCCGCCCCTCCCTGCCCGCCATGGCGGACCGCGTTCCCAGGTCAGGCGCAGACAGCTAGAGCTGCACCCGAGCGCGAAGCCCCGCTGAGACCAGGGACACGGCCGCGCTCCCAGGCTGCAGACCCTCCGGCTTCTGTATCCAGCGTGGGACGGGACTGCGTTCAGTGGCCACGCCGCTCACCCTCAAACGTTACCTTCTCCGTCCGGCTGAGGGATGCTCCGGAACACACAGTGTTGCTCCCGAATGAACTGCCCGGTCAGCTTGATGTCCACATCTACCTGGCCGACCCTGGGTTCGGAAGCAACGGCCGACATTTTCTGAGCACGGGCCAGGCACCGGCCAAGCCCCTTCCCAGCGCAAGTTCACCCCACGCCGTAAGCCGGTTATTCCCACCTCACGGATCAGGGAGCGGAGGCTCAGAAGAGTAACCGGCCCAAGGTCACACAGCCCCGCGCTAGTGCAGCTGGGATCAGACCTGCCTGACTCGGGAGCCCGCATCGGACTCCCCGTGTTACACAACGTGGGGAAAGGGAGCCTGCAGCGGGCGGGCTCCCCCAGCCCGAGGGCTCACTCAGAGCCCAGGATCGTCACGCAGCACAGCTACACGTGCTCGTGGTGGGAGAAGGGGCACCCTCACCCCTTCGGCTCCGGGAGGCGACCTCGGAGGCCCCGAGCCCCAGGGTCTCGTTGGCGTTAGCTGGCAAAGCCACCCGCCCTGCAAGCACTGCTCCCCACCGTGAAGCGGGACCCTCACTGCACCAACGGATGCCAAGGGCTACGGACGTGGAAGTCTGAGTTTCCGGCCGCTCCTCTGCCCCGGTAATTCGGGGAGCTATCCCTCCGAGCCAGGCTGGTCCCCAGAGGCGTCTCACCCACCCCAAGGTGGTGGGTGGAGCGGATGGCTGATGCGCGGCCAGGCTCACAACTTGTCAGGAAGCCAGAGGGCGAGCTGGGCCGTGCGGGCAGGGGGTCTCCAGGAAGGTCACCGGAAAAGGGGGTCCCTGGCGCGGCCGTTTGTCTGCAGCCACACCCCCCGGGAAGAGGTCGCCCCACAGACGGGGGTACACGCTACCTGGTGATGCCATCTTTGATGTGGTAGAGCAGACATTCTGACATGAGGGGGTCTTCGTTCAGGTTCACCAGGTGGGGGGTCTGAGGGAGGAGGGGAGGGGTCAGGGGCGTTGGCGGGGGGGGTGTCAGCCCTGCCGGCCGCATCCCCCCCAGGGAGCTCTCCCACCCCCACGAGCCCCACTTACACACCTCTCCACACACACAGGGGTCTACACACCCACCCCACCCGTCCGGCCCCGACGGCCCCAAGTCTCCGCGCAGGCTGACCCACCCGTGTCCCTGACGGAGACCTCAGGACGCCCCGGCCCTCGCCCCTGCTCTCCCCGTGCCCGTCTCATTTCCCTTCGGCATGCCTCTTGCCTCACGTGGAGAGTGCGAGCGGGCGCGGGGTGAGGGGACCCCACTTCCCACCTCTCTTTCCAGCTCGAGTTTCTTAGGGACACAGACGACTTTTATAATTGAAGAACAGGAAGCGTCAGCTCGATGCAAAAGCAAAGGAAACCAACAGACCCGCTGCTCACAGCAGACGCCCCGCTCTCCCTGGCCACCGCCGCCCCAGGCTGCCTCACCCGGGGCCTCCCCGACCGACCCATCCCGCACACCTGGCTGGCTGAGCAGGACGCTGTTCTGCACCAGAAACCCAGCCCGTGCCCCTCCCCAGAAGCACCTTTCCCGACTGCAGTATCCCGGCCGACACCCCCGCCCCCCCAGGCACGGAGCTCTGGGCCACGGCCCTGACCGCCAAGCCCGGGGAAGTCTCCCTCCCTTCCGTCCGCTGCCCCTTCGGCCCTCCCCACCCCGGGCCTGCCCCCGCCCGCACACAGCACTGCCCAGTGGGGCCCTTCTCCACCCAGACCTCTCCGGCCGGCACCCCGTGGCCATCTGACTCGAGCCTGCTTTTGATGTGGGTACCCCCGGGCCTCCAGGTCAGGGCCCCCAGGGCAGGGCCGCAGCCCACGTATCCCAGCCCCGTCCCAGGGCCCCCCTCGCCTTCTGTGCTCCTGCCCTGTGGGCTGCAGAGCGTCCACCCCAGAAGCAGGCCTCCTGCATCCCTGACCGCTCTCGGGAGCTGCTCCCAGGTTCCCTGGCCTGGAACAGCCTCCCTCCCGGCCCCACCCCAACCCGTCAAAATCATTCACTTCCTGTCCCTCAAGGTCTGTCTCAAATGCCACTTCCTCCACGAAGCTTCCCAAAGCCGCCCACCGGAACACGAGATGCCCTGCCCGCGTTCTGCGAGGATTTACTGCGGCCTTTCTACCTGCCAGACCCCAGGAGGTGCCGGGGACCCGCAGATGAGCCCCAGCCAGACGCTGCTGGCCCCTCAGCAGGGGAAACAGAGTCACCTTGGGGTGGAGCCCACGACACGTGGGAAACGGACACCCCACGGAGCTTCTGACCTTTTCACGCCCTCCCTCAGCTCCCTCGTTCATCGTCCCTTGGTCCCCAGGGAGGCGCTCACGGGAAAGAGCCGTGAAGGACGCCCGGAGCTCAGGGAGTTGGGAGGACAGCATGGCAGCTGGTCCTTGAGGACGAGGGGCACGAGGACAGTAGAAGGAAGAGTCAGGACGAGGGCCCCGAGGCGGGAGAGCACAGGGTGGAGGGACTGGCTGGGAAACAGCCACAGTCCCGGCCCGTGGCTCTCCGGGAGCGCCGTGAACAGAGAGCCCACAGCGCATCGTCCGTGGTGCATACGATGCGTGTCCGTGCGTCTGCCCCAGCCCGGGCACCCAACCGTCACTACCACCCTCCTCCCGGCCCGAGGACACTCATGCCCTCCCTCACCGCAGCCTCAGGCCTGCTCTGGGAACGGCAGACACGGACGGGCTCCGGAAGCAGAAAGCGATCTATCCCTCGAGAGAGGAGACACGATTTAGGGCAGTGCTTTTCCATCTTTGTTCGGCCCTGGAACCCTTTGTTTGGGCGAAACTATACCTGGGAGCCTAATACGTCAAGCAGATAAGCAGAGAGATGCTGGGGCCAAGGCTGGGGACAGGGGACCCAGAGTCTGGCCCTGTCCACCCCCCGCAGCCCCCGGGAAGGAGGTCCCAGGCCAGGTCGGAAAATCAGTGATTGAAGACGTCCTTGGGGCTGGTGGTGGGAGTCCCTGGAAGACTCTCCACTCTCTCGGAGACAAACTAGCTTTTCCCGCAGGACCCGATCCCTGCCAGAGCGTTCCAGGCTGGAGCCAGCCCCACCAAACCCAGAGCCTAGCCACTCTCCACCCCGCAGTACGCTCGCTGTTTCCCGTGAGAACGTGTGCAGTCTCGCCACCCTGAGCAGACGCGACAGTGAGTTACCCTAACACCGTCTTCACCAGCAAGACCAGCAAAGACCGGAAGGCCGAAGAGAGTGAGCGTCAAGGGGCACAGTTACGATCTTTGGAGGGCACTTTAGCAAAATACGCCAAAATCTTACGTGGCAACCGTTTGACCCCAAACCCCCACTTCTGGGAATTTGTTCTTAAGATGATAAACCCACCCGTAAGACAAGGCAGCGGAACGTGGCTTACAGCGTCAAAGGACGCGAGACAACCTAAGTGCCCACTGGCAGGAAGCTGGTTAAACACGATCCCACATCCGCTCAAATATTCAGACACCACGAGAAAGAACAGACGGAACGCCGACACCCTGTCCCCTGGAGAAGTGTAGGGAGGGAACCACCGCTGGTCCAGAGACAGGCGGCATGCGTGGACACGGGGACAAGTGTGCTTAGCTCACGCCTGTCCGCGCACAGACCAGCCCTGGATGAATGTGTCAGGAACGGAAAACGGCGCAGGCCCGCGGAGGGGAAGGAAGATCTCCCTCCCGCCATACAGATCTCTCGTACCACGTGCACGTTCCCCTTACTGAAACAATTCAAAACCAAACCCAACCTAACCCGTCGCTGGTCCCCTGGCCTTAGGGGGTGGCACCCATCCTTGTGCAGCGTGACGCCCTCCAGGAAAGAAACACCCCCATCAGGGGCACCCAGCACCCCTGCCCGGCTGCAAACCACACGGAGAGCCATCTGTGGGCCCCCTGTCGCAGATGCAGACCACAGAGGGACCTCAAAGTCCGAGTGCCCAGCCCCGGACCAGACCCCAGCCACCCCCACCATGCCCACTCACTCCCTGGCTGTGCTTCAGGCTGGGCAGGGCAGACCCCTCTCCTCTTTGGGGATCCCCGTTCGACGATGCCTGCGTGTTGTTTCCTAGACGACCCCGACCTTGAGATCGGGGGGTTCTCCTGCCAACAACCGCCCACCTCTTCCAGGCAGCCCCGTCCGGCTCTGAGCACAGCACCCGACCAGGGCCTGATCCCGCGAGCTTCGTGCCGGGGACCAGACAGATGAGGCTGGCCCCCCGGAAGGACCGGAAGTTCCCACTCTGCTCCAGCAGGCCTCCAGGACGCGCTCCACGACCCCCAGCCCCGCCGGCGGCCTGCAGCCTGCGTCCTGACTGGCCCGTCCCTGTGCCGTGCTGGCCGGTGAAGACCAAGGGCCTCGCCTGCCTCCGGGCGAGCCTGACCACCTCCTTGCGTCCCCTGGACACGCACCCCACAGCAGGTGGGCAGGCGGGTGACAGGGGTGGTGTGCCCGGCTCGGCCGACGGGGCCATGGCGCTCAGCCCGGCGCGCACCCGGCTCCCGTCACCCATGTCCTGTGCGGCCTCCAAACCGCGTCCCCGGGACGCCAGTTTCCACGCGTCTCCAGCTGCACGGGCCCTCGCATCCGACAGTTCAGCGCCCGCGCCCCTGCCCTTATGGCATCTGCCGGTGCCTCTCAGGAACACGTGTCTGACTGCGTGTCTAAACAGCTGACACATGCACGGGGCACAAAACTCGACACGGAAGAGCGCACAATGAACACGCGGCCATCCCAGCCCGCCCCCCCGCCCCCCCCGGCCCCCCCACCCCTGGGGTAACCCCTAAAGCCCGTTTCTTGGGAATCAGAGACGAATGCCACGTGAACTCACATACACACGTACATCTGTTAACACGTAGACTCCAAGCAGCCCTAGAACCCCCTCCCCGGAAGGGCAGGGACCCTGACATCTGTCTGTGGCCCCTAGAGCCCCCACCACGGGCCCCTAGCAAGACCGGCCACGGGCTGACTGCCGGGAGGAGGTGACGGGCGTGGGACAAACGCGGGCATCAGAGTTGGGGCTCACCCCATGCCCCCCAACCCTCTGCTCTAACCCTTCCAGGATCTCCTAGGCCTCAGCGGACCCTCACTCACCTTCTTCGGAGAGAAGACGCCCACCGTTCCCCCGTCCTCCCGGACGGCCACCCCCATCTCGGCCAGCAATGCTTCTCTGGAGGCAGAAAAACAGATGGTCTTACGGGGACCCATGAGCTCCTTCCCTGCAGGGCCCAACCCCCCCTCCCCACCGCACCCCTCCAGATTCCGGCTGTCAGCCCGCCCCCCGCACCTCTCCATCCTCAGAGCTTCCGTCTTGCGTAGCTTCTCCTCCCACGTCTCGTTAAGCTCGGCGATGATCTTCTCCGTCTCCTGGGGGGACGTGACAAGCGGGGCTCAGGGAGGCTGGGGTCCTGCCCGTGGGGTTCCTCCTTCCCCCTGGACTCTGGCCTTGGAGAACTAGACTCCCAGCAGCCCCCAGCCTCCCCCCCCCCTCGCCAGCTCAAGCTGCCTACCTGCAGCCTCTCCATGGCCTCCTCAGGCCCAATCTGGGGCTCAGCGCTGGGGGAGAATGAGGGGTCCAGCTCGCCGTTGTGTGCGGGGGGATGTGAGGGTGAAGCTGGGGCGGGGGGGGACGACAGAGCGGGCAGAGCACCTCCGGAACTCCCCTCGTCCACCTTCGGGCCTGCCGGGGAGAAGGAGGCCACAGGAGGCTGAGAAAACGTGGAGCCCATCAGAGACGCAGAGAAGGTGTCACGGGGACCAGCCTGCAAGGACTCCGGAAGACATCCGGTCAACCTTCTCCAAGCAGGGCGCTCCCCTGCTGCGGCCTTGACACGTGGGCACCCAGTGTCTGCTTGTTCCCCTCCAGGCACGGAGGGCTCATTACTGAACGAGGCCGCGAGGGGACTCCCACCATCAGGTTCTCGGCCGCGACCTGCCGCGCGTCACGGGTGCCTTCTGGGGGGAGCGGGACTACTGCTTTCCCTTCTGCAAGGCTCCCTCCACAGGCAGGAGAGAGGTGTCATGTCTACCTCACCCCGCTGCTCCCGAGAACGGACCCCCCCATTCTTCGCCCCCGGGCCCCTCCGCCCCCGGGACTGGATGCAGAGTCCAGACGTGACATGGCCAGCACGGGCCATGCAGCCTCTAACCAGGGCACCATCTGGCGCTCGCGAGGCTGAACGTCCCGTTGTAGAAACCACTCCACCGCTGACTATCATCACGCTTACGGCCGGCGGGACCCGCGACAGTCCACGCCACAAGACCGTCTGCTGAGGCAGGTGCCCTGCGGCCTCTCCTACGTGATCTACTGCTTGAACCACAAACGCAGGGCTTGCCATCCTCCCCAGCTCCTTGGCTGCAGCAGTCCTCAGGGCCCCTGAACCCTCACCCCCCCGGAGAATCCGTGCTCCCGGCTCTGGAACGGCTGAAGGCCTGCGATGTACCCTCTGCGTATCCGCGTCTGCGCCACCAGGCACATGAAGAGCTTCGTGGTTGGCGAGCTCTCTCCGGCCTCAGGACCAGGCGCGGGCAGCCGGGGCACAAGGTGGGCGGAGGGGCGTCTCTGAGCGGCATCCCTGAACGGCCCTCCCCTGGAGCCCTACCTCCCAGAGCCGAGGCCGACAGCCCCTGAGCCAGCAGCAGCTCCCGCAGCCGGGCCACCTCCTCCTGCAGCTCTCGGATCAGCCGGGCGTTGGGGTCCTCGTTGATGACCGCATTACAGCGGATCTGCTTGGTGCGGTCAGCGTACCTGGGGAGGAGGGGACTTGGGTGGGTGCGGCCCGGATGCCCCTGGGTCTGCAGCCTGTCCCCTCCCTCTCCCAGACTGTTAGATACTGGGTCCGGCTGAGGCTCGGCCTGTCTCCCGGCCAGGGTCTCGAGCTGCCGGCCTCTGAGCTCCTGGCCCCTTCCCGGCCGCCCCGCTCCCGCCGGAGCCCCACCTGAGGGTGCTGAGAGTCTCCTCGTAGTTGATGTCTGCGGGGCTCAGCGCCGCGATCATGGCCGTGCGTGAGTTCCCCCCTGCGAGAGGTGCGGGGAAAGCTCAGGTGAGCTAGGGCCTAAGAGCAGTCAGGCTGGGTCTCGGGGTCAGGGGTCTGACAGGGTCACCGTCCGAGATGGGGTGAAGCTACGAGTCATGGAACTCCCCACGGACGCCGGCGGTCAGACGGGACGGGTGAGGTCACGTACACCTCTGACGTCTTCAGGACAGATCAGCGCAAGGAGGACAAAGCCCGCGGTGGGCACGGGGTCAGAGGGGGCCCGTGGCTCGCCTCAGCATCGGGACATCTTCCAAGGATGTCCCCCGGGATGGGGACGGTCGGGGGGCAGTCAGGGGACAGCTGGGGGATGACTGGGGGAATCTGAGATTCTAGGGGTGGCAAGGGGATCCACCAGACATATCAGATGGGGGACGGTGGCAGGGTCCGTAAAGAGAGAGAGGAGGAGCTCCTCACCCAGATTCTCTTTGAGCAGCCAGGTGAGCACAGAGTCCCTGTAAGGGATAAAATCCGACTTCCGCTTCTTTGATTGCTGGGGATGGAAGGGGAAGAGAGTCAGGATGAGCCACCCCTCTGCCCCCGCCCCATCCCAGAGCCGCTTCTCTTCCCAGCCCCCAGTCTTACCAGATCCGCCAGGGCTGAGATCACCTTCCCGAGAGTCGTCAGGGACTTATTGATGTTGGCACCTTCCTGGAAAGAGATGAGGAATATGGGCAACGGGGGCCCCCTCCCCGACTCCGCTCTGCCTCCCCCCAGCCAGAGACCGCCACCCGCAGCCCAGCACTGACCTTACCCATCCCTCCTAAGCCCCCTACCTTCAGGCGCATGCCCCGGGCCCCCGAGGAGTCAGCCCGCTCACTGCCAGCAAGGTCCACCAAACTGATCTTGCTGACCTGGGGTTGGAGGAAAAGGCAGGAGGTAACGGGGTGTGGGAGGCGGGAGGGGCGGGCAGATCAGGGGGATGCCCGGCAAGGGAATGGGGTAGGTAGCCAGGGCTGGAGGAACCCCACCTTCTCCGAGTCCAGCCCGGTGAGCTGATCATGGCAGCATTGTGTGAAGACAATGGTGAAGACGGCATGTGAGCGGCTGCTGGTCTCGTTCATGTTGGTGGCGGCCACAGTCCTGGGGGGAAGGAGCGGTCACTGCATCCGGCCTCTCACCTGCCTGGCCTGGTTCCCTCTCCCTGCGCTCCAGCCGCCGGCCTCACCGAGCCTTGTTTCCACAGTCCATGAGGTCGGCAATGTCTGCGTAGGAGGTCACGGCCAGCTTCGACAGGTCCTGCACGTAGGGGCCCAGGATGGGGTGCTCCCGGACCCGCAGAGAGCCCCGACTCTTGGGGTTCAGGAGGTCTCGCACCCGCTCACAATAGATCTCCATGTAGCTCACCTGAGCGGGAGAAGCAAATAAGAAGCGACAGGTGTGGCAGACGTACGGATAACAAAACTTGCGCCCAACTCCCCGGACGGAATGTGGGTGACGGCATGTCACGGACACCGAGCACTCACGCCGCCCCAGGCGCAGTGCCGAGCACTTCGTCCATGCGGGCTCGCTGACCCAATAGCCCTAGGAGGGGGACCGGTCACTAGCCTTTCAGGAGTGAACAAACTCAAGAGCAGGGAGATGAAATCATCTGCCCAAAGTCTCTGTGAGCAACGGGGCAGAGCCGCGGGCAGGCCCGAGGCTGCCTGAGTCCTAAGATGCCCGTAGTCTGGTCCCTGCTGCCCCTCCCCTGCCCAGGGCCCCACCAGGACCCAGGCTCACCTCCACGGAATAGGAGAGCTGAGCACTCTCGTTCTTATTAACGCGAGAGAAGAGGTCCTCGCAGAGCTGGAAGGGGACACAGAGAAGCAGCTGTTCCCGGCGCCCCTGCTGGGCCCCGGCCCGAGTGGCTCTGTTTAACCCCCACCACAGCCCTGAGGGAGCGGGTGTTCCCATTTCACAGATGGGAAAGCAACCTCCCAGGGGTTCATGCTTGCCCAGCGTCACCAGCTACCACGTGGTGAGCCAGGAAGCAAACGCCGGCACCCTGACATCAGAGCCCATGGGCAAGGCCACTGTGCGGCACGGTCACGGAGAATTACGGTCAGCTCCCGGTTATCCACATCTGCTTTCTCTACGGTCCGCACCCTGACTACGGGAGGCATGTCTGCGGGGAGCCGCGCTCGCAGACGAGGTAAGACGGCAACAAGTGGCAGCACCAGGGTTCAGACCCAGGATTCTCCGGCAGCAAGGCTCTGGCTCCAGCTTTGCTGCTTCCGGTGGGGGCAGAGACCCCTCCCCACGGGGCCCCACGTAGCTGCCCGCCCCTCCCCCCTCACATTCCCCACCAGCACAGCCTCAGAGACCCAGGTCTCTGCCCCATAGCCCGTGGGCCCTTCCTGCCCCGGGGGGCAGCTGAGCTGCTCTGCCCCAGCCGCCCTGCCAGCTCGCGGGCGTGTACCTGGGGCACGATGCCCTGCTGCCCTGGCTCCTGACGCCCCATCATGGTGTACGACTTCCCAGCCCCGGTCTGCCCGTACGCAAAGATGCACACGTTGTAGCCTTCGAAGGCATGGAGCAACATCTCTTCTCCGATGTCCCGATACACCTGCTGCTGAGATGCGAACTGGGGGTCCTCGGCCTAGTGAAGCAGAGACAGAGCAGGAGCCCTACGTGACTCTGTCCTCAGGGCCTGGGTCCCGAGAGTCTTGTCCCCATCGCTGCTGATCACCCAAAAGTCCTATGTGCCCTGAGCAAACCCCACGCATGGTTCTACTCTCCCGAGACAGGATCCTATACGGTCTCCTGCCAGACCTAATCACCCCGAGGGATTCTCCCTCCCTGCATCCTGGTCCCAGTCACGTGCACTAAGGGTCCTACTCACCCCCACCCTGGGGTCCTGGTCCTCCCATCCCGATCCCTATTACCCCAAACATAAAACCTGCCCTATTTCCCAGCAATGCCCCCTCCCCAGTGCCTAAACCCCTGTTCCTCATTGCTGAGCTCTCCCTTCACCCCAGCGACCTCACCGAAGTGTGTGACCAGTACGAGTAGTCAAAGGTAAAGCTTTTGGGGGCATCTTTGCTCTGTTTGGGGTTGACGATGGCTGACGGGGCAGGAGAAGGAAAGACAGGAAGGCCAAGGTCAGGTACTCCCGACCTCTGCCCATTCCCCCACATTGCGGGAATCCAGGCATCCCACTCCCCACCTCTGTCCTAGTTCATCTCTCCCCTTTAACACTCCCCACCCCCTCCAGCCACACGGCTAATTTTGGCTTCTCAGGACCCGCCCCCCCCACCGGGCTGCCTCCCCGATTGGGCAATGGAGGGCTCCAGGCCAACATTCCCCCTCCCAGGGACTGGGAATGTGGAGAGGCCAGCCTGCCCCCACCCTGCCCCCACCCTTCCGACTAGCACCTGCTCCGCACCCAGCTCAGTCCTCCTCTTGGTTCGGCCCGGCCGGCCAGGCCAGCGTGGTGGGCCCGCCTGCCCCGCCTGTGCCCCGCCAGGCCCCTGGGACTCACTCACAGGTGGTGCTGCCCTGCATGCTGACCACGCACTGGGCATCCCGGCTGGTCTCACGGGCGTTGAAGGGCCGAACCCTCACGGCCACCTTCACCGAGGCACCAGCCATGGCTCCCGAGACTCTTAGCCTCCTCAGCTGAAGGACAGAGACAGAAGAGGTGGTCAGAGCCCGCTGGGGCGACCCGGACATTGCCTCGCGTCTTCTCCCAGGACCCAGCGTCTCCACCCCCTTCCCCAGCTCCCCAGCCCCTCCAGGACCTAGCTCCTGGCCCTCTGGCCTTCCTCCCAAATGTCACTCTCCTCAGTGACTCCCAGTGGTGTTCCTGCCTCTCTGCCCGGCCATATCCCAGCTCGCAGGGACCTGGGCCATCATCCCAGTTACCTGGCGTCCTGGCCCCAGACCAGGGGGGCTGTATCAGCTCTGGCTGCCACCGGCCCTCGTAGGGGAAGCCCCATCCTACCCTTGGGGCCTGGCCACGCCAGCTGGGGCTGTGGGGGAAACCCTGGTTGTGGGGGAAGAGTGGTTAGGAGGCACCTGGGGCTCCAGAGGTGGGTCGGGGTTCCACGGCTGGAGGGCAGGGGCAGGGGGCAAGGTTAGGAGAGCGGAGGACTGCGGTCCCTCCCAAGTGGCTGAAAGCAATGTGAATCCAAGGACAGGGACCGTGATATTTTTATTCCTCGTCACTCACGAGTGTACTGGACACCCAGATAGAGAAGAGAGAGAAAGGCTGGACAGAGGACAGTTCAGAGGGAGGGACGCAGAGGCAGAGACACTGGCAGTGACACGAAGAGGGGCAGGAGAACGACAGAAAATCACAGACACTGAGAAAGAGAGAGATCCAACACAGGAGGAGGCAAGATCCAGGTCATGCCATGGAGGAAACGAGGGAAGGAGAAGAGGAAGGAGCCACAGAAGATCGCGGACACAGAAATCGTAGACAGGGAGGGCAGCTCTGGGGCGACAGCACAACGTGGGAGCCCAGGACAGACAGGAGAGAAAACCCCAAACAAAACCTGCCCTAAAATTCCCCCACAGTGCCAGCCAAGAAGTAGAAACTAGAGCCCACAGCCTCCACACAGGGAGGAACCACCAGTGGCAAAGTTCAAGGGCTGGAGGGACAGCCCAGGCCTGGGACCCACGGGCAGCCTGTGGGCCCCAAACCCCCCGCCCAGCCCCCAGCACTTCCTCCTCAGGATCCTGGACAATGGGCAGGGGAGGGTGGGGTCATCCTGCATCCCTCACACCAACCCCCAGGGCTCCTCTGTGGGGGGCTCCCTGCGAAATACCTGTGACCTTACTGGGGGGCGGGAAAGCACTGGGGTCTCCCCGAAAGGAAGCAGGCAGGTCCCAGCCCCAGCCTGGGGCCAGCGCTATGGCGTCCACTGCCCTGGGGAAGGTGCCAGGCTGGAGCCCAGGAATGTGGGTGCCCCAGTGCTCACACCCTGGGAGGAGAGGCTGAGCAGCCCACGCCCACGGGCAGGAGGGTGGAGGCTCCCGAAGGCAGACGGGGATGCTGGGGCCCCTTCTGTGGCCCCACAGGACCAAACGGCCCGTCCTGCTGGGCCTCACCTCCGCAGCCTTCCTGGGCAGGGCACGGGAAGGGACACAGGGCTGGTGCGTCCCAGGACAGGAAGGGAGGAGCTCAGATCCCAGAGGCTGTGTCAGGAAGCACAGCGCCGACCCCCCAGACCCTGCCCAGGGCAGGGGCCACGACGGGGAAACGCCGTGGTCACGCCGTCGCGGCTCATGGGGCAGGGAAGAGGCTGGCGCGGCCGACGCTCGGCCGGGGGCACCTGCCCCCAGCCCGCCCGGTGATCCCGGCGCGGACCCCGGTCCCGGCCTGTGCCGGCGGCCATGCGGACCCGGTGTTCCCTCCCGGCCGGCCGCCCGACGGCCGCCCCGGGCCTGGCACCTCTCTGCGCCTCCGCGGGACAAACAGCACATGACCCCGGCTCCCGCGGCCGGCCGGGACCCCGGCTCCCCGCCCCCCCAGCCGGCACATTCCTCGGCGGGCGTCCCCCCCCCCCCCCCCCCCCCCCCCCGAGCGCTCACCTCGTCGCGGCGGGGCTCCCCGAGCGGCTCGGCTGAGGGCACGGGGGCGACCTTCCCGGGGCCGAGGGGGGCGGCGTGAGACAGCGGCCGGCTGATCCGGAGCGGGCTCGGGGCTGCCCCCGCCCCTCGCCGGGTCCCCGGGCGGCGGGCGGCGGACTCGCGCCCCGGGGGCGGCAGCAGCAGCGGCGCCAGCGGCCGGCGCCCGCCCGGGCAGCGCGAGCTGGGGCGGGAGCGAGGGGCGGGGGACCGGCGGGCGCGCGCACGCGGGCGGGCGGGCGCGCGCCGTCCCGACTCGGGCCCGGGAGCGCCCCGGGAACTGCCGTTAAAGGGGCAATGCGCTCGGGTTGTGGGGCCCACCGGGCGCGGACGGGGAACCGAGCTGCGGGCGCAGAAAGGCGCGCAGGACGCTGACTGGCGGGAGGGTTGCGGCGCCCGAGGAACCGGGCCGGGGCGAGGGGGTGGAGGGCGGCTGGAGGGCTGGGGGGCAAGGGGCGGGCCCTGGAGGGGACCCAGGCCCCGGACCCGCGCACGTCGCCGCCGTCGGAGGCGCGCCCAGGGGCGGAGCCGCCCGTCGCGCCCCGCCCAGGGGTGGCCCCGCCCAGGCCCCGCCCCCGGGTGCGCGGCGCGCCGGCTCCGCAGCTGCGCTCCCGTCAGCGCCTCTCCGCGCGGCGCCCGGCCTGGCGTTCTGGAACCCGCCGCGCCGCCGCCTCAGGTGCGGGGGCCGGGCGCGGGCGGCGGCGCTGTCCGCTCCCCTGCCCGCTCCCCCGCCCGCTCCCCGGCCCGGCCCGCAGGTGGCGCAAGCCCCGCAGCCCGGCCGCAGCCTCAGCCTGGGTGCCGTCTCGGGCCCGGCCTCCCCCCGACACACAGGCCGGGTTCCGCCCTCAGGCCGCCGCTCCCCCAGGCCCGGCCCGGCGCACCTGCCCAGGACCCCCGCCCCGCGCTGGCACGCTCAGGTGGCCCCGCAAGGCCTGGGCCACCTCCTGTCCCGCTTCCTTCAGCGGCACCCCGCCCCGGAGAGCGGGGGGGGGGGTGCGCCCGCTTAGACCCCCTGAGCTCGGCCCACCCGCCTTGGGCCCGGGGCACCCCGCTCAGACCCCTCCTCTAGCGTGCCCGGCCGCCCCTGAGTCTGGCCCTGTGCAGCTCCCTGCCTGCTCACCTTTACCTGCACGCGGCCCTGACCGCCCCCTCCCTCCCGCCCTCCCCGGAGCCGAGGGACCGCTCTGCCCTGTGCCCATGTGACTTTCGTGAGCGCTCATACCTGATTTACTTAACAGCCCTCAGTTGTCTAACTGCCCCCAAACAACGATTCTGTACCAACGACCCCGAACCCCTCTGCCCTATCCAGTCCCCGCCTGTCTGTCCTTCCATCATCCCAAGTTACCATCTGCAGGTCTCACTTACTCTGTACGTTTGGCTCCAGAAAATTAATTTCCTGACTTATCTTTGAACGTCCACATTCCCTATGCCCGCTGTCTTTAAACTGTGTGTATGTTCAGCTCCTAAACATACCAGCACTAGAAATACCCCTGAAGCTCTCCTTCCTTTCTCCCGAACCACAAACCCTCTTCGCAATCTCTAGATCTTCGGCTGGTCTCGTCCCTACAGCCGTGACATGAGTGAATGATTCATTTTCCATTATCCTCCCAGCACCAATGAGGAGACTAGGTCCAGCCACCCAGCCCGGTCCAGCCACCCAGCCCAGTCCAGTCGTGCAGGAAGATGGAGACAACCTCATCCCCTTTGCCAAGTGAGTCCTCCCCACCCAGTGGGGACGGGTTGGAGGGAAGATGGCACGCCTGGCTTCTTCCCCGACAGGAGTAGCAAATAAGGAACAAGAAGCTCAATGCCTGGTCTCAGGGGACCAATGATTCATTAATTTGTCTCACAAATAGGTTTTGTCTAGAACTACAACGTTCTAGATATGATATTCAGCACCAAGGATTCAACAATGAGGAAGATAAGGAATAAACATAAACAGATAGAACTTACTTTCTGGAGGAAGGACACAGAATGTCCAAATGTAAATATAATTTCAATTAGTAAGAAATATAAAAAAATAAAACAGGAGCATAATATAATGCAAAATAGAATATTCTGGAGACACAAGTTTAGATAGGGTGATTGTGGAAGACGATTCTGGGGAGCTGAGTTTGAATTGAGATCTGAAAGATTGAGAAGCAGCTGGTCTGATAATAGCCCGGGGTGGGGTGGGGGGGTGAGGGGAGAAGAAGGGATAGTGAGGGGGGGTAAGCCCCAAGAAAGAAATAAACTCAGTATCTTGTAGGACCAGGAAGCAGGCCAGTGAAACTGAGACTTCACAATCATGGGAAAAGTAGAGAGTAAAGTCGGACAGTCAGGCAGAAGCCAGCTCATACAGGACCTTACAAGCCGTTGGAAAGGTTTTGGATTTTATCCAAAGGGCAGTGGAAATCAGTGGAAGGTTTTCAGCAGGGAAATGGCACGAGCAGACTTTTTTCTTTCTCCCCAATTTCTTTATTGTGAAAGATGTCAAACAAATACCTAAGTAGAGAAAATACTCATCATGAAGCCAGTGTGCCCTTGCCGGCAGCTTCAAAAATTATCATTCCAGGGACGATCATTTCATCTGTGCGACTGTCCAGCCTCCTCCTACTCAGATTATTTTGAAGTAAATCTCAACCTGTCTGCATTTCACACAACCATGTTTAAACGGTTACTCACACTGCTCCGGGCAGAAGAGATGATTGGGAGGTTAGGATGGAAGCAGGGAGAGCAGGAGGAACCCATTGCAACAGTCCGGGCGGGGGCAGATGAGCCGAACAGTGGCGGTGGAAGTGGAAAGGGTGAGGAGTAGTCAAATCGGGTGTATTTTTTTTATTTTTTATCTTTTTAAAATTTAAGTGAAACTTTTTTTAAAAAATTAAAAAAAGTGGTTTTTCTTTTAATGTAAGTAGGCTCCACACCGCCCAACGTGGGGTTTGAACTCACAACCCTGAGATCAAGGGTAGCATGCTCTACCTACTGAGCCAGCCAAGCCCCCCCCCCCCCCCGGCCTTTTTTAGTTTAAGTGAAACTTTATTTTTTAATTTTTTCATTTTAAGTAAAATCTGGGTATATTTTCGATGTAGGACTGACACGACTTGCTGGTAGACTGGATATGGGAGTTGAGGGAAAGTGAGGCGTACCAGGTTTGTGGGCTTTGGCAGCTGGGCATCTGGGGTGCCTTCCTGTGAGGTGGGGAAGGCTGGGGAGGAGATGTGGACTCCATGTGTGGAGTCCAGGGGGGATAGGGATTTGGGAGTCCTTAGCACATTGGTAGTATTTAAAGTCATGGGCCTGGGTGAGATCCCATAAGGAGAGGTGGAGATGAGAAGAGAGAGGGTCCAGGCCAACCCCTAGGACACTCCCCTGGAGAGCAGGAGGCCAGTCTGCATGTAGTCTGGGGACTTTGGAAGTGCTGAGCCCTGTCCTCAAACCCCTCTGCACACCCCTTGCTACTTAGAAGGATAGCAGTTTATCTGCATTGGGGGAGACAAAGCAAGAGTGAGCAGAGGTTCTGCTCGGCTGGGCCCTTGCGCTGACCAGCCGGAACCCGCCTGTCACATCAGCGGGGCCACTGGGGCCTTCCTCTGTAACAGCTGAACGCGGTGTTCCCTGGTTGCGGGGCACAGACGTTTGAGATTTGGCATGAGATCCAAGGCTCAAACAACTGCAGTCTCCAGTCTCGCAAATCAGAGATCTCACTACCTCCTCAGCTGAAATGGCTACGAGAGCACGTGGCCGGAGGGTCCCACGGAAAGACGGGACCCCTGAATCCCTGGAGTGAGCCAGCCCCAAGCCTCCCTTGTCCTTAGGTGTTCCAGAGTGGTCCACCGCTCGGCACCCCCCAGCTTGCCTCCCCAGAGCCTCGGACTGCTGCCCCAGCGATCCGGAGCCCTCTTCTGGGAGAATCTTAGCCAAAGGCCCAGGTGGGTAGACACAGAGAAAAGGAGGCGGAAGTAAGGCTGTGGAGTTTTGCACTAAGCCTTACAGCAATAAGCCCTCGTCTGGGGACCACTGGCCTATGGACACCGTAGCTCCTACTGCCAGACGGACAGGTGCTTGGGAGAGGCGGTCCAAGAAACAGTACAGATGAGGGTGTCCTCTGCACATAGCTCCCCTTTTGTGCTTTACAGCCCCACCGGGACGGAAGAACAGTACACCCCACCCCTGCTGGTATGATGAACGTTGTGCCCTTCAGCACTCCTTGGTTAAAATCGTACCCACTGCTATCCTATCCTCAGCTAACCTTACCACCTCTTCCCTCTGCTGTCCCCCAACCAGTGCACGGGCCACACCCTCCTTTCTTTGCATCAGTCACCCTGTTTCCATGATCTGGGCTTCCCAAGACCCCTGACTCCCTGTTTTAGTCCAAGCCCTCCTTGAGAGGCCCAGTTCTGCCCTCTGGCCCCTTTCCCCCCATTCTCAGGCACAGAGAGCCACTGGATGCTCCCAGCCTGGCCTGTACCCCCCTGAGGGGCTCCCACCACCAGAGGTGCTTTGCAGAAGAAAGAGGAGGAGGCCATATTTGGCAGGAATGCAGCAGGGACCTGCGGGCATCCCAGCCCGGGTGAGGGCAGTCACTTATCACCTGGAGGATCTAAGGAGGCGACAGAGACTCATCAATGAGTAAGGAGAGAGACATCTGGGCTCTGGGAGCCAAGCAGGGTTTGGGGGCAGGAGGGTTTGAACTAAGGAAGGGGTTGAGAGCTTTGAAGGAATTGGAGGCTGTACGGAGATGGGGAGGGAACTGAGGGTGGAGGATGAACCACAGGAGCTGCAAGGAGTGGAAACAGGGTCACTGATGACAGGAAAGCCGTCCACAGAACTGGAGGGTCGTGAGTAGCCACAGGTCACCTCTGAGTCCCTGGACTGAGGGTGCTCCAGTCTGAGGGGAGCAGGAAGCTGGGGGTGGACGGTTGGAAGTCCAGTGATAACATCCCTGGGTCCCAGCAGGAAGTATTTCAGGGCAGAGAGGTGAAGAGTGGAGAGACAGGAAGCCTGGCCTCCAGGCTCTGCGTTCCTAAGCCTCACGTCACCACAGACAGAAGAAGACCCAGTGGGGCAGCTCTGGGGCTGCATCTGAGCCCCTGGCGCTTGCCGATGACCACCGTGGAGTCCCCAGTGCCACCGAACACCGGGGTCTGGAAGAGGACAGGGCTGCCTATCCACAGGAAGAGGGCCACCTTCTCACCGCTGGCCGGCCCCAGGTCTGCTGGAGGAACCTGGTAGGGTGGAGGAGGGTGCGGGGGCTGCCTGGTCTTGCGAGGAGGGACAGCGGGAGGCCGGAGCCCCAGGTTGGGTGGCTGGCCTGGAGAGGAACAAAACAGAGAGGCTGGGGGGTGCCTGGGCTTGGGGGCTAGGAAGCCCGGAGAGACCGCCCTTCCGGTTCTCATCCTTACAGCTGCTCTGGTCTCCCTGGAGCCCCCTGGGCCACGGGGGGTCTTGCCTCCCCAGGCGGCTGGGCTCCCTGGCCTCCTTCAGCGCTGTCACAGCCAGCAGGAAGCTCCTCTGCAAGCCCTGGGGGATGGAGGTGCAGTCTGAGGAGTGAGGACGGACCCCATGCCCCCGATGCCCCAGACGCCCTCCGCTGCCCCCGCCCAGCGGGCCCCAGGCTGGTTGGCGGCCCTGGAGCCTCCCCCACTCGTGACAGCGAGGCGTTTCCCCCTCCTCAGCCTCTCCCAGCTGCCCCCACCCCCAGCACTGGGCGCTAACAGCCCCCTTGGCCTCCCTGGTCAACCCGCTCCTCGCGGGGCTCCCCGGGGCCGGCTGCCCCACGCCCCCCCCCCCCCCCCCCCCCCCCGCCAGGCCCGATCCCCGGCCTCTGTTCTGACATTAAAAAGCAAGCAAGTCGAGCCCAGAGCGTCTTTCTGCCCGGGGAGCAGTGATGGAGAGGCTCGTGGGGAGGGAGGGCGCCGTCCCCTCCTGCGGGACCAGCTAAAGGGAAGTCGGGCTGGGTCCCGCCGGGCCCCGGAAGCCCGCCCCCCGCCCCGCGGCCGCCGCCCCGCGCTGCCCGGCCGCCCCCATCCCCTTAACGGGGAGGCCCCGCCCCGTGCGCAGTGACGTCGGACGCCGCTGTCAGCGGGCGCCGGGGGGGGGTCGGTGTGGGGTAGAATGGCCGCTGCCGCCGTCACCCGCGGGACCCCGGGAGGTAAGAGCCGGGGCCTCTCGCCCGCCTCTCCGCCCCCGCGCCAGGGGGCGCCGCTGCGGGGCCGGGCCGCGGGCGCGCGCCGCGGGGACCCCCGCCCCTCCTCCCGGCTCGCCCCCAAGCCGGCTCTCGTCCTCCTCCCCCGCGCCAGGGGGCGCCGCAACGCGCCGGGCCCCGCGGCGGACCTGCGGCGCCGGCACCGCCGGGGGACCCCGCGCCCCGGTCCCCGGCCCGGCCCTCGCCGCCGTGCGCCCGCGGGCTCTGCGCCGCGTCGTCTCCGGAGCGCCCCAGCGTGCGGGCGGGCGGGCGGCGGGCCCTCCCACGTCGGGGCTTCTCCGGGGACCCCCGCCCCGGGCCGCTCGGCACCCTGGCAGGCTGCCGGGCCGGGACTGCGCACCTGCGCCCAGGGGCGGAGTCCTTACCCCGACCAGCTGCCCTGCACACAGCTAGCGCGGACGGGCCTCCTCCCCTCTCCACCCCGGACACCTGGCGGAGCCCGCCGCCCGGAGCCTGCGCTGGGAGCATCCTCCAGCTTCCATCTGTTCCCTCGGGAGGGTGGGGGCTCAGGCTGGAGCCAGAGTGGTAGATGGGGTACGGTGGGCCTGGAGGCCAGGGGAAGCGGAGGCGTTTGGGGAGAGCGCTGGTGGAGGAGGGGTGGGGAGGGCCGGGAGCCTCAGAGTGGAGGATGGGTCGTCCTGGGGGGGTGGGAAGCCGAGGCCTGGATACCCACCCGGCCCAGATCCGACCGGGCCCTGACCGACCTGGAGGGGAGGGAGGAGGTTACGATCAGTCGTCAGATCTGCCCTTCCCCTTGCAAGTATCAAATCGAGAAGGAACCCAGGGTGTGTCTTGTAAGGCCCAGCTCTCCAGCGGACTTAGATCTCCAGCCCTCCCCCCAGCATCTAGGCTCCCATTTGCCGAACCGTCCTCCAAGGACCAGGTCCCCGAAGTGCCAGCCCCCAGGCCCTGATCTCTCCGTAGCCCCAGCTTCCGCGACAGCCCCTGCCGTAGGGCCTGGGAAACGCCAGCCCGGCCAGCCTCCCCCTCCCCCACCCACTGGTCTCTTCCTGATGACTCTGTCGGTGGTGTCTCCCCACCCGTGCTGGTTCCTGGCACCAGGTCTGGATTCTCCCTCTCCTCCATGCCCAGCTCTACTCACATCTCAGTCTGGCCCCTTCCCCCTGCCTCCTCATCTTTCCGGGCTACCACGACACAGTTCCACACCCCTCTCCCAGCTCCTTCTCCTCGTCCTGGGTCAATGTGGGGGGCTTCTGCCATGACCTTGTTCTCTCCCTTCCCAGCACAGACTCCCCCTCCCCCCGGCCCTTCAGGCCGGGGGTGACCTTGCCCCCTGGAGCCCTCACCATGAATTCCAAGGACACCACCGAGGTTGCCGGTGAGTTCACAGCCCAGGTTCCCAGCCTTTCTTTCTCCCGGCTGTGGTGACTCTCAAGTTCTTGCGTCCCTGCTCCCCTTGTCATGGTTCAGTCCCCCCACCAGTGCTTTGGATTCAGCCCCTTTGCCCTGGGCTGCCGGACGGGTCAGAGGCAGCACACTGAACCCTCCCTTCTGATTCCCTCTAGAGAACAGCCACCACCTGAAGATCTTTCTTCCCAAGAAGCTGCTGGAGTGTCTTCCTCGCTGTCCGCTGCTGCCGCCAGAGCGACTTCGGTGGAATACAAATGAGGTTTTCTGGGGGAGCCTTGGGTAGGGCCTGGCAAGGTGGGTTGGAGGCTGGTGGATGGGGGTCTTCCTAAGTGCAGAGCACTGCTCTAAGCTCTTTGGGGGCCACAGAGGAGGTGTAGAGACCTGCATCTTATAGGCGCTCACTCCTGGGCACATCCACCCGGGTAAAAGTAACAGCAAGCAGCAACAAAATACTTCTTACAAACCGAGCGATGCGCTTAGCACCTGAGCTAAGTTACCTCTCTCAGTCCTTTAACGGCCCTATGGAGCAGACACAGTTGTTCTCCCCATGCTATAGGGGAGGAAACGGGTCTACCTTGTGTAGTTTATTTAACTCTGGAGCCTTTGCTTTTAACCACCGCTGACGCTGGCTCCTTCTGGAGGCATGGTCCTCGTGTTACACACCTTCCGTGTCCTCCCCCCTCCCCACACGCACACACAATGGTTTGTGCGTACTCAGCGCTTGATTATTTCATTAGATGAGAATCGTCAGCGAGAGGACATATGCGTGTGTGATTGCTGTAAATGCAGGAAGGGCCAGGTCAGGGAGCGGGGCTTGGCGGAGATCTGGGAAGGGATGTGATCTCTGGGATGACTAGGGTGTCCAGGCTGAGAGAAATGGGTGCATGGCATTCAGGCCTGAGGGGGGACACTAACATTCAGGAGCTCATGGCTCAGGGCACGTTCAGAGGAGAATCCATGGCTGGTCTGGCAGAGATGGTAGGTGGAATATAGGTAAATGGTGGGAGCGGTTTTATCCCTGGTCTGAGAGAAGCTCGGAGTCAGGTTGAGGAATTCGGAAATCCTGGCAGTGTCAAGCCATTGAGGTTTTCTGAGTCAGGAAGTGGCACAAACGGGATTTGGAAAGTAAAATCAGAGGCGGCACGAAGCATGGAGGATGGAGAGTTTGGACTTGGCCCCGGCTGAGGAGGAGGGAAGGAGAGATTAGACCCGGGTCTGAGATGGAGCCTGGGACCCAGGAGGGCAGCGGTCCTTGCTGGGAGCCTCCAGTAGCCGCCAGAGCTCAGCGGAGCAGGAGGCCAGCCCCAGAGTCTACGCGGGGACCCCCAGCTGAGTGCCCTTTGTCCTACAGGAGATCGCATCCTACTTGATCACTTTTGAGAAGCATGATGAGTGGCTGTCCTGTGCCCCAAAGACAAGGTGAGCGGGTTCATGAAGGCGGGCAGCGGTGGGGCTCCTGGAGTCCCGCCGCAGAACTCAAGGCCAGCCCTCCCCTCGTCAGGCCTCAGAACGGCTCCATCATCCTCTACAACCGCAAGAAGGTGAAGTACCGGAAGGACGGGTACCTGTGGAAGAAGCGGAAGGATGGGAAGACCACGCGAGAGGACCACATGAAGCTGAAGGTCCAGGGCATGGAGGTGAGGCAGGTGTCCAGCAGTCAGCCCCGGCCGTCAGCCCCGGCCGCCCTCCTCCGTCCTCAGCGGGGCTCTGGCCCACCTCCTCCCACCCTCCCAGCCACTCCTCTTCTCACTGCCGTGGCTCAGCCCACGTGCCGCCTCCCACGTCCCTCTGTGACCCAGCTCTCTAGGACTCAGGTGCCCCCCGAGGCCGCCCAGGCCCGTTCCCCTCAGGGGTCCAAGTCCTGAACCTCTGAGCACGGGTTTCCCTCCCTCGAATCACTGCTCCTCATCTCGGATGTGCCCTCGCCCTGCCCTCTGATCTCTAGAGAGTCCCTCCCGTATGTCCCGTCTGCTCCGCCTTGTGAGGCCCCGGCCCCAGTGTCCCCGTGGCACGGGGTGCCGGGATGGGGAGTAGGTGGGGGTGGGCAAGGGCTGACGAGGAACTGGTGGAAAGACTGGGATTCCTGCAAAGGGGCTGAACAGAGGAAGAGTTGGGGAGCAGACTAGCCCTCCCCCCACCCCAGCCTGTCTCCTGGCAGTGTCTGTATGGCTGCTACGTTCACTCTTCCATCGTCCCCACATTCCATCGGCGCTGTTACTGGCTGCTGCAGGTAAGGGAGGTGGGGTCTGAGATGACCCACTGGGTTCCGAGTGGGAGGAGGAGCCTGGGAAGAGGGGAGGGGGGTGGGGGACGGAGGCGCCAGGCCTGGGAAGAGAGCGGGCCCCCACGGCGCTCTGTGTGTGCCCTTGTGCTCTCAGAATCCTGACATCGTGCTTGTGCACTACCTGAACGTCCCAGCCCTGGAGGATTGTGGGAAGGGCTGCAGCCCCATCTTTTGTTCCGTCAGCAGCGACCGTCGCGAGTGGCTCAAGTGGTCCCGGGAGGAGCTGCTGGGGCAGCTGAAGCCCATGTGTAAGGCACTCCCAGGGGGCGAGGAGACAGGTGCCTCCCGGGGGGCGGCGGGGGGGTCTGTACCCCCAGCGTGGGGTGAGCGGTTCCCTGCGAGCCAGGCGGTGCTCCCCTGAGGGGGCGCGAGGATTCCGGCGTGTTCTGAGCTCTTGCCATTGCGGAGAAGGGCCGAAGGAGGTTTGTGAGCTTTGAGGCTGCTGGCCGGGAGTCTCGGGGCCTGTCCTGTGGGATCCCCAGCATCCCCCCCCCAACGCTCTTCCAGTTCATGGCATCAAGTGGAGCTGTGGGAGCGGGACAGAGGAGTTCTCTGTGGAGCAGTTGGTGCAGCAGATCCTGGACAGCCACCCGGCCAAGCCCGCGCCGCGAACCCACGCCTGCCTCTGCAGCGGGGGCCTCGGTGCGTGACCCCTGACCCCGGAGCTGTCTTCCCACCAGCGCCCCGTGCTTCCTCAGGCCTCTCTGTCCTGCTAGCGTTTGCATGCTGATTTGCACGTCTTTTGCATATCCCAGAAAGAGGGCCGGATGAAGAGGCCTTCCCGCCTTCCCGCCGGGGCACGCTGGCCCGGCCCAGGCTCTTGATCTGTCTGCTGCCCTTAGCGGCTCTGGGCCACCCCAGCGTGACCGTTCACACCCAGCCCCAGCTTTACGGCTAATTGGTACCCCCTCGGTTGTGTTCTCACATTCCTTCTTTATGCCTTTGCCTGCTGGTCTTAGCTGCTGTCCCCACAGAGACCCTCCGGTCCTGTTTAATTTGGGGGTGCACGCCTGCCTCCCAGTGGCCGCAGCCAATAGTACGGCTGTCGTCCGGGGGCCGGGTGCGGGAAGCTGGTGACGCTGCGGGGAAGGGACGGTGGAGAACCGCGATCCTCCCGCCCCTTCCCACCGCAGGTTCCGGGAGCCTCACCCACAAGTGCGGCAGCACGAAACACCGCATCATCTCTCCCAAAGTGGAGCCCCGAGCTTTAACGCTGACCTCTGTCCCCCACCCCCACCCCCCTGAGCCCCCTCCGCTGATAGCCCCTCTTCCCCCGGAGCTCCCCAAGGCACACACTTCTCCTTCCTCTTCTTCCTCCTCGTCCTCCTCTTCCTCCGGCTTTGCAGAACCCCTAGAGATCAGACCTAGCCCTCCCACCTCCCGAGGGGGCTCATCCAGAGGAGGCACCGCAATCCTCCTCCTGACGGGACTGGAGCAGCGGACCGGGGGCTTGACGCCCACCAGGCACTTGGCTCCCCAAGCTGATCCTAGGCCTTCCATGAGCTTGGCTGTGGTCGTAGGCTCTGAGGCCTCTGCCCCACCAGCTCCTCCCAGCCCTGCCTTTGACCCGGATCGTTTTCTCAACAGCCCCCAGAGGGGCCAGACATATGGAGGGGGGCAGGGGTTAAGCCCAGACTTCCCTGAGGCAGAGGCCGCCCACACCCCCTGCCCTGCCCTGGAGCCTGCCGCTGCCCTAGAGCCCCAGGCTGCTCGGGGTCTCCCTCCTCCGCCAGGAGCAGGTGGGAGAAGAGGAAATCGCTTCTTCATCCAAGACGATGGCGGTGGGGAGGAGCTCAAGGCCCAGGGGGCCACTCCCCCCGCACCTTCACCCCCTCCTTCGCCCCCACCCTCACCTGCCCCCCTGGAGCCAGCAGGCAGGGGAGGCAGAGGGGAGGCCTTGTTTGGAGGAGCTGCTGGGGCCAGCGAACTGGAGCCCTTCAGTCTTGCATCATTCCCAGACCTCATGGGAGAGCTCATCAGCGATGAGGCTCCAGGAGCCCCTGCCCCAGCCACCCAGCTCTCTCCTGCTCTTAGCACCATCACGGACTTCTCCCCAGAGTGGTCCTACCCGGAGGTGAGCCTCGGGCCCCAGACCCTCCTCCATCCCACTCAGCCAGTGCTGTCCCCTGTTGTCCCCTGCTCTCCCCTGTCTGCGTGGCAGCTTCGCTCTCGTCCTGCCCCTCTCTGTATGCAGAGCAGAGCATAGCTGCTTCCCTTGTCTCTGCAGGTAGCCTCTCTCCCTCCCTCCCCCACCCCCCCACGTGCTGGGTGTGGTCGTGTGAGTCCCCCAGGTGCCCCTGTCGCGGACTTGGGGAAGCCGAGGGTCTGTCCCCTGCAGTGAAGTTCTGTTCTCTGCTGCCCCAGAGAACGAGAGGAGGAACCTCGGTGGGAGGACAGTGGGAGCCCAAGGCAAGGGCTTCGGCCCATGACCACTGTCTGCCAATGAGTTGACAGCCTTGGGGGAAGCAGTGAGTTCCCTGTTGCTGGCAGGAGTGTTGGGAGGAGGGCCAGGCTAGCTGACCTCACCCCGCTGGGTCCTGCCCCATCCCTGTACCCCAGAACCTAGCCCAGGGTCTGCTGTACCGCACATGCTCCCTCAGGGTCTGAATTCATGATGAGTGAATGAGCGAATGAACACCCAACCGAGTTCCAGTGGCATGACTCTGGGCTTCGTCTCTGCAGGGTGGTGTCAAGGTGCTCATCACAGGTCCCTGGACAGAGGCCGCCGAGCATTACTCCTGTGTCTTCGATCACATCGCCGTGCCAGCCTCGCTTGTCCAGCCTGGGGTCTTACGCTGCTACTGTCCTGGTACGGGGGTGGGGCGCGCTCGGGGGAGGGGCCGGCTCGTGGGCTGGTGAGCTCCATGTTCCCCCAACAGGCACATGAGTCTGGGTGCATGTGTCAGAAGGTCTAGGCTCTGGCGTAAGCAATCTAGTCCTTAGCTGACCGGCGGCCTTCCGGGTCTGCGGCCCCCCGTCCTGGGAGGTCAGGCATTTGACCCAGCGGGCCTCCACTGTCCATCCAGGCCCTCTGGCTTGGTTGCAGTCAGTCTCTGGTTCCAGTCCAGGGAGCTCTCAGGAGCATGAGAAGAGAGACACGTTGGTCTCTCTCGGCCAGTCTTGGACTTAAGGACATTGCCTCCTAGACCTGGGCCGTCTGGTAAGGTAGCCGTTAGCCACGTGGGCCCGTGGAAGTTCATTAGAACGAACTAAAACGTAGGACTCGGCACCTCCCTCCCAGCAAGCACACGCTGAGGGTTCAGTAGCCACCCTGCTGGACAGTGCCGATCCAGGACGCGTCCGGCACTGAGGAAGCTCCGTCGGACGGCACGGCCTAGAGCTCAGTGCCGAGGCTCCCCTCTGCCCTCTGCCTCCGACCTTGCTCCTTACCTGCACCCAGCAGTCAGCTGCTCTGGGACCGCGGGGACCACCAGAGTGACGGGGTGACAGATTGGCTGTGAGCACGCCCCATCGCAGCAGCCTGGTCCGGGGGTGCATGAGCGGCAAGGGCAGACCAGGGAAGCTGGGTGCTGGGATTCGTCTCAGCCTGTAGTCTGGGGACCGGGGCCTGGTGGATTCGTTCTCAAGGCCAGAGACACGGAGAGCCCGGGACACAGCTCTCACTGGACCCTGCGGTGAGCAGCTGCTTCTCCTTCCCCGACCTCGGTGACCGGCTCATGCCCTCTGTGCCCAGACCTTGGGGGATCAGGCTGCTTCCTAAGCAGAGGTATCTGTGGACCCTCAGCTCCCAGGCCTGGTGCCGACTTCACCGCAGGGTCCACAACCCCAGGTGTCTCAGGCCCAGCCCCCAGTAGGTATTAGGTCCTTGAATGGTCGGAATCCCGCCAGCTTTGAAACGTCGTGTGTGGCTCTCACGCGGGGCCAGAGGAGGAGCCAGGGAGAGAGCCCGTGTCGCTGACCCTGCCCCCCCCAGCCCATGAGGTGGGGCTGGTGTCTTTGCAGGTGGCGGGGCGGGAGGGGCCCCTTTCTGCCTCTGTGCTCTTTGAGTATCGAGCCCGCCGGTTCCTGTCACTGCCTAGTACTCAGCTCGACTGGTTGTCACTGGACGGTGAGTACCCCGTGTTGGGCCCACATTGCAGTGGGACGCGCTCCCAGACCCCCCAGGACTCAGGCGGCCACCGCCCTGCCCCCGATTTACCACCCTTTCCCCAGCTGCTGCTTCATGGGTCAGTTCTAAAGGCGGCAGCGACTGTCCCTCCCGTCCTCTCCCCCAGAAATCTTGGAGCCGTCTCTGTCCCAGCCCTTGGCCTGTCCTGTCCCAAAGATGGGCTGTAGGCAGGCGGGGCCAGGAGGCGGGAGCAGTGTACGTGGGGTATACGTGGGGTGTACGTGGGTGTGCATAACCACCCGTGTGTACTGATGGAAGTATTGCAATTTCCTTGCTGCTTTTCCCTCTACTTTTGAGGACAGGTGTTTGCTCTAAGAAATTTGGGAATAACAGAGAAGCATAAAGTAGAAAATTGACCATATCACTCCTCAGTGACATTCACCTTTAATACACTTCAACACACTTTCCTATACAAACAGGCGCGCGTGCACACGTATGTGTATTTAAATCGAGAACTGTGTGTTCCTTCGCTGGTTCTCCTTCCCGTGCCTCCCAGTGCGGTGTCCCCACGGCCCCTGCGTCCAGCTCGGGGTCTCCTCCTCTGGGTTTCTCTCCGTTGCACTGCCGTCCCTGCTGAGCTCGCCTCCCTCGCTCCCTCCATCATGCCCCTGCTGTTTCACCCCTGGGGGGCCCCTCCCAAAGCCCTGCTGTCTGGAGGCGGGGGCTCCTCCCTCCCCCTGCTTCCTGGTTCCACTGTGCCTCCTTCCCTTCTGTGTTGCTTGTTTGGCTCATCTCCCCGCGGTCCTGTCTCTCCTCTCCTTCACCTTGTTGACCCTTCTGCTCGGTGTCTGCCCTCCTCCCCACCGTCCCCTCTAGGCCCTGAGCCCCTTCCGCCCTGGCATCTCAAGCGGGACATCCACAACCTCCACCCTGCTTCGTGCCTGTTTTCCCGTGGCTCCGATCCCCTGCCGCCTCCCCTCCTTGTCCTCGTGTGATCTCAGGAGGGCACAGAGCTTGGCGTGTGCGTGTGCGCGTGCATGTGCGTTCTTGTGCACGGGGTGGGGGGAAGAAGAGGAGGAATGGACATGGTGATCCATCTCTGTCACCTTCCAGCCTCGCCATCCTCTTTGTGGACAGCTGCGGGGCGCTGGGTGGAGGGGGTGGTGCTTCTTAAATCACAGCCCCCGAGCTCTCTTGGGCAGTGGATAACAGAGAGGAGGGGCCCTGGAGTCCTTCAGCCCCAGCATGGGGGACAGAGGTAGTGTCTGGGGCAAGGAGAGCTGACGGAGGGCTCACCTAGAGGGCCGGGGGGGTGTGAGCGTGAGCGGGTGTGAGCGTGAGCGTGAGCGATCTGGGGCAGCACGGGGCCGCACGCTGGAATCCCTACCACGTCTGTGTCCTGAAGGACATGGTTTTAGTTCCGGATTCTGGTCCCAGGTCAGCGGGACGTGTTAAAAGCTCTAGTTTAAGGACTGCGTCCTGGGTGGGCTGCATGTAGGGTGAGGGGTCAAAGGGGGCCTCCCCTCCCAGGTGGTGGCACAGGGCCAGTTGTGGTGTTGGGGGCATCTCCCAGACCCCGCCCGCCACTCAGCCTCCCGTACCTCTTCCCCCTCAGACAACCAGTTCCGAATGTCCATTCTGGAGCGGCTAGAGCAGATGGAGAAGCGGATGGCGGACATGGCAGCAGCCGGGCAGGCTTCCTGCCGCGGTCCTGACGCACCTCCAATCCAGGTAGCTCCGCGAGGGGGGAGGTCTGGGTGGGGAGCCGAGGAGGGTCCTCCCAGAGAAAACGGCTGTGCTGTGAGACTCTCTTGTCCCTCGTGTCCCCAGCCTCCTCCTCCCTGACGTCACCCTGTGGCAGGAGTGGCTATTCTGGGCACCCTCTTGGCATGACAGGCTTCAGACTATTTCTGATCTGAAGCGGGTGGGGGTGAAGGCAGGGGTGGGGGAGGGGATGGGGAGCCTGGGGGCCGGCACTCATGGGCCCGGGGCTCTGAGGACAGGGACAGGGAGAGGACGCAGGGTCATCTGTGGGCATGGCGCTGACCAGAGCCAGTGTGCGGGCGCACACGGGCAAGGCCGTGTGGGGTCTGGCTGCCAGAGTGGCTGGAGGAAGCCAGCCGTGGGAGTGGGGGAACGCCCAGGAGCCCAAGCTGGGAGAGCTGAAGGCCCACGGAGGTCTGGGCGGTAGGAACCTGGAAGGGAGGTGTGGGGAGAGGACAGGTGGAGGTGGCCAAGGCCATCCCAAGGCAGGGGGCCAGGCTCTCAGGTCCCTGCATAAGGGGGTCTGTTCTACAGGACGAAGGCCAGGGGCCCGGTTTTGAGGCACGTGTGGTGGTCTTGGTAGAGAGCATGATCCCACGCTCCACCTGGAGGGGTCCCGAACGTCTGGCGCACGGAAGCCCCTTCCGGGGCATGAGCCTCCTGCACCTGGCCGCTGCCCAGGGCTACGCGCGCCTCATCGAGACCCTGAGCCAGTGGCGGTGAGCAGGGCTGCGGGAGGGGCACCCGTGCCAGGGGACTGAGGAGGGAGCTGTGCTCACTGTGGGAAGGGGGGCTGGGAGAGGACTCACACTCGGGGAATTCTAACACCCCCCGACTTGGGGCGCTGACTTTCGGAGCTCCTCAGGCTCTGCGTCTCTTCGAGGGCCTCGCCCCCTGACCTTAGTGCTTCTAGACTAATTGCTTCCCGGCCCCTTCAATTCTGATGCTCCCGCGGCGCCTGCCCTTACCCTGACCAGACTCTGGTGTCCCTGCCCCAAATCCTCCAGGAGCGTGGGGACTGGGAGCTTGGACCTAGAGCAGGAGGCTGACCCGCTCAACGTGGACCACTTCTCTTGCACCCCTCTGGTGAGCGCACGCAGGGTGGCGGGGGGCCAGGCGTGCTGCCTGGGGGGGGGTCTTGGGGGGATGCACAGGGCGGCCCCAGGCCTCACCCGCCCCCCCCCGCCCCGCCCGCAGATGTGGGCCTGCGCCCTGGGCCACCTGGAGGCCGCGGTGCTCCTCTTCCGCTGGAACAGGCAGGCGCTGAGCATCCCCGACTCTCTGGGCCGGCTGCCCCTGTCCGTGGCGCACTCCCGGGGTCACGTGCGCCTCGCCCGCTGTCTGCAGGAGCTGCAGAGACAGGAAGCTTCAGCCGAGCCCCCGCTCGCCCTGTCGCCCCCCTCCTCCAGCCCCGACACTGGTGAGGGCCGTCCCCAGTCTCCCTGAGGAGGCCGTGGGTGGGAGGAGGACGGCCAGGGCTCCCGCTACCCTGGCTCCCCTCCCCTCGCAGGGCTGAGCAGCGTCTCCTCGCCCTCGGAGCTGTCGGACGGCACCTTCTCCGTCACGTCGGCCTACTCCAGTGCCCCAGACAGCAGTCCTCCGCCTGCGCCTCGGCCGGCCTCCGAGATTGCCATGCAGGACATTGTCCCTGGCCAGGTCTCCTTGGGTGCCCCCGAGGCCCCCCTATTCCTCATGGACTGTGAAGCCACCAACCCCCAGGGGCCAGCCCCCTCACCGCCTCCTCTGCCACCAGCCCCGGACGGTGGGGCTGCCCCGGAGGACACGGACGGCCCGCCGGCTGTGGACGTGATCCCGGTACGCAGCCCGCCGTGGAGCTGTGAGGGGTGGGGTGGGGGGGGCGCAGCGCAGACACTGAGCGTCCCACGAAGCAGAAGCAGGGTCTGGCTTCAGTTTGGGCAGAAGGGGCTGGTTACCCTTGTTTTGGGGATGGGCATGGGAACCCTTTGCTTAGCTCCCGCCAGAGATTGGGACTCAGAAATCATGAGGCATCAGAGGTTGAACATCCTGGGGAGCAGCCTCAGCTGGAGCTGGGTTGTAGGGGTTCCCCACTGATCCATGAGGACACAGGGTTCTCGGGGAAGCGGGGCGGCGTGATGGAGTGAGGAGCCGGGAGGCCAGCACGGGGTTAACAGTGAGGAGTCTGGGAGCGCAGCAGGGCACTGCTCTGCCCAAACCCGGGAGCTGCCTGCCTCAGAGAGGCCACCGGACTCACTGCGCAGCACAGAAGTCCAGACACAGAGTACCGCGCTGCGTGTGGCCGGCACAGAGTGCACAGGGGGGCGTGGAGGGGGGCTCGAGGATGCTGGGGTTGCGGGCCCAGCCTCCCGAAGGGCAAGTGCTCCATTCACTCAGTTCCTGAATCCCCATCTGGAGCAGGTCCTTCCCGTCCCATTTTCCACGTCTCCACACACAGGGCTGTGCACCCACGTGGGAGCCCAGGGGGTGTAAATACAAGAATCGGAGCGTGGGGAGCAGGGACAGCCGTCCGCAAGGCCTCAGGGTCTGGTGGTGAGGGGTGTGATGGGACAGGACGTAGACGGTGGCTACACTGGCGGGGCGGGAGCACCTGGCAGTCGGGGTGGCTTGGGACTCGGCAGCTTCTCCTTCATGCAGGTGGACATGATCTCACTGGCCAAGCAGATCATCGAAGCCACGCCGGAGCGGATTAAACGAGAGGACTTCTCGGGGCTGCCCGAGGCCGGAGCGCCCATGAGGGAGCGGACAGGGGCCCTGGGGCTCAGCGAGACCATGTCGTGGCTGGCCAGCTACCTGGAGAATGTGGACCATTTCCCCAGCTCAGCCCCTCCCAGGTGACCAGCTCAGGACAGAGCATCCAGACGCGTCCACGGCACATGGGAGCGGGGAAGGAGCCTCTCCCACAGCCAGAGTCCAGTGCGGCTCGGGCCCCAGGGCCTTTGAGGGAAGGATGAACTGGCTGGGGACCTCTCCCTGGGGAGCTCTCCCTTCACCGCGGTCCCTGGCCAGAAGAGGAGGGACCTCACACGCCCCGTGACCTCCCTTCTCCCTGTTCCCCTCCAGCGAACTGCCCTTTGAGCGTGGGCGCCCGGCCGTCCCTCCAGCACCCTCCTGGGCAGAGTTTCTGTCTGCCTCCGCCAGCGGCAAGATGGAGAGTGACTTCGCCCTGCTGACGCTGTCGGATCACGAGCAGCGGGAACTGTACGAGGCGGCTCGCGTCATCCAGACAGCCTTCCGAAAGTACAAGGTCAGAGGCTGCGGAGATCGTGGGCTCGCGGCCAGCCGAAGGGCAGGTCAGGAGTCGGCCAGGTGGGCCCCTGGGGGCTGACTTCCGTGTCTTGCCCCAGGGCCGGAGGCTGAAGGAGCAGCAGGAGGTGGCTGCGGCCGTGATCCAGCGCTGCTACCGGAAGTACAAGCAGGTGAGAGCCTGGGCTCTGGACGGCGCACGTGCGCGCGCACCCGCACACGGGTACCCGCACCCACGCACCCGCACACACACGCACCCGCACACAGTGCCCCCCACGCACCCGCACCCGCGCACCCGCACACACACGTGCCCCCCACGCACCTGCACACCCGCACACGGGTACCCGCACCCGCGCACCCGCACACGCGCACACACGCACCCGCACACAGTGCCCCCCACGCACCTGCACACGCGCACCCGCACACGCGCGCGCATGCGTATTCTCACTCCAGAGCGCTGCTGAAGCCCTAACTCCCCTTCTCTCTCCACAAGCTGACCTGGATTGCGCTTAAGGTATCAGGCACGAGGTCTGGGTGGGAGGTTGTCCGTGATGATTCGGCCTTTCCGTGAGCGTGTGGATTAGAGACTTGCACCAGCTGAACCTGGGGGTGACCCGCAGGGGTCCGGGTCTCTGTCCCTGCAGTTCAGCCCCCGTCCCCTCCCCCCCATGTCTGCAGTTTGCACTCTATAAGAAGATGACCCAGGCGGCCATCCTGATCCAGAGCAAGTTCCGAAGCTACTATGAACAGAAGCGGTTTCAGCAGAGCCGCCGGGCGGCTGTACTCATCCAGCAGCACTACCGCTCCTACCGCCGCCGGCCGGGGCCTCCCCACCGGCCCACGGGCAGCCTGCCCGCCCGCAGCAAGTACGGCCGCCCGCAGCCCTCCACGTCCCGGCCCGAGGCCCCGAGCCCAACTCCGAGCCCAGCATCCTGCCCTGCCTCTCCCTGCTGGCCCCGGGGGTCTGAGCCCAGCATCCTGCCCCTGCCTCTCCCTGCCGGCCCCGGGGGGCTGAGCCCAGCATCCTGCCCCTGCCTCTCCCTGCCG